>NW_024412403.1:75466296-75717057 GCF_014898765.1 Herpailurus yagouaroundi | reverse complement strand
TCTCTCTCTCTCTCTCTCTCTCTCTCTCTCTCTCTCTCTCTCTCCAATGTTCTATCTCTCTAAAAATAAGCATTTAAAAATTATTATAAAAAATAAACTAGAGGAGACTTATCAATCAATTGCAGTATATGGACTTTATTTAGATCCTGATTTGAAGATGTATATACATGTATAAACACACACTGGTGACTCAACTAAGAAAATTTGAATACTTCTATATAATTGATTTTTTTAAATTATGGAGCTATTTTATTTTTTTAGGTAAAGAAATTTAAAAGGAATTGTTATATTTTGCATATATACTGAATTTTTTTCAAATGAAATCACATGATATCTGGAATAGCAACAAAATAAATCTAGAGTGAAGGAGGTAGTAAGACAGTTGGAAAAAAAAAGATTCAATGAGCTGATAATCATTGATTCTGAGTGAAAACCACATGGGTGTCATTATTGTATTCTCTCCATTATTGTCTGTATGCGAAATGTTTCATCATAAAAAATTAAGCAAGAAAATGACCAGGTTATTTTTAAAAGGTCAAGATTCACTTCCAGCCAAGAAGTAGTAAAAAAGAACAGATTTATCTTCCCACCAGAAACAACCAAACCCATACAAAATATGTGAAACAATGGTTTTGGGGCACTGAACATAAGCAACAAAAGACAGAAAACAAGTGAAGGTGCCTTGCAATTGCTTAGCTTACTGCCTTTAGAGACTTCCCAGGCCACTGTGCAGGGAAGGGGAACCCAGACAAAATCCAGAGGTCTCTATGAGTTCAGAATACAGACCCAAGAATGCTTAGAGATGAATCATCACATGCATTTGAGGAAACTACTGACAAACGAACAATTGAATATTTACATTGAAAAATACCATTCACAAGACCATCAAAATCATGAAATATTTAGGAATGAATCTTAGAATGTGTAAGGCCCACACACCAAAAACTGTGAAATATTGCTGAGAGAAAGAAGACCAAATTAACCAAAATGAAATAAATGGAGAGACATACTATGTCCATAGGTCAGAAGACTCAAATTTATTAATATGTCAACTTTCCACAAATTGATCTACAGATTTCACACAATCCTAATCAAAATCTCATCATGGTTTTTTTTTTTGTTGTTGTTAGAAATTTACAGGATGATTCTAACAGTCCTATGAAAATGCAAAGGGCCCGATATCACCAAAGCAACTCTGAAAAAGAGAACAAAGTTGGATGACTACATTATGCTATTTTAAGACTAATTATAAAGCCACCTTGTGGCTTTGGTATAAAGACAGACAGATAGATCAGTAGAATAGAATAGGGAGTCTAGAAACAGATCCACCTGTATATGAACAACCGATTTTTTACCAAGATGCAAAGGCAACTGAGGGAAGAAAGGACAGTCTTTTCAACAAATGATATTGGAACATTTGAATGTCTATTTGCAAAAAAAAAAAAAAAAAATGAACCTCAATCTTTAAAAAAAAATTCAAAATACAATATAGTTCTAAATAAGAAACCTAAAACTATGAACATTCTAGAATCCAATGTAGTTTTTGTTTGTTTGTTTGTTTCTATTAATCTCTGAGGGAGACTAAAAACCAGAGCCTTTACCTGTCTATCATGAATTTAACGTTATCTGATATGACTGGCCGTTATAAATTATGAGTTTCCAACAAGATTCAATTATCAAGTAGAAGAGTTATAAACAAAATAAGACTCAATCAGATTTTTAAAATCCAAGTGAATTTTAAGAACATTTTTTTCATCTCCCAACATGTCTTCCCAATTTTGTCATTCTGTTGTTTGTTCCTCATTGTACATCAAAGACCTCAGACGAAGTTTTTTTGTGAACATTAACAGACAAGAAAGAATCCCAAATATTTCATGGTTTTAGATCCTGGCTTAAAAGGGTCCCAGAATGACCGTGAAGAAGAAAAGCTTCACAGCAGGCAGAACTTTACTTGTTACATTAATTTTCCTATTGTGCCTGAAAGGAGAAATAACTAGAAGACCAGATCGATACTAATTTACAGTAGGAAGCAAAGGATTGTCCTGAAAGATTGAAAGTATATTTGCCCATTAGAAGCCTCATTAATGATGTCTAGTCTGGAGGAGGCCTTTTACACCTGGAGAAAAACAGAAACAAAAACAATACACTCATGGTTATCACTAGCCACCAAGGACTTCACCGGTAGTCTCACGAAAGGAATATAGTGGCAGTGTTGCTGATTATTTATGAGTTCAAAGACGTGTTCTTCCATGCACCAAAGCTAACTTGGTTATAAACCCTGCTAAGCACCCAATTTTCCAGCAGCAACCCCAAACTCTTAGCCACCATAAGTAAATAAAGCTAAGCAAACAGCCTGGTTTTTGCTACCAATTGTTAAAACAAAAACACGGCACTTAATTTAATCTGAATGTGGTTTTTTTCTCTCTCATGAAGGACATTCCCCTTTTGGAAAGAACCCCATCACTTGGAGGTCTGAGAGGAAGGGTGACAGGGAGCATCACCCTGCATTCTATGTAACATTATGATCCTGGGACCCAAATCGTTTCTGTTTGGGCTACAAATTTTATAGCTTTTTGTTGCTTGTCTGTGTGATAGAAAAGTATGCATTGTAGTTGTTAATTATAGCCCTCTCTCCTCCTGAGAACCAGGTGTGTTCCAACCTAAGGGTTGGATAAAGAAAGACTAGAATTTTTTCACGAGGTTATATTCATAATTACTATCCCATTTTGAAAACTATGGATTATTTCTTGATGAAATGAGTTATTCAGACTATTCAGTCCTTTAGGAAAGTGTCCTACTTGTACTCCCCAACTTCATATGCAATGAAGTTGTTAAATATTGTTAAATCTGTTCAATCTACCCTAACCTTTAACAAATTTCCCAAATGTGGGGGATTTCCAAGGAAGGTACCAGCTTGTAACCCTTCATTTTGCAAAGGATTTTGCTCATGTTGGGATGAGCACTGGGTGTTGTATGGAAGCAAATTGGACAATAAATTATATTTATTTAACCTATAAATATTATAGGTTATATAAAATACACCTAAATAAAGCTTTTAAAATTGAAAAAAGAAAATAACCATTATTTCCCATTGTATGGTTATAAAAATACATTTTCAAATAAAAAAATACCTCACATCAATTTATTGAGTAAATATTCATTAAGAACTTAGGTATTAAGCACTTATTTACATTAGGACACCACAGAAAAGCTTGATAACCTTGGATTAGACAAAGATTTCTTAGATCTGACACAAAAAGCATGATCCACAAGAGGAAATTTTGATAAACTGGACGTTAACAAAAGTAGAAATATCCACCCTTTGGGAGACACTGTAAAGAGAATGGAAAGCGAAGTCCCAGAGTGAGAAAAAGATATTTGCAAGCCATCTTTGTGACAAAAGATTTGTATTCAGAATACAGAAAGAAATCTCAAAAGTCAATTAGTAAAAGTGAATCTAGCAGCACAAAAATTTTAACTTCACCAAACAAAATATGTATGTAGAAAATAAGCACTTGAAAAAGTGGTCAGTGCCATGAGTCATTGAGGAAATGCAAATTAAGATTACAATGAGATATTATTACACACCTGTTAAAAATGGCTGAAATTAAAAAGACTGAGCATACCAAGTGCAGATAAGAGTATAGGGCAACTGCAGTCTCATAGACTGCTGTTAAGAATGTAAAATGGTACAAACTCTTTCTAAAACAATTTCGTGGTGTCTTAAAAGTTAAACACTTACCTGCCATATGACCTAGCCATTTCGCACTTTTGTTTCTTCTTCTTCTTCTTCTTCTTCTTCTTCTTCTTCTTCTTCTTCTTCTTTTAAATGTTTATTTATTTTGAGAGAGAGACAGAGAGCAAGCAGGAGAGGGGCAGACAGAGAGGGAGACACAGAATCCGAAGCAGGCTCCAGGCTCCGAGCGGTCAGCACAGAGCCTGACGCGGGGCTCGAACTCACAAACCGTGAGATCATGACCTGAGCCAAAGTTGGTCACTTCACGGACTGAGCCACCCAGATGCCCCACAGTTATGTATTTTCCCATAAGAAATGAAAGTGGATGTCCATGCAAAAACTTGTACACAAATTTTCACAGAGGCATTATTTATAATAGCCCAATACTAGAAACAACCCAAATTTCCATCAGTAGGTGAATGGGTGTACAAACTAGTCTATCCATACACTGGGACTCTACTCAGAAATAGAAAGGAATAAACTATTGATATACTTAATAAAATAGATGCATTGTAAAATAATTATGAACTTTGATTCCAGTAAAATTAACCCAAAATATCTTATAAAGACAAAAAATGCCCACTGTACAATGCCATTTATATAAAATTCTAAACATGCAAGGCAGTTGCTTGAGGATGGGGATGGGTAGGGAGAGGTTACAGACAGAAGGAACTTTTGGGGGCAATGGACAGTCATTATCTTTATTGTGGTAATAGTTTCATAGATAGTTACAAGGATGTACATAAGTCAAAATCTATCAAATTGTATACTTTAAATATGTTCAGCTTATTGTATGTTAATTTTACCTCAGTAAAGTTCTTTTTAAGGTGAAAACATCTCAAGTCCTTCATTCCTTTAAGTAAGTGCACCAGAAACACACACACACACACACACACACACACACGAAGAGGAAAGTAGTAGCAACAACCAGGAATACAAGTTTAAATCCCGTTTTGATTCCTTATGAACAACACACAGATCTAAAATAATGAGACTTACCTCTTCTCCCACATACGGAGACTGTAATGCTATTATGTGACTCAACTAGGTGGTGGAGCTTTACAGATTGCTGAAAAAGAAGAAAGGAAAATGGGAAAAAAGGCTTTTCTACTTGAGGAGAAGTCCCAGGTATTAATTCAGTAAAGTGCTAGTCTCTTCAAAGATAGAGCACTGACTTGTTCCCAACTGAATGCACTGGCTAAAAATGAAAGACCAAGCAGCCTATTAGTTACCTGAAAAGTCATCCAACTTGCTGTGCTGTTCACCAGCAGTAAGAAGTATGTGTTTTTTAATAGAAAGAAATTTCCCAGCATGCTCTGTTCACTCAAAGTAGTTTTTGATTAGCATAAATTTGTATTTAGTTCTTTCAGCAGAGAACATCAAGAACTTGAGTCACTCAAGATAAATGTTCATACCTAAATAGCTTTGAGAACTAAGCAAGATCTCAGTTTTGAGTTATTCCACATCAGAGTTCTTAATCTGTAACTTTATAAGGAGTTTTAGTGGTGCCTACTATTCCTCATAGTATACATTGTTTTCATAGATGAAATACACAGGACGTTGAGAGTGAATCAATAAGAGGATAAAAAAGAAATATACAATAAAATTACATTTGATTTCACATTTTTAAAGAAAGTGTTGTGTAAAAGAGGGGTTCCTGGGTGGCTCAGTAGGTTAAGTGGCCGACTTCAGCTCAGGTCATGATCTCAAAGATCGTGGGTTCAATACCCGCATCGGGCTCTGTGCTGACAGCTCAAAGCCTGGAGTCTGCTTCGGATTCTGTCTCCCTTTCTCTCTGCCCCCCACCCCCCCCCAACTCATGCTCTGTCTCTGTCTCTGTTTCTCTCTCTCAAAAATGAATAAACATTTTTAAAAAAGAAAGAAACTGTTGTGTAAAAGAACTATCTGGTTCTAGGGGTTAAAACTCCTAATCATCTAGTGTATTCATTTTTTTTCTTCTGATTTTGCCATTTATGACACCCCCTAAACCTTCTAGCATAAATCATTTATAAATCTGATTAATATGTCATAAGAACAATTAATAGAGTAACACATGGTGAAAGACAGTGTTCTGCTATTAATGTACCCTTTTATTCATTTTTTCATTCACTCAGCATTTATTACACAAACTCTATGTGTCAGGGACTATGCTAAGAGGTGGGGATAGAATGTTCAAAAAAAAAAAAAAAAGAAAAGGAAAAAAAAAGATATAGTTCTTACTAGCAAGGAATTTACAACCCACTGGGAGAAATATATTTAATCAAATAGTCACAAACGTAAATGTATCATTACAATCAATAATTTTAAAAAAAGGTATGCTTTTGGAGCATATACAGCCCATAGAAGCAATAATAGAAAACCTCCCTAAATAAGTGACTTTGAATCAAATCGGTTGTTGAATCTATGAGTCTCAAACTCACAAGAAATGTTTGGGCTGGAAATATATACAAATTTGAAAGTCATTTTAGAACTCATTGGTATATACAGCTATCAGAACAGTGAAGAATCTCTCAATATACACACATGAAAAGGCCATGAAGACATACTATTATGAATAATAATAAAGCAAGGTAGGAGATTACATAATGATGCTACCTTTTACGTAAGAAAGAAGGAAAAACAAGGTTCATATATTTGCATTTGCTTGACTTGCCTAAAAATTTCTTCTGAAGAAAACACAAGAAATAAATGTGGTTGCACAAGTGGAGGGGAAGAGAAAGATAGAACATACATTGTATATGCGGTAGAGTATACATTGTATAGTTTGCACATTGTTTTGCTTTTGAGACACTGCCTCCCCCACAAAAGGCCACTAGAGGAGGATGAACTATAAAAAGAGATTGAAAAAGAGCAACTAGAGAGGATGGAGAGTGTGTTGTCTCTGAAGTCTAAGGGAAAGAGCCCGTCAAAAAGAAGCAACGGAGCAGTTAACTATCAAATGCAACTGAGAAGTTTAATAAAAGCTGCAGCGTGAAAAAAAAAAAAAATGTCCGCGGTAGGAGGGGGACCATGAAATCAACAAACAAAAGACCAACAGTCCAATAAAAATTAATGAAGGACACGAATACAGTTCACAGTGAAAGAAATGCAAATAGCTTAGGACATGAGCAAGTACTCAACTTGTAATAGAAAACATGCTGTTGAAGTTATGCAATTCTATTGTCACTTATATTGGCAAAGATAAGGGAAACCAACACTCCTCTACTGTTGGGAGGAGTGTAAATTAGTATTACTTGTTTAAGATGCCTTTTGAGGATGCCTATGAAAACAATATACCTAGTTTATAATTAAGTAATTTCAGGTATAAAAATTTTATGTCTCGGGATGCCTGGGTGGCTCAGTCGGTTAAGCGTCCGACTTCGGCTCAGGTCATGATCTCACACTCCGTGAGTTTGAGCCCCGCGTCGGGCTCTGTGCTGACAGCTCAGAGCCTGAAGCCTGTTTCAGATTCTGTGTCTCCCTCTCTCTCTGACCCTCCCCCGTTCATGCTCTGTCTCTCTCTGTCTCAAAAATAAACATTAAAAAAAATTAAAAAAAAAATTTATGTCTCTATGTCAATATATATAAGCACACATATGTATACTTGTTATATCCATATGCATGTGTAATATAAATACATATAATTTATATATATTTATAAACACACATATATGTGGATGTGTAAAAAGATACATGTGCAAGAATTGCGATTGTTTTAACAGCAAAAGACTGGAAATAATCTAACTATCCATCAACATCAGACTGGTTTCAAAAATTATGGTGCATCTAGAGAAAACATATTTGGGCAGACATGAAAGATATTTAAGATATATTAGGTGAAAAATGGGAGCGAGCGCACAACAGTGCACATAGTGTTTCCATTTGTGTGAAACAAATTAGTGCCTATGTGTTTAATGCTGCTCAAGGTCATAGAACTTTTGGTCTCAGTGAATGCCTTTGGAAAGGGAACCTGGATACTGGGAGATCCAAACTGGGAGGAATATTTACTTTTTATTTATACCGTTGTGTTCTATTTGAACTTTTTAAAAATCATGTGCGTATATTACTCTTTCTATTAAGAAAAAAATAACTAGTTTAAAAAAAGGAAGTTTTTCATTTTTATTTTAAAAAGTTTATGTATTTATTTTGAGAGACAGTGAGATAGCGCGCACGTGAGCAAGGGAAGGGCCGAGAGAGAGGGAGAGAGAGAATCCCAGGCAGGCTCCAGGACCAGCTCAGAGCCCAACACCGGGCTCAATCCCACGAACCGTGAGATCATGAACTGAGCCGAAATCAAGAGTCAGATGCCCAACTGACTGAGTCACCCCAGGTGCCCCTAAAAAAGGAATTTTTTAAAAAAATTTTATAACCACCTATGGCCTTAAGATTATAGTGGTGATCTTAACAAGGGTTCTCTAATGGAGTCACAAGAGAGGAAATCAGGTCAGTATAGTGAGAAGAGACCAGGAGATCAATAAGTGACAAAAGCACTCATAAAGAAGTTTTGCTGTAAAAGGGAGAAGAGAGATAGAGTGGTAGCTACAGGTGGAAGCGGGGTCAAAAGAAATGGTTGCTTCCTTACTTGAGCACATTTAAATGCTAACAGAAAGGCCCTTGGGGGAGGGAGTGAGGAGGTCAATGAAGGACCACAGAAGCACCCTGAGCAGGTCAGAGAGGATGCTTTGGCAAGCCCAGGCAGGGGCCCTTTCTCCTCCATAATGGGAGAGCAGGGTGGGTGGGAGGCAGAAACAGAGTCCTTTGACAGTTGGAGAGTGGGGAGTTGAGCAAATTCCTGTCTTCTGGCTTCTATCTTCCTTGTGGAACAAGTGGTGAGATTATCTGCTGAATTAGAGAAGTGGACTATGAGATGAACAGGAGATCTCTCTCATGGAGAAATATTTGGTGTGAATTCTTAATTTTGAGAATGGGACAGTGCATTGACCAAGGACCTACAGAAAGCTTGCCCAGATAAGGATGGAATTCATGGATTTAGAGTGTCATCAACCAATCTGTTCTACAGGACTTTTTCCCAAAGGCACCTAGATCCCCTGGCATGGGTATAAAGAAAGCCTAGTGTCGGACTCGGGCTTTGACAAATAAGTACTGACCAACTAGAAAAGGCAAAGAGTCATTATGAAACAGACCCTTCCACCTTGCACCCTCTCCCATCATCTTCAAGATTCGACAGTATTCTCTGTACATATTTTTTCACTTATGCACAATTCATAGATATTTGTAAATTCCTCTGGCTGATCAGCCTGAATAAACTAAAGAGAGGAGGAAAAATAACTTGGAAGGTTAAGAATCAGGATGTAATAGAAGGAAAAGGACTAACGTTATTGAGTATCAATATTTGTGCTAGATATTTACAAACTTGGTCTCATTTATTGTGGAGTGGGCAATGGCTATTTCCTGATTCTTCTTTCTAACAGTATTTCAATAAAGGTCCCACTGTTCCCTTTCTGTGGCCACAAGATTGATGGGGGAAAAACTCACCTCTCTGAGGTCATATACCGTCAATGCTATGGACATGATGGACATGATTATGATGGCAAAAGCATATTCCTTATAGTCTTCACTAAACCACAAACAGACACTGAAGAGTTGAAATATGTAAAATGGATTTAAAACCTGTTGGCAGACACAAAAACAGGAAGGCAATGGGGATATTTAGTCTTCGCACTGAGCTATTCATTGACTTGTTTGCTTTCAAAAGCATCTCTGTGACACCAATCACCCCATACAATATTCTCATTCTTACTGTATTTATTCAGCAATTGTCACGTGCCAGACACTGTGCTTAGCAACTTTACTTGAATTTTCTCATTTAATTTCCATAATTACCTTATTACCCAGAAGCTATTACTTATCTCCATTGCAAAGATGGAGAAGCTGAGCCTCAGATCTCGAGATCTGAGACATGAGATGCTTGAGAAACTTGCTGAAGGTCACACAGCTGCAACAAATCACAGAGTAGGCCTTGAACCCGGGGGGCTGACCCTGGAGCACTTACTTTTAATCACTGCTGTACCTTATCATTCACAAAGTAGTGTCTCGTGGGTCCTCATGATGACCATCACAAGGGTGTAGGGTGTGTATACTATGAGGTTTAGTTCACATGTACTGGCCTTCAGAAGGGTGAAGTTTTAGTTCAGGTTTATGGAGTTAAAATGCTCTCGAGTCTGTTGTTCTTCCGTAGGACACACCATCTGCCATCTTCTAAGCCATCAAAGGACTTTAGATTTATGGATAAGTTGAAGACTACATTTGCTCATAAGTAGAGAGCCAAGCTGAAACTGGGAAACTGTCCTTGAACATCTAGGACACTGTGGAAGAAGGGAGAGGCTAACTCCACAGTTGTTAGCCTGCTTTGGTTTGAGACATTTTGTACCCTTATTCAAATGCTCTCCAGTTGATTTCCATCTGTCTAAGATGGGAACAGTAATCTTTGCCTCTGGTTGGGGAAGGAGCACACAGAAACATTTCCTATCAGTTTCTTTTGCTTCCTTTCTTACTAGAAATATTGAGAAAATACCTTGGGTTTAGTAAGTTTTTTCAAAAACAAGTAGGAGTAGAAGTAAAGTTCAGAAAAAGACCCAGGGTACAGCTGTATGGTTATAGTTTCATAATAATCACTGCAAAATGAAAAATAAGCTCAATGGTAGACTCAAAGAGGAAAAATTCAACTTAATAAATGATGGTCAAGTCCTTTTTTTCCCTCTCACACATTGAGATCTAGAGAACTAATAAGGCTAATGCTGAGGAAATTATGTTGCCCATAAGAAATGTCTTGAGTTTTAAAATTTTTAATTATTATTTTAGTTTCACAAAGTTGGGAAAGGCTAAGAAACATTGGATTAACAATGAAAGAAAGAAAGAGAAGAGGTTCACCCAGTTATTAAAGGATAAGTAGACACCTGAGTGTCGTTATACTGTGCCAGGCAACATGTGCAAAAGATGGTCTCCAAGAAAAACAGTAGAAAAGAGATATGAAGAATCTGTCCTTTGTACTGTTTTAAAATATCACAAATTACAGTTACTTATTAACAAGTAGCATTCTTGATTGTTTGACTAGAACTCCTTTATCCCCTATTTAGCGCCAAGAGTAAGTCCTGCTTACCTCTTTGATGAGTAGTTTCCAAATTGGTGTGATTTCAACATCAATAGTATTAGGCCCACATATTAACCTCCTATAGGGAGAGATCATAGATCAGTCAGTTACAACTAATAAAAATGAAGCTCATTTTTCACTCATTCGAAAAAAGGCCTATTCACTTTCTCCCAGTCAAGGTAAGCCTCCCTTGTTACATAATATCTCCATCCTTCTCAAAATAACTGAGTGGGGGAGGAGGGTTCCCAAGGACAAAAACAATAAACATGATCATATTGCATCTACTAAATTAGATTCTTCCTGAGGTCTAAATATTTCCCTGATGGCAATTTGGGTATTTAATATTAGTGGTTGCCTAATTCAAGTAAGTTTCCAGATTGGCACTCTCTCAACTCTGTCCCCAACTGTGGCCCTGTGGATGTGGGATGGAGAGATCATTGCAAGAAAATAGTTTTACTAGTAAGAAGTACTGGACCTAGCTTTCTACTCCTGTTTAGTTCTGGGAAGCTGCAGAATTTATTTTGATGTGAGCAAAAAGATGTCGGGATCTCAAAGACAGCTCTATACACAAAGTTATACACCCTTTAACTGAAAACCTAGAGGTATATTTCTTAGATTATGCAGAGCAAGGACCCTTTATGAGCTATTTTGCTGTTGGGAACACTGACCACGCTCTCTGTGCCTCCTATGTAGATATTCAGATCAAGTAGCTTGGCCAAATGTATTAGAGCAGTGTCTCCTGAGATTTAGCATTCATACACATGACTTCCTGATCTTGGTAATGTGAAGATTCTGATTCAGAGGGATGATGTGTGGTCTAAGATTCTGCATTTCTAACAAGCTTCTAGGTGATGTGGATGCTGAAAGGCTCTGGGTCCCTTCAAAGTACTGGAAAATGGGGGTGCAGGGGAATACGAGTATCACAGAAACTTAGGACCAGCAAGGTCTTTCCAAAGTCCTCCTCCCCTTTTTAACAACTAGGGAACCAAAGCCCAGAGATGAGAAGTTCCTTGCTCAAAACCACACAGTGAATTACTGATAGACTTATTCAACACTGTGCTCTTCCTCAGCCTGGTTCCTCTGCCCTGGAACTGCTTTGGAATCATGGAGCTGCAGTTCTTGCACAACAGTTTCTGCTGCTCTGCAATTATTATTCAACTATGTGATCTTGGCATAAAATATATTTCCTGATTACAACCAAAACTGGTTCAACCCCATTATTATAACCTTGAGAAGCTCTGTGTAGAGTAGAAAGAGGACTAAACCTGTGAGACTCAGCTCTTCTATCACCTCCCATCCATGTGACCTTTGCTCAGGCCATCGAACCTCTGTGAGCCTCAGATTTCTCATGTATTATGTTGGAATGATGAGGATGTTCATTCTACCTCCCCCACAACGCTGATCTGATGAAGCAAGAGAAGGTATGTGCATGCATTGAATTTAATAATACTGAATAGAGCATTACAAAGTTTTCTGATATTGACCAGCTAAGATAATGATTTGCCAGGCTCTCTATTTGGCTGATGGTAACCATCCTCTTGAGCTGATGTAGAAAACAGTAGGCATGGTACCTAATCTCTTGTTCTTCTCTTGTTAGACCTGATCCAAATTTCAGATGTATCTTGGCAGAACTGAGCCAGTCTTCCAAAGAACTGAAATAATAATGAGAAAGACCTATTTAGAAATAATATTTTTGAGATAAGTTTCTCTGTTTCAGATGAAATTACTGAAATGACTTACCCAATTTTCTGGAACTGTCCTTCTAAGTTGTTCCAAACATATCTTATTTTTTGCACTTTTATACATCTCACCTGCAAAAGAAAAGTACTAAGAAAGTCTCTCGTGTAGGGATCAGTAAATACATAGCAGTTTGGTGGCTAAAGAAGTGCCTGCAGAAGAAGCAAAAATAGAGCTCTAATACACTTCTTTAAGATTATCCTTTCCTAACTTACTGCAACTTTCCCTGCTACACAAGTGGCATTCTTAGGAGTTTTCATTCAGTCGAAGTGTATCATGTGTGGGCTTACTATGCAGATGAGTATATATGATAAAACTCTGTCTCTGTGTTCCACTAGGTTATTGATAACCTAACAAAGGAAGAAAATCTGTTACAAAAGTGAAAACTATACCATACAGTCCAATATATATATATGTCAAAGAAATAAAAATATGATCAAGTAGGATGTATGGTATTGAAATGCCGTAGAAATGTTGAGCGGGCAGATGGCTGAAGGCATCATGGAAGTGATGGCATCCGAGCTGCAGCCTTGAAGGGCTGAAAGACTTCTGCCCAGATAAGAAGGAAAGAGGGCATGTCGAAGAGATTCTGCACAAGTCGGTTGTGAGGAGGGGCAAATGAGTGGGTCTACTTGACTGCAGACTGGAGAATGAGGCTGGAAAGATAAATAAAGATCAGAGTGTACAGTTTTATTTTTTTATTTTTTAAATTTTTTTTTCAACGTTTATTTATTTTTGGGACAGAGACAGAGCATGAACGGGGGAGGGGCAGAGAGAGAGAGGGAGACACAGAATCAGAAACAGGCTCCAGGCTCCGAGCCATCAGCCATCAGCCCAGAGCCCGACGCGGGGCTCGAACTCCCGGACCGCGAGATCGTGACCTGGTTGAAGTCGGACGCTTAACCGACTGCACCACCCAGGCGCCCCCAGAGTGTACAGTTTTAAATGCTAGGGTGAAGTATCTAGGACTTTGTCTTATGGGCAACGGACTTTCAAAGAAAACTATAGAAGAGACTGTGAAACAAAATTAGGCTGGCAGCAGGTTCTAGAAGAGAGTGAGGAGGGTTTTGCAAGAAAATGTTCTCCAGGACGTGAGCGTCCGATGTCAGCAGTGAAAAGGAAAGGTAAGGTTAACGCTTATGGCAATTATGCCTTCTTGTTTCTGATTTCTTTAAGCAACTGTATATGTGAATCTGAATTTCCATCAACTGGAGACCTAACTGAACACAAAGAGATATAGTGCCATGCTGTTATGGGGCAATAGGTATAACCTCCTTTTGCCCATTGGAATTAACTGGAAGCTTTAAAATACTAATGCCAGGGTCTCACCCTCAAACATTCTGATTTCACTTGTCTGGGGTGCAACCTAGGCATAAATATGTTTAAATTTCCTCAGATAGTTCTAATGTGCAGACAAAGTTGAGAAACAGTGTTTTCCTTTTATAGCTACTCTGAGAATTGTGTTCTTGAGAAATTCAAGTAAATTTCTCTGCACCATAGTTTCCCCATGAATAAACTGAGGCAATTGAGCAGATTATCTCTAATTTCCACTGCACTCTTCTGGGTTTGTTCTATACCGCTGAATAGTACAGTCAGTATAATCGTTAGATAAATTCTAGAACTGAGAAGAGTATACAGCTGAAACCTAAAAAGTGTTCAATACATGTTTTTTGG
The DNA here is from genome assembly GCF_014898765.1 of Herpailurus yagouaroundi. Taxonomy (NCBI): domain Eukaryota; kingdom Metazoa; phylum Chordata; class Mammalia; order Carnivora; family Felidae; genus Herpailurus; species Herpailurus yagouaroundi. Next base: position 75,702,820 of record NW_024412403.1, on the reverse strand, counting down.
TAAAGAAGTGAATGAATGCTTTTACAACCACATGAACATCTAGAAATAGAGGTGAAATCCCTAAGCTCCAAGACCCGGGGTACACCAAATCAATCTGAATCCTATTCGATAAATATATGTGCATGCACACGAGTGTGCACACACACGCGTGCATGCACACACACACACACACATTCATAGTTACCCAGTGAGAGCATTAAATGCTGTATATTTTATTTTATAGAATCGATTTGTTTCAATGAGATCGGTTGCAAAGTAACTTTAAAAAAATAAATCCTATTTTCCAATGGATTTTCAGTATAAAATTGGAGTGCACTGCCACTGGGAGTGATTCTTCCTTCACAAGCTGCAAGTTGGAGAGAGGAAAGAGTGTCTGAAGGAGATTGGTTGCCATGGTCCACCTTGCAACCTCACGTTTCCTGTCTCACACTTGCCTGTCTTGTTCAGTCCCTACAATTCTGCAGAGCTGGACTGTAATCACAGCTTGTTGGGTACGTGGGCTTTTCACACATCATCTTTAGTCTTTTTCATCAATCTCTGGTAGACAGATATTATTCTCACCGTCACTTCATCCCTGAAGTTCACTTTAAGTCTTTTGCCCAAGATCGCACCTATTAAGTAGGGATTGAATTTGAACTCAAACCCAACTGGCTCCAGAGTCCAGTCTCTCAAAGGATATGATATTCAAGCTAGTCTCAGAAGAAGGTATGAAAAATCCCATAGCTGCCAGGATTCAAGTTGAATTAAGTGAGGCTGCCTCCTTTGTTCCTTCTGTGGGTTCACAAATCTGGGTTAGAACATTTTTAAAGGACAAACTGTGGGAGGATATGAGGCCCCTGCTCAATTAGAGAACCTAAATCCAGAGGATGTGAAGGCACAGACTGAGATTGAGAAGCTTATAAAACATAACAAACACAAAACATCAGCAGATGAAGGCAGTAATAATGAGGAATAAAGAGGTTCCTACTAAGTTTTACCTCAGGTCAGAAAATAGAAGATTCCATTATCTCCTGTTAATTTCTTCTGTTTTAAAAAAAATTGTGTATTTATTTATTTCGAGAGAGAGAGAGAGAGCACGAGTGAGGAAGGGAAAGAGAGAGGGGGAGAGAGAGAATCGAAAACAGGCTTTATGCTGTCGGTGCAGAGCTGGATGCAGGACTCCAACTCGGGAACTGTGAGATCATGACCTCAGCTGAAACCAAGAGTCAAAGGCTTAACCAACTGAGCCACCCAGGTGCTCCTCCTGATAATTTATTGAGGCCATCCCTCACAGAGTGAGAAGAATGACCCCATCAGAGACCTTTTGAATTATCTTTAAAATTCTCCTAGCAGGAATCATCTGTGCCTGGAGTGTCTCTGCTTCCCTCCTCACCTTCACAGGCTCTGGACACCAGGTAAGAGGATATTAAGCACACTATTTGCATGGGGTGGAGTTTATTTGCCCACTTCCTAGAACTTCAGAGCAGGAAACTGAAATTAAGACATCAGGAGTGTGTGGTAGGGTGATTTTCAGCTTTCTACTTGGAACCAGGAAGCCTGCCCCTTCCCAGGCTTCCTGTTCCTCATTTCTTGTTGGAACACGTTGTGAGAGTCCTGTTTAACAGGTTAAGCACTGGGTTTTACTTTTGCACACAATCCCAGGATAATAGTTAAGTCTCCTCGTAGCTGGCTTTTATAAACCTGACTGAGCAGATCTCCAAACTCTCCCTGAATGGTTTGAATGGTTATCATGTTGGTATTGTTGCCCTTAAAGCTCTCGCCGTCAGTATCGTCATGGCTGAAGCCTGTGGCTTCTCCTCTGTTTTCATTAGAGTTTCAGTCCTTTATGAAAGTAGCACATGACAGTCCACAAATCACCCTAATGTCCATCTTCTCATCTTAGGTGTACAATGGCCTGAGGAACAGGCACAGAAGGGGTTATTGCTCTCATTTTATAAATAAGAAGCTCAAGGCTCAGAGAGACAGTAATTAGCCAAACCCCCTAAGCCACATGCTGGTAAATGAAGATACCACCCCGGTGCCACAGGTTTCCTTCTTTATGTTTATTTGAGCATTTCTTCATCTTTTTGCCCACTTATTAAAGAAGCTGGAGGTCAATAATAACCTGAGGGCAGGTCCCTAAGGTTGATTTGGGATGCCTACTTTTGCAGGTGAATAACCCCCTGACAGATTATGCAATCTGTTGGTTGGAGGTGTTTGACCTCTTTTGTTTTTGTTTGTTTGGGCAATTAAGACACCTGGGTGATAACAACTGACAATAGAGAAACTGCTCAGCAATCAAGTTTTATTATTTTAAAAAACTGACCTTGCGCTCATAAAACTAAGTTAAACAGCTGTCCAACACACATGAACTTAAGAGAAAAACAGCCTGTCTTATAAAATACATTTCTAATATGAATGTTAACCAGCCATAATCCAAGTAGTACTAATTTCAAATGGAGAAGAGGGAGTAACCCAAACACATTTGAATGACAGAACTCAATGGGGCGCCTGGGTGGCGCAGTCGGTTAAGCGTCAGACTTCAGCCAGGTCACGATCTCGCGGTCCGATCTCGCGGCCCGCGTCGGGCTCTGGGCTGATGGCTCAGAGCCTGGAGCCTGTTTCCGATTCTGTGTCTCCCTCTCTCTCTGCCCCTCGCCCGTTCATGCTCTGTCTCTCTCTGTCCCAAAAATAAATAAACGTTGAGAAAAAAAAAATTGAATGACAGAACTCAAAATAAGTTCATTTTGCAGACATAAGGAAGTCCCTGGGATGTTTCTGGGTCATCATCCCATTTCATAGATAATCATACAGAGGGCTTGATTCTACTCAGAGCTAACATGTACTGAGTATCTACTACTACGTATCTCACACCATAAAGATTTTTGTGTTCCTTAATTCATTGAATGCCATCAGTGGATATTAGAGGTAGGCATTATCATCATCATTTTATACATGAGGAAACAGAAACTTGGCAGAGTTTAGTAACGGATCCAAGGCTCTACAGTTTAGAAGGATGAAGCTGAGATTTGAACTCAGTTCTGTCCAGCTCCAAAGTACATGTTCTTTATAATGTTCTATGTATACTGTCGAGGATTGGTGTGGTGGAGGATCTGAACTTAACCTTAAATTTTGGGGAGAGAATTAAATTTCTTTAGCATTAGCAGTTAGCATAAATGTACTAACCTTTAGGTCTGGCTTTCTGATGGCTCTATTTATGATGTCCTCCTCATCTGTAATGAGAGGGTGGTCAGGAGTGACATCAAACGTGCTGTTTAATGATGACAAGTAGATCCACATTACCTTTTTCCATGAGTAAGTGTGGAATTCATCCTGAGGAAATAGACACCAAAACCCCATGAAGTTGAGAGAAGTCATCAAGCTAAAATTCAACCTGAGAAACATCATTTTCATATAATCCTGCAAGTTTATGGACTTAATAAACATTCTACACAAAGTTGCATGCCCATGAAAGCTGGTAGATATAAAGCCTTGAAGGAAAAAAAAAACCTATGGTCATTTATTGAGGAATCTGGGTGTCAATATGAGGCAATGGCATATATAACAAAACTCAAGAGGAGGGAGGTAAATTCTTAGCAAAGAGCCAATTTCTTGCTACAACCTTCAAATCCATGAGGCCACAGTCAGATGCAAAACTTTACAAACAAACAAGCACTCAAAAGGGTCTGTAGGTCCCTGAGGTTGAGGACACCAGGTCAATTAAACCATCTCAGGGTTTCTAGGCTTAACTTCAATTCTACCTCTTCCAGGAAAGCCCCTGTAATACTGTCTTGCCAGGGGGAGGGAGGGTCTACCACTATACTCACTCCAAAAGATCCTAGCTGCCCCTCTCTTGTGCTCCTAATCACTTTCTGCCATGTATTCTCCTTGTTTGTCTAGGCCATCTGAAAGGTAGGAACCATGTATTATTGTCTCATATATCCCCATCCATTTGATGAACTGTGACCTGCCCAATGAGAGTGAATGGATGTTTTTACATGCCTGAATGTGTGGATTGAAGGTGCCCAGGGGTAAGTGTCAAAAGGTTAGCACAGGTGGGTTCAAGGCGGCACCTTCCTGCATGACCCTAACTGAAGCCACTTCCTTCATATTCACTGCCGATTTCATCAGAGAATAAAACTAGAGTGAGCAGCACTGGGTTAAGTAACAGGTACCACAATGGTCCCTTAGAGACTGATGTGATAATAACTGTGGTTATTATCTGAATGGGTAAATGCTATGCATAAAAGCCACTAGGACACCTGGTACACCTCAGGAGCGAGGAACGACAGTAAGGGAAGTCAAGCCTGGGAAACAATTTAATGCCTAAAGAATATAGGTCAGAGCTGGGAATTGTCTCCACCACACCCACATTTGCCAAGAAGAGTATCCCAGCTGACGTTGCAAAAGGACAGAAAGGAGAAGATATATTGTTGTTTGGAGCTAATCTCTTACATTGATTCTCCTCCAGAGAAGCCCTCCTCCATGCCTTTGCTCCTTCAGCTTCCTTAGCCTGGAAAACACTTCCTCCTCTACTCTCTTTAAGCTTTCACGGGGCTAGATCCAAAGCATCCTGTAGGACCCAGCTCAAAATTCACATCATGAGAACTGTTCTAATTTCTCTTGGTGATATTTCCCCTAAACTATAAGGTTACTTGAAATTCTTACCACATTCTACCTCATTGCATTCCTCTTTACCTGCCCACCTTATCACTCCTCTTGGACTGTGGGCAGGGACTGTGCTTGATGGGTATCTGTGCTCAGCCAGATCTAACACAGCTTCTGAGAGACAGACAGAGACTGAGACAGAGGAAAACAGAGAGGTAGGGTGGAGGAGCAAGAGGGGAAAGCAAGGCAAAGGATGCGGGGAATAAAGGGGGGTAAGATAAGGGAAGAGAAGGAAAGGAAAGAAGAAGGGAGGGGAGAGGAGAAGAAAAGGAGGGGAAAAAACAATAGAAATTTGAAGTTAATTCTAAAAATCAGTAAACTTGACTATTACCCTCATTTAAAAAAAAAAAGTCAAATTAAACCAGATTTGCATAGAGTTACCTTCAGAGCCCAAAAATGACTCAATTTCTAACGACTGAGCCACTGAACTTGGGCATGTTCTAGGTATTGTGAGATAGGCAACAACTCCATAGGACACACCTTGACACTGACATAGTTCACCATTATATGGCTACACCTTTGACCACTTATGATGTTGTTATGAGTGAGTTTCCTCTGAATATCAGATAATAATGAAAATAGTTAACATTTATTTAACACTTATGTTCTAGGCACTCTATCAGCGAGGCTCAGACGAGGCCAGTCTGGTATGAGTAGCAAGGCAAGAAGCGGGACCTGAAGCCAGGTCTTCCCATTCTAAATCTTGGCTACTTCCTCTTTGTTTCCACAAGTTGTCCATGGTTTCTGTGGCTTATGTATGAAAATTACCTTGAATTCTATACCATATAACAAATAGCATCCAGTTTCTCACAATCTCTGCTCTCTTGGCAGCAGAGAAGCCGATTCCTAAAACCAAGCTGTCACTCTTTGGCCCTGTGTGACAGCAAACAGACCTCTAGACTATAATGCCTAAAAAGGGAACGGCAAAGTGGAACACTAGAACTCCCAAGCTCTTTGAGGCCCGTGGTGATCCAATGCGCAAACTGTATGCCTTAGACTGGTAAAGCATGAGACCAAAATTCATCTACAGGCCTCCATCTTATTATATAGCCTGTACCATAATTAAATCAAAGGTGTTTAGGTATCTGTGCCTTTAAGTTTATTTCTTACCCCCAAGCCCTATAACCCACAATTCTATATAATGCAAAGTACAGTTCAATAGGTTAAGGAAGGATACTTTAGTGAGACCACCATTTTTCTTACAGTAAGGCAATAATATTGACTTTTCTCTTGCTTATTACTATGTTAAAGACTGTAAAATCATTCATATTTTTAAAGAAATCTACCCAACTTTTTAAGAAAAAAAAAAAGGCAAAGAAATGGAGGGAAAAGTGTGTCAGGGTGAGGTGGTCACTCCAGTCAACATCATCCACGTCCCCTAGTTTTCAGTTTGGTGTTACCCAGAAACAAAAGAACACAGGCTCCTTCCTGAGCCTCAGTTGTGAACCATCTTGAAAATCATGGCAACTCTCTGAGCCGAATTTTTCTGCATCTGGCCAGTGGAGATGAGAATACCACATTTCATGGATGCTTGGAGGATTAAACGCAATAATACATAATGCATCTGGTCCAAGGGCTGGCCAGTAGCTGAGTGTAACAAATGCTCCTTGGCCTATGGCTCTGGGCCTCATTTTCTGCAGCATGTTGCTTCTGAGCTCTTTCTGTAAATAGGAACTTAATTTTCCCTTGGAGGAATTGTTGAGAGTCTCTGAGAGTCTTCCAATTTATTTTTCCTTCTAAAAAAGAAACATTTTTGGGGCGCCTGGGTGGCGCAGTCGGTTAAGCGTCCGACTTCAGCCAGGTCACGATCTCGCGGTCCGTGAGTTCGAGCCCCGCGTCGGGCTCTGGGCTGATGGCTCGGAGCCTGGAGCCTGTTTCCGATTCTGTGTCTCCCTCTCTCTCTGCCCCTCCCCCGTTCATGCTCTGTCTCTCTCTGTCCCCAAAAAAATAAAATAAACGTTGAAAAAAAAATTAAAAAAAAATAAAAAAGAAACATTTTTTGCCTGGAAATGGCTATTTCCTCTTTACCTCTGTTTCCCAGCTCTCTCAAGTAGGTAAAGATCCTTAAGAGACTTAACTGCACCTGAGGAGCCAACCACTTTAAATAACTGCTTTGTAATGCAAATAATCCAAACTATTTGCCTCGCCAATCTAGACTTTTAACACCTCAAGTCTCATTGAGGGGGCTTTACCTTCTCTTTATCAAAAGAGAATTAATCAGCTAAATTCTAAGAGCAGAATTTAAAATATTTCAAGAGCGCATTTCAAAGAACTGAATGTAACAGATGACCTCAGTTTGCCCTGGAAAGAAAGGTACAGGGAGGAAAACCGGGCATTTTTGATTTCCTGTGGCCTTGCCCTTTCTGAACTTTGAAATGCCAGGCTAACTTTCCTAGTTGCACCAAGTGAGTGGCCTTGCTTATCTTCTTACAACCTTTTGTTATAAGCATCTTACCTGTTGGAATTTTATTTTTTTATTTTATTTTTTTTTTAATTTAAAAAAAAAATTTCTTTTTTCAACGTTTATTTATTTTTGGGACAGAGAGAGACAGAGCATGAACGGGGGAGGGGCAGAGAGAGAGGGAGACACAGAATCGGAAACAGGCTCCAGGCTCCGAGCCATCGGCCCAGAGCCCGATGCGGGGCTCGAACTCACGGACCGCGAGATCGTGACCTGGCTGAAGTCGGACGCTTAACCGACTGCGCCACCCAGGCGCCCCACCTGTTGGAATTTTAAAGTAGTGTAATGGTCACTTTAAGTTCACACCAACGCTGTGACTCACCTCCTTGTGCAGGAGTTTGCTACCCAAAATGTACTCCTGAGATTGTCTTAAGAATTTCTTCTTAAGTAACCCATTGCAAAGTTCCAAAAAGACACCAGCACTCCAGTACTTTTCACTTGGAGATGGATACATTGCAACGCTAAAGAGCATGAACTCTCTCACTAAGGTGAAGTGCTTAGAGGATTATGGATAGATAAAGCAATAATAACATTTCTCAAGTTATTTCTAAAACACCATGCTGCCTTTGCAGACCCATGACTTGGGCAAAATACTGTTCTTTTTATATTTAAGTGGTCCTTTTTTCTTTTCTTTTTCCCCTGTTGGCCAGACCCACTGATACTCTTGACACCTTGACCTCATATTCCCAAAGTGGCTTAGCTGGAAAAAGTTGACATTGGTTAGAATGTAGGATTTAGTTATAAAACAGAGAAAGAAAGTTCTAAGCATTGGAAAAAATCTTACACAAAATTATTGTCTCAGTACTCCTGGAACATGTTCACCAAAAAAGGGGATGAGGTGTGGGGGGGGGTGTGGACAAAGCAGGGAAGTTATATGACACAGCAAAGGCTGTGTCTATATCTGTGTCAATATCCTGAACAATTCAGCATACATTTTTGGAAAGACTGAGTGCTTTGTTTTTACGATCATTTTCTCAGGGAAGAGGGAGTAGTGAGTTACCTGGCTCATCATCTGAAATATCTGGAGATGCAGCGTGTAGCAGAAAGTAACAAAAAGTTAAAGTTGGTTTTAAAAAGTGTGTAGTAACCAATGTCCAGGAAATGACTCCATGCCAGGCACAGATTCATCAAGGCACTTTACATGTATTTCTCATTGATTTCTCATGGTAATGAGGCAGATACTATTGTTAGCCACTCTTAACATATGAGGAAGAGGAAGTGGAGGCAGAGTAGAGGGTAAGTAACTCGCCCAATATGGACTGATTCCATATGTTGAAGCCCTAGCTCTCCCCGCCCCCCCCCCCCATGTGACTGCATTTGGAGATAGGGCTTTTAGGAAGTAATCTAGGTTAAGTGAGATCATAAAAGTGAAGTCCTAATCCCATAGGGCTGGCACCCTCATAAGAAGAGGAGGACACCAGACAGCTCTGTCTGCCACGTGAGAACAGAGAGAAGGCAGCTGGCCATGTGCAAGCCAGGAACAAAAATCTCACCAGATACTAACCCTGCCAGCAACTTGATCTTGAACTTCCAGCTTCCAGAACTGTGAGAAAATAACTTTCTGTTGTTTAAGGCACCCAGTCTGTGGTGTGCTATTATGGCAGCCTGAGCTAATACATTGCTCAAAGTAGGTCAAGAGCAACACTGGGAATGAGACCCAGGCAGTCAGGCTCCAGACTCTACTCTTCAACTGTTTCATACTACTGCCTCTGTGGAGTCTTCTCACTAGCCAGGAGATAAAAAAATCTCCAGTTCCAACTCCAACTCTGTTCTCAATAGAAGTTTTTCTTTCACTGCTTATAGCTATGGGACCCTGAGCTCTTCCCTGAACTTCTCTATGCTTCTATCTGTAAATGGGGAAAAAATGATCTCTACCAGAATAGACCAAATGAGGCAACATATATGCAACTGTAAATCACAATACAAATGGTCCTGTGTTAGTAATCAAAACAGTATGGTACTGGCACAAAAAATAGACACAGAGATGAATGGAACAGAATAGAAAACCCAGAAATAAACCCACAATTATATGGCCAATTAATCTTCGACAAAGGAAGAAAGAACATGCAATGAGTAAGACCGTCTCTCAAATGGTGCTGGCAAAACTGGAGAGCAACTCGCAAAAGAAGGAAACTGGACCACTTTCTTACACCATACACAAAAATAAACTCAAAATGGACTGAGGACCTAAATGTGAGACCTGATACCATAAAAATCCTAGAAGAGAGCATAGGCAGCAATTTCTCTGACATCAACTGTAGCAACATTTTTTCTGATATGTCTCCTGAGGCAAGAGAAATAAAAGCAGAAATAAACTATTAAGACTATGTCAAAATAAAAAGCTTCTGCACAGCAAAGGAAATAATCAGCAAAACTACTGAATGGGAGAAGATATTTGCAAGTGACATATCCAATAAAGGGTTAGTATCCAAAATATATAGGGGTGCCTGGGTGGCTCAGTCTGTTAAGTGTCCAACTTCAACTCAGATCAGGATCTTGTGGTTTGTGGGTTCGAGCCCCTGCATTGGGATCTGTGCAAAGAGCTCAAAGCCTGGGGCCTGCTTCAGATTCTGTGTCTGCCTCTCTCTCTGCCTCTCCCCCACTCACCCTCTCTCTCTCTCTCTCTCTCTCTCTCTCAAAAATAAAATAATCATTAAAGAAAACATGCCAAAATATATAAAGAACTGGTACAACTCAACACCTAAAAAAACAAATAATCCAATTTAAAAATGGGCAGAATAGGGGCACCTGGGTGGCTCAGTTGGTTGAGCGCCCGACTTCCGCTCAGGTCATAATCTTGCAGCTCATGAGTTCAAGCCCCGCATCAGGCTAACTGGTGTCAGCCTGTAAGCACAGAGCCCACTTTGGATCCTCTGTCCCCCTCTCTCTGCCCCTTCCCCACTTGCGCTCTCCCAAAAATAATAAAATATTTAAAAAAAATAAAAAAATAAAAAATAAAAATGGGCAGAATACATGAACAGACATTTCTTCAAAGAAGTCAGTCATCCAGATAGAAAATAGACACATGAAAAGATGCTCATCATCACTCATCATCAGGGAAATGCAAATCAAAACTGCAATGGGATACCACCTCATACCTGTCAGAATGGCTAAAATTAAAAACACAAGAAACAACAGGTGTTGGTGAGGATGTGGTGGAAGGGGAACCCTCGTATGCTGTTGGTGGGAATGCAAACTGGTACAGCCACTGTGGAAAATAGTATGGAGATTCTTCAAAAAATTAAAAATAGAACTACCCTATGATCCAGTAATTCCACTATTGGGTGGAAAAAGATGCAAAAAATGAATTCAAAAGAATATATGTATCCCTAAGTTTATTGCAGCATTATTTCCAATAGCCAAATTATGGAAGCAGCCCAAGTGCCCATTGATTGATGAATGGATAAAGAAGATGTGGTATATTACACAATGGAATATTATTCAGCCATAAAAAAGAATGAAATCTTGCCACTTGCAAACCATGGGTTGAACTAGAGAGTACAATGTTAAGTGAAATAAGTCAAAGAAAGACAATACCATATGATTTCATGCATGTGGAATTTAAGAAACAAACAACAAAAAAACACAAGCAAAGGCGGAAAGAGAGAGACAAACCAAGAAACAGACTTTTAACTATAGAGAACAAACTGATGGTTACCAGAGGGGAGGTCTGAGGGGAATGGGTGAAACAGGTGATGAGGATTAAAGAGTACACTAAAAAAAATAAGTAAGTAAATAAAAAGCCCTGTGTTATGAAGGATAATGGCTTAAAAACTATTTGTCATGACAGAATCATTTCTGAGGGGCGCCAGGGTGGCTCAGTCAGTTAAGTGTCTGACTCAGTTTTGGCTCAGGTCATGATCTCATGTGCTCACAGTGAAGAGCTGTTTGGTATTCTCTGTCTCTCTCTCTCTCTCTCTGCCACTCCCTCAACTGCTCTCTCTCTCTTTCTCTCAAAATAAATAAATAAACATTAAAAAAAAAAGAATCATTTTTGATAGGAAAGCCCACAGAATCTCAGGGCTTTCTGGCTAAATGTCTAAGGAAAAACCATTGAAATGGGAGCTGGGGGAATGAGACTCAGAAGCAGAATGTGTACCTGAAAGAAACATAATACTATCGTCTCTTACTTTCTCAACCATGAACCTTTCGCTTTAACACCTGTGTAAGATGTTGGTAGAAATCATGAGACCATTTATTACAGATTAAATTTCAATTCATTTAATCAAATCAAATAAATATTGAGTACCTGCTGCAACTATGTTCTATATATTGTGGGGAATGGAAAGTAAGCCACAGTTACTGCCTTCTAAAAGCCTATAATCTAATAAAAGCAAAAACTATTAAAAAAACGAATGCAGCATGGTGGGAAAAAATTCTGGGTTTAGAGGGTCAGAAGACAGGTACAAGTGCTTTGTCCACACTATTCCTTTTTCCTGGACCATTTCCCATGTGTCCCTCCCTACCAGCCACCATCACCTTTTGACTCATCATCCTTTGGATCTCAAGAAAGACGTCAGGCTTTCTTGACTTGGTCAGAACCCTATTTTATAATCCTACTATGACCATGAACCTTTCCTAAGTAGCACTTCTAGCAGTTGGATGTTTGCATTTATTTGTGTAGTGATCTAATGAATTTCATGAGGTCAAGAACTCTGATTTTACTAATTATTATATCCCACCCCCTGTCCATGAGCTACCACTGTGGCTGGCATACAACCTGTGCTCATCAAATTTATGAAGGAGGGAGGGAGGGAGAGAAGGAGAGAGGGAAAGTCCGACGGAGATTTACTAGGCTTAATAGCCTGCAAAGGTGGTCTCTATACCCTCATCTGTAAAATAGAGATAGACGATAATGCCCATTTCCCACAGTCGTTATGGGAATTCTATGAAATTGTCAGTGAGATGCTGTTTTATAAAATGTGAAATGAATAGCATTTTAATACAAGGCAGATTGCTAAAAGCATTATAGCAGCCTGAGGTGAAAATATGGAGCTAAAAGAGAATGAAAGAAAGGTAATTAATTCCCTCCCGAATTGAGGCAGAGAATAGATCAACGATGGAAAAGGTGGTAGATGGCTGAGGAATGAGTAGATTTTAATAAATAGAGGTAGAACACCTACTTTCTATACTCTATAGAAAGTGCATGTGTGTGTGAGTGCATGTGTGTGTGTGTGTGTGCATGCATGTATGAGTTGACTCCTCACCAGAGACGTGGAGTCCCACTTGCTTTGCTCATAGCTGTATTCCCAGTACCTGTAACAATGTCTGGCACATGATTGGTTCTCAAGGAAGTGTTTACTGAATGAATGAATAATTGAATGAATGAAGAGGATAGAGAATATCAGAAGAAATGTTCCGAGTAAAAGCATAAACAAAATGTGTCTGGCTCCCTTAGAAAATGGTGTTGATGTGAGGCACATGGGCTTGGAGAGACGAGGCTACACAGGAGGAGGGAGAGATGAGGAAGGGATCCAGAACATGAGAACACAAGCACTGGGAGCTGATGGGCATCCTGGCAGGCTGGTGGGACGTGGGATGCATTTGCGTGGCTGATTTGCAGAATTTCTCAGTTTTCTAACTAAAGCCCCTAGCCCTGACATCTTTAGAGGGAACTGAAGGGAAAATGCTCCCCATTTACAACACCCTGACTCAGCCTAGTAACCAATCATCATTTTCTCCTCTGCACATTATGAGTCTTTGACAACATGTGACAAAGGAAAAAACTACATCTGTAATTATAACAAAGATGAAAACTATGGAAATCATCAGGAGCATCTGAATTCAAAACACCAATGAATGTAAATGATGATATTTGCATAGAAATGTGGTAACCCTACAGATATTGGTTAAAATTCAGAGGTAGATGAATAATGAATAAAATGCCAGTTTTAAATTATAAAATAAAAGTGCAATTACTCTTACCTTTTTGGAAAAATCTCACCCTTAGACGTGCTTAATGAGAGATGGGGAACTGGAAATAAACTGAGTGCCAAGGACTTTCAGTCAGTACATCACGTCCCCCCTCTTTTTTTTTAATGTTAAGAAATGACTACCTAATCAGTATCTGTGATAATGATCTGTAATCTTACCAGTGTGAGATTGATGATAAATACCAAGTACTGATTTTTTAATAACATGGAAAATAAGTATACAACACATTTTCAGGTAGGAGTCTTCTTAGTTGTCCTTAATGGGAAGTCCTTACGGTCCAGCTATAGTAATACAATTCAAGTAAAAATGTTTAAGGTGTCATTTTAATGCAAATAACCTAGCTGCACACTTATAAACTATTGGTGCCCAAAGCTCATTTTTATCTAAGGCTCAAATAGTAAGAATGTTTGATATAATTGAGTTCTTGTCTAATTACATAAAGACTAATTTAGAACCTCATTTATTTGGAGAGTCTCTTGCACAGCAAATCCATTTAAAATGACACATAAGAGGAGGTAATTAAAAATTAAAGTTGAAATCAAGATGAAAAAGGCAAGATTGAAGCTGGTTTCCGTGGCTTTGATTAGTTGTGGAGGGCAGTTGAATGGAGGAGGGGTTTAAAAGGCTTTGAAAGAGACAAAGGAAGAGGAGGAGGGGTAGGGCACACAGCTCCCTAAGGCACCAGAGCTTTGTAAAATTTTTCCAATATATATCCAGTTATGAAGTGGATCACATGCAACCAGGAAAGGTGATGTTATTGAGCATGGATGAATATTGAGGATTCCCAGGCACTGGACCTGTTCCCCAAGTTTCCTGTCCTGGAAAGGAATGCTCCTTGCTAATAAGGGGAGGGCACAGCATCCAGAGAAGCAGGGCAGCTTACATGTGGCGCCTGCCTGTAGCATGCTCTTCTGTACAGCAAGCTCTCGGAGCTGCTTCAGCAATAATACACACACATAATCAAAATGGTCTGATCATGTATTTTATAGTTTGCAAAGGGCTTTTACATACATAATCTCACTTCCTCCTCACACCAACTCAGGAAAGAACAAGTACTTTCACTAAGCCTATTTCACAAGTGGAGAAATTGAGGTCCTGAAAGGTTAGGTAACACATCTGAGGTGTAACACATCCAAGGTGCTAGGACTAGAGGTCAAACGCCTTGACTCCAAATCCCAAACTGCATCATTACCTGTTGGTTGACACTTGATTTTTTTTTTTTAATTTTTAATTTAATTTTATTAAAAAAATTTTTTTATTACGTTTCTTTATTTTTGAGAGGCAGAGAGAGACAGAACATGAGCGGGGGAGGGGCAGAGAGAGAGGGAGACACAGAATCCGAAGGAGGCTCCAGGCTCTGAGCGTCAGCCCAGAGCCCGACGCGGGGCTCAAACCCACGAACCGTGAGATCATGACCTGAGCCAAAGTTGGACACTCAACCGACTGAGCCACCCAGGCACTCCTTTAATTTTATTTTAAAGAGAGAGAGGGGTGCCTGGTGGCTTAGTAGGTTAAGCATCTGACCCTTGATTTTGTCTCAGGTCATGATCGAGCCCATAACGTTGGGATCACGATCTGAGCCAAAATCAAGAGTTAGATGCTCAACTGACTGAGCCACCCAGACGGCCTGACACTTATTTTTATTTCTAACATTCTTACTAGATCTTTCTTTCTCTTTTCTCCTCCTTCATTTTCCTTTTACCAACCGTACTCTCCGTTTCTTTCATTTTCCTCCCTTCCCTTGCCATTTTCTTGCTCATTTCCTCCCATTCGTATTTGTGCCTTGACTCTGCCAGCAATCTCAGAGGCTGCAGCTCAGCCAGCCAGACATTCTCACATCTGAACAGTCTGGTGGTGCACTCAGAAAGGCAGAAAGCTTTTCTGTGTCTGAGGTCGTTTCCACTGCTGCAAGATCATTGCCCCCTGATAACCAGAGTGGAACTTGGGAGGCGGTCCCTCAGCTATCACCTGTATTGTGGTTATAAGACTCACTGCTATCCTCTCCTCTTGCTGCATTAAATAGAGTATTTATCTATCTATATCTATATCTATATCTATATCTATATCTATACAAAAGTTAACAGCCCAGCAGAAGTTGCCTTATCAAGAATTTTGTTGTCATTCTGGGTCATTTAGGTTGATGCATTGTTAGAAACACTCACTAAAAGTCAGCCAGAAAAGTCAGCACAGTGTCCTCTGTGAGACTGTACTTTGACTCCCACCAATAGGAATATCTACTTCCACTTGTCAGCTACCACATTTTTATGGAATCCCTACCACATGCAGGAATTCAGGATGCAGCGGGTGGCAAGCTGGAAATGATCTCTTCCCTTGTGAAGCTGACAGTCCAGCAGGAACAGGAATGACACACGTTGCCTAAGTGTAATGAGTGCCAGGAGGAATTGTTAGCTGAGCAAATTCAGGGAAACTCACCTAATACCAGGACCTTGAATTAGCAGAGAGAGACAATGAGCTCAGGACAAGATGGTTGCATTTTTTACCCGAGCATATCTGCAGGATGTGACACGACCATGGCTCCTCCCCATGTCTCCTGGTCCCTTCCTGCAGAGTTGTTCCAGGGGCACTAGGATAGGTATGACACATCAGGACAGGGGAAAGGAGCCATGTGAATTTTGCAGTGTGTAGCTTACTCAGCTACCTCACATTACCCATTGTTTGTACCTATTAAGATGGTTATTCAGGTTGTAATATTCATAAAACTCACAAGTTTAAAAGGAATGCCCTGTGAAGTCGGCCTTTTTAATGAGATCCCACCATACATAAATTATTGAGTTCTTGGTAAATAAAACGCAAGGCTGTGATGGAGCTTGCCGTGTGCACATCTCCTCACAGCCATCCTGTAACGAGATGTCCAGGAAAAGAAAGGGCCGCCAAGTACAAAGCCAGATACACACTTACTGTTGTCCTCAGCAACACGACATCTGCCTCTTGCAAGGAACACGGGACGCAGTTTGCCCACACGTGCCAAGCAGGTCTCCAGTAAAACACCAAGGGGAGGATCCCAAATGAGAAGATGGATCCAGCAAGACAGAGGGTTTTCCGGCAGCCTTGAGTCCGGTAGCCAAATAGCTCCTGGGAAAGAACCAAAGTGAGCCCAAATATTGGTTACGCACAATAAACAGCAAATGAACCAATTGGGATTTTGGTATAAAACTGGGGCAGAGACTGAAGTAGTTGAGGAGAGACTGAGAACATGGAGAAGGATCCCTGACAAAGGAACACAGGATCACAAGCCTCCAGGAAGTCGCCATCAAACTGTGAAACTCCCTTTCTATAATTTGAGCACCTGACTACCCTGTGTCACGCACAATGCTAGATGATATGTTATCTTGTTTAAGTCTTGCCAGCAGCCCCTGAATGGGATAAGATTACCCTCATTCATAAATGATGAGGCTCAGAAAGACCTGGCCAAGGCCACTGAGCTAGGAAGTTCTGCTTCCAAGATTCAAACCCAGGTCTGATCCACAGCCTTGACATGCATGACCATGAGCCTTGTGACAGGAGGACCAGATGACCGCAGCAACAGATGATTCCCTTGGCTGGGACCAGCAACTCCATGGGCAGGACAGAAACAAGCCTTGAGTATAGTGTTGGGATGTGATCAAAGTGTTTGACCCACAAGAGGAGGAATAACTAAGTGTCAAGTGGCTGTCAGGTGTTTGGGGTGGAGCTGTGCATTACCACCCTCCTCTCTTATTCAGTAGCAAAAAGAATTTTAGAGAGTCGGGGAAAATCCATAGAAACAACATGGGTTATTGAGCTCTTGCCATGAGCTGGGAGGGGATATGAGGCCCCGGATGATACAAATATGAACAAGAGTCTTATACCTCTAAAAAAGTTATAATCTAGACAAACTTCCTCCTTTCAAGTAGAGCCTGGGACAGAATGGAAAACCAACCATCTGAAGTTTATGGCTTCAGTCCCACAGTTACATCACACAAAGTCATAGGTATACTTTGCGCTGATTATCATGGTCAAAAGTGTTGAGCATCTTGGTTAGCAGCACATTCTCTGGACCAAGGCACGTTGGATTCAAAACCTAACTCTGCTACTTACTCGGTGTGACCTTGAGCAAGTTATTTAACCTCTGTGTTCCTCAGTTTGCCATCTGTAAGATGGGGGCGGTGATCATACCCACTTCCCAGGGCTGTGGTGAAAATTAAATGGGTTACTAGGGGTAAGTGCTTATGTAAGCATTTACCGCTGCTGCTGCTTATGCTGCTGCTGCTGCTGCTACCATCTGACCATCTGCCCAGAAGTAGACCCGAAATTCTACCCCTTAGTCTATTGGCATTTAGATCTAAGGATTCCTAGTGTCAATGGCTCTGCCCCTGCTTGGATTGCCTGTTAGGATAACAAGGATGCTGGAACTTGCAACTTTAAATCAGCCATCTTCTCTGACTCACCTGATAGAGATTGCATTCTCAGAAAAGATTGCATTATCAGATCGTTGGCTGAAAGCTGCTTTCATGTGTAATTTTCGGGTGCCTTCCTCTTATTAGCAAGCAGCGAATGCAGGTGCTGGCTGACTGCCTTAGGTATTGTCCACATTTGGCATGCCTTTGATGAAACATGCACATTAACTCAGAAACATAAGCTCTTGGCTGATTTTGCAAACTAGAAGGTCTATCTTGATATGAATCCTCTTTTGTCCCAAACTCCAGCTTTTGCTCTCCAACTGCCAAGTCTGGAATCGTTCTGTCCCCTCATGATTCCTGAAGCAATGCTTCTTTGAGCTCACACTGAGCAGGATCCCAATCCTAAATCCCATACCTGTCCTAAGTCCATCCCATCTAATTTTCCCATGTACTTTTTTATGTTCCTATACTTTGGAATAGGTCAACTTTCTACCCAATGACCCAGAAATTGTATCATATTTTATGAAGGCTATATTTAAAAGCTTCTTTATATTGTCAGTCAATTGAGCTACCCCCTCCATGTAATATGTCTGAGTTATGGCAATTCTAGAAGCACAAATCTCCCTGTTAGCATGCATTCTTTTACAGGCTATGCAATGAGAGCCCTCTATAGTTTCCAAAGTAAATTCATGTTCATTATCAAAATAATGTAAGCAGGAATTATTATCTTCAATTTCCAGCTAAGAAAACTGAAGTTTAAAGTTATATGTAATAGATATTATTAGCAACTATTATTGGTAACAATGGCAGCAGCTAATATTTTCTGAGTACTTCAAAGTCCATCACAAAGCACTTTCCACCTACTCTCCCATTTAGTTGAAAAAGAAGACAAAATAAGTTTCTCAAAGCGGTAAAGTTCATCAGTAACTCAAAACTAGACCTCCAGTCTAGACCTTTGCAGCATGGGAGGATAATGTAAGTTGGTCATTGCCATTCTAAGGACCTTTTTCACTCTGTCTTGAATTCCAGTTCAATTTAAATAAATAATTTTTAAGGGTCCACCAAAGAGCAGACATGTGCTACACACAGAGATGAATAAGACAATGACTCTATGGGCGCCTGGGTGGCTCCGTCAGTTAAGCAACTGGCTTCGGCTCAGGTCATGATCTCACGGTTCGTGGGTTCGAGCCCCACATCGGGCTCTGTGCTGACAGCTCAGAGCCTGGAGCCTGCTTCCGATTCTGTGTCTCCCTCTCTCTCTGCCCCTCCCCCACTTGTGCTCTGTCTCTCTCTCTCAAAAATAAAATGTAAAAAAAAAAAATGTAAAAAAAAAAAAGACAATGATTCTACTACCAAGGAGGTCATTAGCTTAATGGGAAGAGAGTCACATAAATGATAAGAACAAACAAGGTTAGAGCAATAAAAGGGTTATATAGAGGGATAACTATATAAATTGTCCTCTGAATTGGGTGCTATTAATAAGAACACTGGAACAGCAGAACAGAAGTAGACAGTCAGGCCAGGTGAGTATCCCCTAGTTATACCAGAGTGTTGCTTTATTTTTGTTTATTTTTTTACTTGAAAGAGAGAGCGTGCAAGCAGGAAAAAGTGGTAGAGGGAGAGAGAGAAAGAGAGAGAGAGAGAGAGAGAGAGAGAGAGAATCCAAAGGAAGCTCCATACTATCAGCACAGAGCCCAATATGGGGTTCGATCCCATGACCCTGGAATCATGACATGAGCGGAAATCAGGAGTCGGATGCTCTACTGACTGAGCCACCCAGGTACCCCTAGAGCATTGCTTTAAAAGCTTACCTGCTCTCAGTTCTGTGGACACTACAAGATCAGTTCATAGCTCATGGCCAATAATCCATTGGTAGTAGAAAGGCTGGAATAATGTGGACAAGGAGTGTTCAATTATTGCTTACTAAAGTAAGTTGAGAGGTGGGAGGGAGGGGAGGGTGGGTGATGGGTATTGAGGAGGGCACCTTTTGGGATGAGCACTGGGTGTTGTATGGAAACCAACTTGACAATAAATTCATATATTGAAAAAAAATAAAGTGAGTTGAATTGTACTGACTTGAGTTGTACTGACTGCAAATTACATTAAAGGGACATTAACAGATACTGGCTTAAGAAATGCAAAAATTAGCATGGTACTGTTTTTTATGATCCCGTAGCGGTTTATTTCCTATGCCATGGAGTGCCTTCCATGTCCCTGAAAATGCTTGAGGGAACCATCCCTGCCACTCTGCACTCCCCCCACCCTTACCTCCTACAAAGGGAATCAATCAGCCAAAAAAAATACTACAAAAAAAAACTAGGACATTTTGATAAAATCAAAAGACTATTACACTCATGGCAGTCAAGATGCATTATGAAATAGCACATTGTCTCTTTCTTCCTCTCCCTTTCTACCCACAGATTCTTCTGTTCTCTCTGTCCCTGAAGATCTAGGTCTTTTGCATTCCTACGGGCTTAAACTTTGGCTTCCAAGTGTCCAGATCTTCTTCCCTGCAGAACCCCTATACTCAAAAAGTCAAACTTATGGTCCCCAAAGCAATGATTTCAACTACCTCAGCCAACAGAACCCCTTAAAAATCTATAGACCCTGTCCCCAGAAAAATACACACAGATGCATATAAATAATCTTCTCCAAATAGATTCAGGGAGTTCCCACAGTCTGGATAAAACCTGACCTACAAGGTTTATAAGGCTAAATCAAGACTGATCTTTCCAGAGGTTATACTCTGTACTTGTACTTAGGGTTTGACACTAGGTGAGCACTTAATGATTGTAGAGATGTGAAGACAATACTCCTGGAAATGCACACGAGAGGGTGATGAGAGCAGGACATTGGCTGACTTCAAGAAGCCTTGTAGGGTAATGTCATCATCTGGGGGCTCACCAGGTCCTGAGAGTGGCTCTAAGCCCTCTAGGGCTTAGACTGCTAGCAGAACACCTCTCTCCAGGAAGATTCAAGTTCACCACGTCCCAGAAATTGGTCGGAATGGGAGAATGAGATATATGTGACAGTCACACGACGAGATGAATATGTGGGTAGGTATTAAGACTTTGTTCTCTTCCCAACACCACCATTTTCAGTGTGATTGTCTCGCCAGGGGAGCCGTATGCCAGCATAGTGCTTAAAACGGGCTAAGGACTCTTCTCTGACCATCTCCCATCCTGACTGACATGTCTTCTTTGAACATATTAATTAATTCAATCAAATTACACTCAAATCCCATTAGCCTGGAAGCCATTTATTCTCTTTAAGACAATTTTGCATTTCTTTACTGGCTTCATTAAATATTTGAAAGTGTAAGTGATTTTTTTTTATCTCCCTTAAGATAATCTTTTTCCCTTATTTCCAAATTTGGGATGTGAAGAGAATGTTTCACTGTAATTTTCATGCAACTACAACAAACTATGCTACATGAATGCAATTTACATCACTGCTTATCCCAACCACCAACCCTACCCTATTCCAGTTTTCACCTCAGTAGTTTCTTGCTTGACACCCTTTCATGCAGAAGAATGACTTCCCCAGGCTCCCCTAAGTTCATTTGACTTCTAGATTGAAGCGAGATGCTCTCAACCTGAATTGACCTAATCCGGAAATCTTAAACTGGAGGCTCAAGAAGAATGGCCTGTCGACAGGTTTCTCGCCAGCCTGGTAAGCATTTCTTAAAACTTTATGTTAGTCCCCCAGTCACTTTCACATAAAAATTCTGACTTCTATCTTTTCTTTAAAATAAATCAGAAATTGGGGCGCCTGGGTGGCTCAGTCAGTTAAGTGACCAACTTCAGCTCAGGTCATGATCTCGCGGTCTGTGGGTTCGAACCCCGCATCAGGCTCTGTGCTGACAGCTCAGAGCGTGGAGCCTGCTTCAGATTCTGTGTCTCCCTCTCTCTCTGCCCCTCCCCTGCTCCTGCTCTTTCTTTCCTTCAAAAATAAACAAACATTAAAAAAATTTTTTTAATAAATCAGAAATTGTGACAGCACTGTACCCACATTGTACCCAGCACTGGAAGAATCAGCTGGAGAGCACCAAATAACCCAGGAACTATCCCAACACCATCCAGTGGGAGACAGGGTAAGGCACTGCAGTACATTCATACAATGGGATCTTACACAGCACTTCAGACAAATCAACTCCAGCAACACCCCACAGTATGGCTGACTCCCAGTGACATAACTAGGAAGTGACAAAAGTCAGTGCAAACAATTACATCAGTAAAAAGAACATTTTTAAAAAGTTAAAAGCAATGAAATTCAAATGTATTTTTGGGATACACTTAAATAAAAGAAAGTTACATCGAAAGGGAAGTGAGGAATTGATGAAGACATGATATAGGACAATGGTTACCCCTACTGAGGCAAGGTGGGGCCACATTGTGCAATGTAGACTATCATCAAGGTCCTAGCTTTGTTGGGGTGATGGGGTCATCATGTTATTATAAAGAACCAATGGAAAGGCTGAGAAAACACAACACAACATAGACAAGTAATGAGAGGGTCTTGGACCATGGTCCCTGCCATGTTTTCTCCTTTCCCCAACACTGAGACCATGTGTCAGATTCACTTCTCATCTCCTACTGGGCCTGCTCATCTGAGCTACAACCTCACCCTGTAGGCCAGTGATTCTCAACTAGGAGTGATTCTGTCCCCAGGTGACATTTAGCAATAGCTGGAGAGCTTTTTGGTCACTCTCAACTGAGTGAGAGGTGCTACCGACATAGCTTCTGGGCCCAGAAATATTCCAGGAATATTGTTAAATATCCCACAACGCAGTTGACATCCTACAATGCAGAGGACACCGTTGCCCCTCAACCTCCACAGCAAAAACTTTTCTGGCCTCAAACAATGCTGAGGTTGATAAACCACATAGGTATTTGAGTTCCCCCCACCTAACTAACCTAAGCAGGTCTCTAGGTCCCAGTACCTACCATGTCCTCCTCAGCACCCAGAGGAGAGCCAGAGGATTTTGATACTGAAATCGATGGTAAAGAAGGATTTGCAATTCATGCCAAGTGGTCACTCAAGACCCATAATGGACTCAGCAGCCCATTTGCAGATGAGGAAACTGAGGTGCTAAGAGAGAATGCAAATTGCCCTTGTGGTCGGCACCTGCCACCCTCCCCAAACAGAGCCACTCTCCCGCCGCCTCATTCTGTGCTGCCATGCCAGCCACAGTCACAGAGCCCTTTCCTGCCTCAGGGTCTTCCCATGGCTGGCTACCCCTCATCTGTTTAAGCCTCCTTTAAGTGTGTCCGTCTCAGAGGGGCAGTAGCTAATGTCCTGTATAAGCCCCTGATCTCACCCACCCTTTATATATATATATATTTTTTTACCATTTTCACAATGTGTACTTGGAATTTTTTGCTTGCTTCTCTAACTCCCTCCTTTCCAGCTCCCACAAAATTTTGAGTTCTATCAGTTTAGGATCCTTTTCAGTTTGTCTCCTCCAGTATGGTTTACCCAGCATCTGGCACATTATCTGCATGTAGTAGGCACTCAGTAAATACATGCTAAATGGATGAATAAGTGAGTGATTGTGCTAAAGAGGGAAGGAAGGAAGGAAGGTCTGGAAGGTAATGATCCCTTACTCTTCTTGTTCCTAGCCCAAGTTTAACTGTAGCCTCTTCTCTGACCCTTTAAAAATTAAACCATTCCATGGTGGGGGGCATAGAGGGGAGAGGAGGAATCATAAACAACCCCAAGATACTGCCCTGCCTTTTGTCATTAGGAAATGTTAACTAGTTTCACTTGCATTACACTCACATCAATCTCTAAGGCTGGCTTTCTTAAACAAGTGCTTTCAGGGGAACCTGGGTGGCTCAGTCCCTTAAGCACCCAACTTCCGAGGCTCAGGTCATGATCTCAAGGTTTGTGAGTTTGAGCCCCTCATTGGGCTCTGTGCTGACAGCTGGGAACCTGGAACCTGCTTTGGATTCTGTGTCTCCATCTCTCTCTCTGCTCCTCCCCTGCTCATGTTCTCTCTCTCTCTCTCTCAAAAATAAATAAACATTAAAAAAATAAAATAAACAAGTGCTTTCATTTTTCTTTTTCCATCTTATTATCTGTCTCTGGGGGTTGAAAAGATGCTAAAGATAAGACTGAGTTTTACAGACTCCTTACCTTCCACAGAGGCAACCAACATCTTGGGGTGTGAACAACGAACTGATTTGGGCATCTGCTGCCCAGGCTTCTGCTCTGGACCAAAAGGTGTGTGCACAATTACCTGTGAGTGAGCTATGATAATTTCACAGGTTTGGAAATTACTTTACAAAAAAAATTATTTTAGAAATAGATAGAGATATCACTATACTAACTAAAAAAATGACTTTAGAAATAAAGAAAGATATCACTACTTAAGAGCTGAGTCACATTTTCCATTAACAATGTTGACATCCATTGAATCATGGCAAGCGTGAGCCTTGAGGGGACCCTTTGGGGATCTAAGTGACCTGGCTGCCATTCACTGTCCTCTGACAGACAGCTGGAATGTCAATTTCATTCCCAGCTCTGGAATCTCACTTCTCGCTCATTTCTAGTTTTGGAATGTCATCTCTCTTGCCAATGACTCCCAGTTCTCTTGCCAAAGCATTACCTCACACAACTGCTATGGCACACAGTGGAATGACTCCTGTGTTAGGTGTCAGGCCCCAGAATGGAGGAACTCATCATAGAAATGTTTAGCTGCTACCTCCCAGCATAAAGCCTTCAAGTGTCTTTGCTCAAGTTCAACTCAAATTGCCTACCATGTCTAAGGCCGTGGGTAAAGTAGGTCTGCTGAGTATAAATTCCCCACCCTCCAGGGGCTGACAAGGGAGATAATTAATTAAATCAATTAAAAATTAATTAATTAAAATATACCTCTGAGCAGAAAACATTAAGCGCCATCTGAAAAACACTGGGAGAAAAATGCCATGAGGTTCAAGTGGTAAGGCAATCCCACTAAGATGATAATTAAGAAGTCATTCCAGGACCTTTGTTCCTTGAGGTTGGACTTGGAGAGAATTGTTGGAATTTCAATACTCAGGAAAGGAGGGTAGGAGAAGAGGCATTCCATGTGGAGGAACCAGCCTTGAGCAAAAGATACGGAGTGTGAAAACAGGGAGTCTATTTCAGGACAAGATGTTAGTTTAAGGTGTAACAAGTCAGTGTACTGTGGGGTTACAATTAACCTAGTCATGTCAGGCCAGATAATTCACTTTGGGATGGGACTCTGGGAATCAGGGATGTGTATTCCACTCCAGCTAGCTGGTGGCCAAAAGTTGCTGAACACTTAAAATCTACACCTCCACTTTTGCCCCTCCCCAACCATCAAGTGGACCTCTCCTGGCTTCCCTAAAAGGGGGTGTCCTCAGGCCAAGTCAGGGGAAGAGGCTGCTGCCCATGGCTTTTCTAGCTGGGCAGCAATCTGGTTACGGAAGCAAAAAGAACAGACATGTGTGGGACATCAGTGTCCTTCAGCTAATCAGGGTTTCTTCTCTCAGCCCAGGATGCCCTTGGTTGTGGAAACTCCTCTTTGTGACACCAGTTGGCTGGCAGAAAAGCAAAGTGTTCCAGCCATCAGTGGCAGACAGGGTGGTAACAACCTGCCCCGTCAATAATTGTCCACCTTGCATGGCTGAAGCTCATGAAAACATAGTTTGTGTAAATAATTTATATTATGTCCCAGTCACCCTAAATATATATTTTTCCACATTCTGATTTTTAAACATTTTTTTTAAAGTTTATTTCAATTTATCTTGATAGAGATCATGAGGGGAGGGATGGAGAGAGACAGAGACAGAATACCAAGTAGTCTCCGCGCTGTCAGTGAAAAGCCCAATGCAGGGCTGGAACTCACAAACCATGAGATCATGACCCAAACTGAAATCAAGAGTTGGACACAGACTGAGCCTCCCCAGGCACCCCAGCATTCTGATTTAATCATCAAAACTCTATAACAAAGTTAATTTCAGCGGTGGGAGAGAAATAAGGAAGGCAAGGTTCAAAGAAGTTAAAGAATGTACCTTTCGTCAGCCTTCTGATAGATAACAGAGTCAGGTCCTTCTTACTTAACACGGCCCCCTCCCCCACCCCACCACGCTCCCCCTGCCCCTCCAGGCTGCTTCTCAGCTGTCTGACATCGTCATCTGGCAGGTGTCATGGGGGACAGGGCTTAACTCTTGCTAATTGCTCACATTTGAGCTATTTGACATAATTGAGGTGCTGCTCAGACACGTTCTTAGGTTCCCCTCAAACAGGTTTTCACAAGCTTCAAACTGCGGAGAGAGGGGAACTAGGCAAGAGGGACTCCACCCAGCAACCAGATGGTGGTTTCTGCCAGCAACATCCTAATATCTTGGGCAAGAGGCATATTCTAGGTTCTCGTGTGGTGCTCAAATTAAAATGTTTCTGGTGACACCTGAGTGACGTAAGACAAAGCACAGACAGGTCTGTATGTAGGGCTACCATCCTGTCAGGGCAGTCTACTCACTGAACAGTGTAAACACCCAAGACTGGGCAGAGCAGGGGAAAAAGCCAAGTGTAAGAAGAACCAAATACTTGAAGTCAAGACCTGGCTTTGCCACTTACTAGTTTTATCATCTGGAAATCATTGTCCCACTTAAAAGTTAAGAACACTTATGCCTCCCTCACAAAACTGTTAGGACACTGAAATGGAATAGCAGTGGTTGGAAACATTATTCAAAACTAGGCTGTTGTTATTGTGAGGGCGATTAGACTTAAGGTTAATTGTTAAACCCTCAGGGGTGCCCCAACATATCTGGCCCCTCCTTATCATTGAGATTTTGGCTTCCTTGACCACATGGTCTCAGGAAGTCACCCAATCACTCTGTAGCACATCATCCTATTTTAAATTTTTTTTTCAACGTTTATTTATTTTTGGGACAGAGAGAAACAGAGCATAAATGGGGGAGGGGCAGAGAGAGAGGGAAACACAGAATCGGAAACAGGCTCCAGGCTCTGAGCCATCAGCCCAGAGCCTGACGCGGGGCTCGAACTCCCGGACCGCGAGATCGTGACCTGGCTGAAGTCAGATGCTTAACCGACTGCGCCACCCAGGCGCCCCACATCATCCTATTTTAAACTTCCACAAGCCCTTTATCCCCATTTGATATTTTTATTTATTTATTTTTGTCCTGGCAATATTCCACAAGAGCAGAACTTCTGTCTGTCTTTTTCATTGCGGGATCCCTGGCACAGAGTAGAACAGTTCCCAGCACATGATAGGCCCACAAATACTGTTTGAGTGCACAAATGGATCCAATTATATTGTAATTTCTTAGATTGGAATATTTTTAGACTGGTAAACAGAAAAGCCAAAAATGGTAATCATAGACTATTACAACTTGATGAATCACAGCAAACATCCAGTCAAATATTTTCAGGGAAGAAAGCTGAGGTTTTTTTTTTTTTTTAAATGTTTATTTATTTTGAGAGAGAGCACGAGGGTGAGAGGTGCAGAGAGAGAAGGAGAGACAGAATCCCAAGCAGGCTCCATGCTATTTTTGCAGAGCCCAACTCTCTGTAAGATCATGACCCGTGAGATCATGACCTGAGCCGAAATCAAGAGTCAGATGCTTAACCAACTGAGTCACCTAGGTCCCTCAGGAAGCTGAGATCTTAAGAGACTTCTTAAACCAAGGCATATAGAAAGAGAGCCTAGGAAAAGCAATGATCTCCTTCCAAAGTCAGTCGGACTCCTACTCTTTGATCAATAGACAACTGATCTGGATAATAAATTATATTCCCAAGTATTGTTATATGTCTTTCTCCCCAGGTATGATTATTTGTCACTTACCATAAGATTTTAGAAAAGATCAGAGATGACCCGATCCTGTATTTCTTTCACAATATGGGACTCCCACACCTCCAATGAAGCAAACTCTACTTCCTGGGGAAGGCTGTTCCATTTTCAGATAACCCTACTAATAATTACACCATGTGCCAGACATAGAGCTGGGGCCCAGGTGTACTCTGAGCTCCCTCCCACTTAACACACACGCCCCCACAAAACACTGCCCTTTCAACCAGAACAGCTCCATTTCTACCTGTTCAAACAACATAAAATCAATATAAATATATTGATTGTATCTATATATATACACATATATACATATATATCTACATATATATATATGTAAACAAGGGCCTGTGTAGATAAAAATCATTCTAGAAGCATTATATTACCTAGCTTTCTCATTGAGAGGGCCACTACTTTCCATGTAGTGGAAATGAACAGAAAGCATGTGAGAGAACAATGATTACCACCCGTTTTTATAATGAGGAACCCTTGCTTCACATTGTTGGTGAGAGAGAAATTGTCAAGACCTCTTTGGAAGGCACTTTGGCATCACATAGTATGGTTAAAGATATGCACACTGTGTGATCCAGCAGTTCTATATGTAAGTATCTTCTCTATAGATACTTGTGCACCTGTGTACCAAGAGACACAAACAAGGAAAATTCAAAGCTGGAAACAATCTAAAAGTCCACCAACAATAAAATCAACTTTTTAAAAAATATTTATTTATTTTTTAGAGAGAGAGTGTGAGCAGGGAACGGGCGGAGAGAGAAGGAGACACAGAATCCGAAGCAGGCTCCAGGCTCTGAGCTGCCAGCACAGAACCCAACGCAGGGCTTGAACCTACGAACTGTAAAATCATGACCTTAGCCGAAGTCGGAAGCTTAAATGACTGAGCCACTCAAGCGCCCCCAAATTAACTTTTTAAAAAGTAAAGTCTTACAATGCTACATTCTGACACCCTGACAATGAATAAACTACAGTTTTGTGCAGCAACATGGATACATCTCACCAATATAATAAGCCGAAGAAGCAAAATACAAAAGAAGATGATCAGTATGATTTCAGTCATCTGAACCTTTAAAATACTGTTATGGGATGCAGACATAGTTAGAAAAAAACATTTTAAAAGTCAAGAAAATGATAATTATACAAGCCAGGTGAGAGGTTACTTCTGCATGGGGGTTGGAGGGACAACAGAGATGGGTCCTTGTTAGGGCAGACCCCAGGAGAATCTCTGGAGGGCTAGTGGTGTTCCATTTTCTGAGTCAGACAACGGTCATATGGGTTTTGAATTATTATTAAAGTGGTTGTATATATTTTTTCACATTCATATGACATTTCAAAAAAAAATGCCATACACTCTCAAATGACTGAGTTCTACTTTTGCTTATAGACATTACACCAATGCTTGTTGGACCCAAATCCCTTTTCCCTCTCTGGGCCTCAGTTTCTCCATCTGTCAGAGAGGGGTTTGGATTATATGATCTCCTGAATCCCTCTAAATTTGGATACCTGTAAGTACCGTAACAATAAGAACTTCCCCGATACTAAGTATGTGACAGCTTGCATTCCCCTCATAGGTGCCCCTCTAAGGTCATAAATTCCTTCTAGGGAGATGCCTATTTCCACTTCAAAGCTGCCCACGTGGCCCTCACTCAAGCTCCCTCATTTGAAAGAAAAATAGAAGATGGTTTTTGTTGCACTATTTGTGCAGATTGGTGCCAAATACCGTGCAGACCACCTGCTGGAGAACTCAGCCCTCTGGGAAAGGGTGTGCGCCACGTGCAGGAAGCCCCATGCCTGGCTCAGAGAAAGGGGGCTACCATGTCACAGGGTGACTCCCTGGCCACTGCTCCAGATTCACCAACCGAGCAACAGCATTCCCCAGGGTGACAAGACAACTTGATTCATTTCCATAACTGGCAGTCAGAACTGAGCACAGCCTCGGGGAAGGTTTCTCGCGATTCAGTAAGAGGTCACCGTCAAGCTATGATGCATGATTCTGGTTTTGACTGACAGAAAAGGGACTTCCTAACCTGCTGAGGAATTTCAAGCAAATGGACAGATGTGGCAAAAGGCGAAATTAGGGTAAGTAATAGGGAAATGAGTAACTTGGTAAGAATGGAAAATTGTTTGGGAGAATAGTGGGACATAAAGGAGACCAGAATATCTACCTTTTTCTAATATCCTGGGATGTCACACCCAACTGATACAGAGTAATTCGGGACACTAAATGCTGGGCCAGATATTTGTGACATCGTCTTGGGAGGCGTTATGCTTTTATTAATACAGAAGCGGGGCTGGATCCCACAACCCTGGGATCATGACCTGACCTGAAATTAAGGGTCAGATGTTTAACTGACTGAGCTGTCCAAGCAACCCCCCAAGCACACTTTAAAGATCAGAAAATAAAAATACCAATGAAAACTTGACATTCCCACAACGCAGAGATCACCACAATTAACAACTTACTGCATATATGTTGTTTCTTTAACCGAAATGAAACCATACTGTAAATGCTCTTATACAGTCTGCTTTTTTCATTCACTGGCCTCCATTTTTTCCAGGTCAGTGATTTTTTTATCTCAACTAATACCCAAACCATATTCAAATTTCACAATATCACACTAATGCTCCCCTCTAACTGGTTTCTCTAAACTGGTTAGGCATTATTCTATTTCTTAACCTAGATGATGGTTAATAAATGTTCACCTTATAATTATCCACTGATCTGTACAAAAGTATTCGTGCATTTTATATAGATATAATATATAATATTAATATATATAAGAATATATTTCACAATAAAAGAGGGGAAAGGTTACACACTCTTATATGAATATCAGTATATTTTGCTCATTCTTTTTTAATCAAGTTCTTTCCCTATCTCATAATAGTCATTCTGCAAGAATTCAAATACCAATAGTTACACTCCCACTAATTTCAAAAACAGCAGACAAATGACCTAAACTTCAGCTGCTTTTATTTTAATGGGTGTATAGTTTTTAGAAATAATAGCATTTGTCCCACCAGGGATGGTGAAAAAAGATTCAAAGTTTTTGTTTATAAAGAACTTAATCATTTCACAATATGTACGTATATCAAATCATTGCATGGAACACCTTGATCTTACACAATGTTATATGTAATCTCATCTCAATAAAGCTGGGAAAAAATAGTCTATGAGTCAGAAAGAAATAGAAACTTAATTTTTGTTATTTTGCATTCTAATAAAAACTTCGGTAACTTTGAAGTCGATTTAACTCTAACTTAAACAAAAGAAAGGATTCCCTCAGCACAGTGCTCCCACATCTTTTCCATAATTACATGGAAAATGACACCCATAGTAAAATGACAATATTCGCACAGTGCAGATCAGATAAATAGATGAGGCTACTTAAAACTAGAGAGGATTGGGGCGCCTGGTGGCGCAGTGGGTTAAGCAGCCGACTTCAGCCAGGTCACGATCTCGCGGTCTGTGAGTTCGAGCCCCGGGCCGGGCTCCGGGCTGATGGCTCGGAGCCTGGAGCCTGTTTCCAATTCTGTTTCCCTCTCTCTCTGCCCCTCCCCCGTTCATGCTCTGTCTCTCTCTGTCCCAAAAATAAATAAAAACGTTGAAAAAAAAAAAAACTAGAGAGGATCAATATCCCAACAGTCCTGCAAGAACCCCTGTACTCCATCTCTAGCACCCTAGTGCCATTCATGGCACACCAGTTGGGTAGCCTTGCCTTATCCTATATTTGCGGCAAAGCAATGCCTTTGTCTTCTCTTATTTCCCTTAGTCTAATCAGTCATATCAGGCAAAATAGCACCTAAACTGAGTAGGTCATGTAACTACTCACATTTGTAGAAATACCCTACTCACCAATATGCCTTAATTCAAGCAGGTTTTTTATTTTTGTTTTGCCGAGGCCTGCCCCAACCTTGTTCCCTTGCCCAGCAAAAAATAAATCCTAGCAATCTTTAAAAACACTTTGCAATAAAACTTTCTCTACAAAGCCTCCTCAGTCAAATTAAACTTAAGTTTAAAACCAAACACAAGCGGGACACGTGGGTGGCTCAGTCGGTGAAGTGTTTGACTTCAGCTCAGGTCATGATCTCACGGTTCGTGAGTTCTAGTCCCGTGTCAGGCTCTGTGCTGACAGCTCAGGGCCTGGAGCCTGCTTCAAATTCCGTGTCTCCCTCTCTCTCTCTCTGCCCCTCCCTCACTCACGCTCTGTCTCTCTCTCAAAAATAAATAAACATTAAAAAAATCTTTTTAATAAATAAATACAACCAAACACATTAACCACACACTCCGCCACTGCTTCTACACATCCAGTTATATGACTCAGCAATCTAGGGATTCCCTTTAATATTTTTCTCCTTCTCCGTCCACATCTAATTAGTTCAATGTCTATTGATTGTCTCCTAGATATTTCTCAAGTTGGTCTCCTCTTCTCCCTTCCTGATACTTCATTAGTTCAACCTGTGCTCACACTAGAATCACCACAAGAGGCATTGTGTCCAGTTTCGTTTCTGTCTACATTGTTTTCCACATTGCTACAGAGTTACCTTTCTAAAACAGACACCTGATTACAATTCCTTACTACAGTGACCAGCCATCCCAGTTTGTCCAAGACTGAAGAGTTTCTCAGGATGTGACCTATTAGTGCTAATGCCCAGAAAGTAGTTGGTTACCTACTTAGAACTCTTAAATCCCTTTAGAATGGCATGCAAAGTTCTTCTTAATCTTCCCCACACTATCTTTTCAGCCTCAACTCTCTGTTCTTTGCATCCCACTCCACCACACACACACACACACACACACACACACACACACACACACACCCTGCACATCAGCTTTGCCAAGCAACAGTCAGTTCTCTGAATGGAATGTGCTTTGTTCTTTCCCATGTCAATACCTTTGTACATTGTGTCTCCGTGACTTAGAATGTCCTTCACCCCTAAATGGGCTTGCTGGTAAACTCCTGTTCATGCATCTAGATTCTTTTCAATTGGCACTTTTCCACTGAAGTCTTCCAGGAATTGGCTGTAGCTTCTTTCAGAATCTCGTGTGTTCTGCTGTCATAGCACTAGCCCACTGAAGTCTATCCTCCGCCAGATATTGAGCCTAGGGCTTTTCTTTGTATATCTAATAGCTAGCACAGGGACTCACACATAGTAAGTGCTTACTAAATGAGGAAGGGAGGAAGGAAGGAAAGAAGGAAAGGAGGGAGAAAGAAAAAGAAAGAAAGAAAGAAAGAAAGAAAGAAAGAGAAAAGAAAAGAAAAGAAAAGAAAAGAAAAGAAAAGAAAAAAGAAAAGAAAAGAAAAGAAAAGAAAAAAGAAGGGAACTGTAGACCAATCTTCCTCAGGAACACAGAAGCAAAAACCCTGAACAAAACACTAACACATAGAATGCAGCAATATGTTAAAAGAATTACACACCATTACCAAGTAGGATTTATTCCAGGGATATAAAGCTACTTTAACACTCAAAAATCAATGTGATCCACCATCTTAACAGATTTAAAAAAAAACACATGACCAGAGGTGCCTAGGTGGCTCAGTCGGTTGAATGTCCAACTTCAGCTCAAGTCATGATCTCACAGTCTGTGAGTTCGAGCCCCACATCAGGCTCTGTGCTGACAACTCAGAGCCTGAAGCCTGTTTTGGATTCTGTGTCTCCCTCTGTCTCTGCCCTTCCCCTGCTCATGCTCTGTTTCTCTCTGTCTCAAAAATAAATAAAAACATTAAAAAAATTTTTTAAATAAAAACCACATGATCATATCAATTGGCATGGAAAAAACTTTTGACAAAATTTTACAACCATTCATGATAAAATTCTCAGGGAATTAGAAATGAAAACTAACTTCCTCACCTTGATACAAAGCATCTTTAAAAACACGTAGGTAACTATACGTAATGATGAAACAGTGAATGTTCTCCCAGTGAGATTAGAACAAGATGAAAATGTCTCCTCTTACTGCTCATACTCAACATAAGAAGTTGTAGCTAGAGAAGAAAAAGAAACAAACAGCATACAGATTTAAAACAGTTTCCAAGGGCACCTGGGTGGCTCAGTTGGTTAAGTGGCTGACTTCGGCTCAGGTCTCACAGTTCCTGGGTTTGAGCCCCGCGTCGGGCTCTCTGCTGACAGCTGGGAGGCTGCAGCCTGGAGCCTGCTTCGGATTCTGTGTCTCCCTCTCTCTCTCTGCCCCGCCCCTGCTCAGGCTCTCCCTCCCTCTCTCTCTCTCTCTCTCTCTCTCAAAAAATAAAAAATAAAAAAATAAGTAATTAAAAAAGTAATAAAATAAAACTGTTTCTACCTGCATGTGATATATGTTTTTATATGAAAATCCCAAGGAATCTACACACACACAAAAAAAACCCTCCTAGAAGTTTACAAGATACAAGATAAACTTATAAAAATCAATTAATTATATTTCTATAACCTAGTAATAAACATTGAATACTAAAATTTGAAATGCAAGACTATTTACAATCTCTCAAAAAAATGAAATACTTAGGTATAAATCTCATGAAACACATACAAGACTTGCATGTTGAAAACTACAAAATGCTGATAAGAGAAATCAAAGAAACTTCTAAATAAATGGACTGACTTATCATGTCCATGGTATGGGAAACTTAACATTGTAAAGATTTAATTATTTTTTGAAGTTTATTTATTTATTTTGAGAGAGAGAGGTGAGAGAGGGCCAGAGAGAGAGGGAAAGAAAGAATCACAGGGAGGCTCCACACTCAGCACAGAGCCCAACATGGGGCCCAATCCCATGACCATGAGATCATGACCTGAGCCAGAATCAAGAGTTGGATGCTTAACCAACTGGACGACCCCAGTACCCCTATATAGTAGAGATTTTAATTCTCCTCAAACTAATATACAGATTTACACAATTCCTATCAAAATCTCAGTAAAATGTATGTTGATATGAACAAAGTTGTTCTACAATTTATTTGTAAAGGCAAATGAACTATAATAGCTAAAACAATTTTGAAAAAATGAGAATTAAGTGGAAACAAGTCTACCTGATTTTAAAAATTATTTTATACTTCCTTAATCAAGACTGTGTAGCACTGACACATTGATCAATGGAACAGAATAAAAACCAAGAAATAGACCTACATAACTCTGCCCAACTGATTTTTGATAAATGTGCAAAAGCAATTTAATGAAGAAAAAATAGACTTTTCAACAAATGGCACTGGAGTAATTGGATATCCATAGGCAAAACAATGAACCTCAATCTAAATTTTATACCTTATACAAAAACTAATTCACAGTGGATCACACACTTAAATATAAAACATAAAGTTTTAAGAAAAAAAAGTAGGAAACAACGTAGGTACATAGGACTAGGCAAAGAGTTCTTAGACCTGACATCCAAAGCAGTATCCACAAAAGAAAATATTTATAAATTAGATTTCATAAAAATTTTAAACTTTTGCTCTGCAAAAGATCCTGTTAAGAGGAGAAAAAGAAAAACTATTGACTGGGAGAAAATATCTGCAAACTACATATTCAATAGAGGACTAGTATCTAGAATACATAAAGAACTCTCAAACTCAACAGTAAAATACCAAACAACTCAATTACATAATGGACAAAAAAACATGAAAATACACATGGCAAGAAAGCACACAAAAAGATGTTCAAAATCATTAGCTATTAAGAAAATTCAAATTGAAACCACACTGAGATATTACTATAGCTATATATAGAATGGTTAGAGATAAGCGGTCAAAATGGTTAAAGATTTGAAGAACCAGGATGACTCATACATTGCTGGTGGGAATGTAAATAGTACAACCACACTGGAAAACAGTTTGGTAGTTTCTTTAAAAGCTAAACATGTAAACACCTTGCAACCTAGCAGTTGCTCTCCTGAGAGTTTATCCCTGAAAAATAAAAACTTATGTTCACATAAAAACCTATTCACAAATGTGTAGAGTAATTTTATTCATAATAGCCAAATATCGGAAATAGCTACGATGTCCTTCAATGGATGAATGGTTAAATAAACCAGGGCACCATGGAATATCATGGAAAACTACTGAGCAATAAAACAGGATAAACTATTGATACACACAACGATTTAGATCAATATCCAGGGAATTATGCTGAGTAAAAAAGCCAATCCTAAAGTTCACATACTGTATGATTATATTATAGAACATTCTTGAAATTATAGAAACAGAAGCAGAATAGTGGTTGCCAGGACTAAAGGAGTCCGTGTGGATGGGGAAAAAAAATGGATGTGGTTATAAAAAGACAAAATGAAGGATGCTTGTGGTGATGGAAATGTTCTGTACCTTGCCCTATCAACATGAATTCCTTGATTGTGACATTTTACTTTAGTTTTACAAGATATTACCAATGGAGAAAATGGGTAAAGTGTACACAGAATCTCTATGTAGTATTTCTTGCAAACGTATATATATGAATCTGCAATTATTGTTACAAAAGAATTTTTTTTAAATGAATGTGTTGGACTAGATTCTCTTTGAGTGATTTTCTATATCTGAAATTCCATGATTTGGGGGAACCTAAGGATCCACTGGCTCTTGGTTATAAATGACTGTACTATTTCCAACAGGTGATGCTTCTTATAGATCTGGACACCAATGTTCATGCTGGTAAGCAAGGGTCTGGGCAACCTCAAAATGAAGATATAGGTATGTAGCTACATTAGACAGATCCTACAGATCTAGATCTATTTAGAGATGGTGGGTGGGGGTGGGGAAGGAAGCCAGGCAAGGGGAACTCCTCACACAAAATGAATGGTTAGTGGAAAAATCCATATCAGAAGGAACCCAGGCTTCCAAACAGAGTACTTTCCACCACAGCAGTTTGTAAATATCTATTGACCACACTGACAGCCAGTCCAGATCCTTAAATACCACCAGCCCAAAACTTTCCAGACCTTAACTAAACCATCACTGGTATATGAGAAAACTTGGACAACCCTAACAAGTAGCATTTTACCATGGCAATAAAGAAAGAGTTTTGTTTTGTTTTGTTTTTCTTTAACGACATCAGGAGCGCCTGGGTGGCTCAGCTGGTTAAGCCACCGACTCTTGATTCTGGGTCAGGTCATTATCTCACCGTCATGAGGTGGAGCCCTGCGTCAGCTTTGTGCTCTGCATGGAGCCTACTTAAGATTCTCTCTCTTCCCCTCTGCCTCTTCCCCACACATGTGTGTTAAATAAATAAATAAATAAAAATAAGATCAGAAAAAAATAAAAGCGATCAGAAGGACAAGAGTAGGGTCAGCAAAGTTCTTCTGTAAAGTAACACACGGGAAATATTTTCAGCCTTGTAAGCCTCGTGGTCTCTCTGACAAGCATTCAGTTCTGCCTTTGTGGTACAACAGCAATCAGACAATCTGCAAACAAATGCAGGCGGCTGTTTTCCAACAAAACTTTATTTTCAAATAAGTTAGTGGGCCTGATTTCACCCACAGTCAATAGTTTGTGGTCCCCTGCCATAGAGAAACAACGGAAACATTTGGTTTTTGTGCCTATCGTAATGGTATTTACCTAATGAGGTTACCGTGAATAAAGTATCACATTGAGGTGCGTAGCAATGGGCATAGGACTAGTAAATAGTCCACAAATGTTAGAAAAGTACATCGTCCCTGGGGTAATGAAATATTCCACTTTTATTTGCATATTCTTGCTATTTTTTAATTGGCCAATGAATTTACTCACAGGTACTCTGTATGTAATTATTTCAATAATGTTAAAACTCAAAAAAAATTGTTTTCCTGTTCTGGGAGCTTATGCGAAAGTTCAGAAGGAAGATGATTAGATTTTTCTCCCCATAAGGTTGAAATCCCCCACAATCAGGCTTTTATTAAAGAACAGATACTATAACTGTGACGACAGGGGATACAGTTTGATACCAAAATAATAGAAATTCTAACTTTTACTTATTCCTCATATAGCAGAAACAGCGGGAGGAAGCTACATGGGAAATTTTCTGAAATGAAATATGAAGGCCCCCGAGTTTGTTACTAGAGCCTCATCGTGCACTGCGCTCAGAACTGACCCTTTATAGGCACTTGCTGTTTTTGCCTGAAAAGCCATTAAGTAGACACTTCAACTTCCTAGTACACACTCTCTCTTCCTAGTTCTCTGGGATGGACAATGGCAAACATGCACTTCTGAGCATCAAAACCAGATCCTATCCTGGCAATTCCTTATTAGCCTAGATCTCTACTCCTTAGAAGGATTTTGAAAGAATGTGCATGCCTCCAAAGGGTATGATTTTAGGCCACTAAGAAAGACTCTCTGTTTAAAAAAAAAAAAAAAAAAAATCCCAGGGCGCCTGGGTGGCTCAATCAGTTAAGCATCAGACTCTTGGTTTCAGCTCAGGTCATGATCTCACAGTTCATGGGTTTGAGCCCCGTGTGGGACTCTGCTGACAGTGCAGAGCCTGCTTGGGATTCTCTTTCTCCCTTTCTCTCTGCCCCTCCCTACCTTGTGCTGTCTCTGTCTCTCTCAAAATAAATAAACTTAAAAAAGAAAGAAAGAAAGAAAGAAAGAAAGAAAGAAAGAAAGAAAGAAATCCCTCTAACTTACACAAAACATGGACAAGACTCATATGCAGAAATGTTCACTGCAATATTAGTAGTAGAAGTAAATAGAAAGCAATCTTCGAATATAAGAATAATTATTAAGTAATATTATGTCATTAAAATAATGTTTATTATGTATTTTTAATAACATGAGGAAAAACATATGTAATAATATTAAGTGAAGAGAAACAACATAAAATTACACAGTGCAATTTCAAATTTAATTGAAAAAAGGTGAGGCACAGACAAAAAAGACTGGAAGATAAATAGATCAGATAAAATACTAATGACATATGCCTTGGGTGATGGAATCATTGTGATTCTTCTTTTACATCTGTGTTGCACACATTTTAATCTCTGAATATGTTTCACTTTTAAAATTATAAAAATAAATATTTATTTCTTTTTAGAAAAATAAGCACATATATTTAAAAGCCCTTTTCTACTTCTTCACAGATAATCTAAAATACCAGCAAGAAAGCTCCAAATGTTATATTCCCTCTAGCAAAGAAAATTACATAGGGGAACTGCCTACTTTAAACAATGTCTTTTCATGGGGCACCTGGGTGGCTCAGTCAAACATCCAACTCTTGATTTCGACTCGGGTCGCGATCTCACAGTTCACGGTTTCGAGCCCTGCGTGGGTTCTGTCAGTGCAGCGCCTGCTTGGGATTCTCTCTCCCCCCACCCCCCGCCCCTCCCCTGCTCTCTCTTGCTCTCAAAAATAAATATACATTTAAAAAATAAACACTATTCAGTTCAGTTAAACTATTATTTATTGACTATCAGACTGGAAATTCTGGTTTCCATTTATATTTTTTGTTGAGACTACTCAGTCCCCATTTGTCTCACTTACTTTTTTCTGTCAAACCACCCACTTCACCACCCTCAGCTTTACTTCATGTAGAGCTGACTCTGACCCCAACTGCAGACATGGACATGTGCCTCAGAGCTTGGTATTCTCCTGGCCGCACTAATAAGTTTGAAAAGGGGATCTAATCAGAGCCAGTGAGAAAACAAATGAGTATTTTGCTGCAACTATGGAAAGAAAGGCAATTTTTCCCCACTGGTGTAGTCTGAGGACACGTAATATCCTCAGTTACCAGAAGGCCCCCTGTATAAAGTCTGAGAATAAAACCGTTAGGACCAGATTAACAAAGGCCAGCTACTTCTAAGCAGGAAATTCTCTACCAGAACAAACGCAAAAACCCACTGATGCTGGATGAAGGATAGAAGTAAATATCTTCTACAACTTGCCATCCTGAAACCAAGATTCTACAAAATCAAGCCCAAGCAACTGCTGGCGGAGGGGCAGAAAAGCCAACTGAAGCCAACTTCAGGTATAAGACGTAGCTGCCATGGAGAAGATAAACAGGAATATTAATAAAGCACCGCTCATCAAAGCCCAGACACAAAGGGACTGCCTAAGACAAAGTTGAATAAGGGTAACAGACAACCTTCTCTACCCCTTCTAGAAGCTTGGCACTCGGTGACAAGCCTAGGAGGTCACCATTGGGGAAGGGACAAGAGCATGAGGAGACACCACTTGAGTAATGCAGGCACAGATGGCTGAAAACTGAAGAGGTATCCCTGTTTGCTTCTATGCCCAAAAGATCAGAGAACTAATACTTTTGTAAAAAGAGACCTGGAGGTTTTGTCTCTCACAAGCTATTGGGGGAGAAGGATAAACACATGACTCTACTATAAAACCTTGTGAAAATTGCACGAATAGGCAGTTAAATCTACTCCAGACAAGGAAGTGATCAAGTGTGACCCAGGGGTTCCCATACAGCTTTAAGGCATGGAATCGGATTTGAGATGGGTTTCTGGTAAATCGGCAGGACCATGGTGGTCAGGTATCAAGGAGAAGACATGTCCCTGGCAGAGAAAGTCTATAATGTACTCTGGGAAGAGCAAGCAGACCACATTTGGGAGAGCAGAGAAAATGGCAAGTAAATAACTGTCTGCTGTAATTGGGCTAAAGGAAAAACCTCCACATGGTGGCTTGGTCTCCGACCTAAAGATCCATGCTTTGCTTGATGATTCCAAGTTGAAGGAGAGCAACATTGAAGGTAAATGTGTGCCATAAAAATCAACCTCATTTTTCCATTAAAAAAGCAAGTAAAAGTAATTATTTATCTACCCAATTCACTTGTTAGATTATTTTGTTTTTGAACTGGCCTCAAAACATTAATCTCACCATATCATCTCTACTGATTCTGAGACTTGAGTCACAGTTTCAAAATCTTCCATTCATGGCTGAGAGATACTAATAGATCCTGGAAGTGCCAAAATAATTATAGTCCCAGCCAGAGCCCTCTGTGTATAACTAGTAAAATCAGAAAGTGTCCTAGCCTGGGGGACATATTTCTCTGGAAAGCACGCAGCACACTGGGGCCTCCCCTCTGCCCTGATACCTGAGGGGGCATCTAGGGCATAGCTGTGTTCGTTCTCCATAAGGGTAGCCTTAGGCTGGGGACAGAGTTGAGGAGGCAGTGTTTTGAGCTGCCTTCCGTCTCTACCCAGGCTGTGGTTTCAGACAACTCATCAAGGTTTACATGACAGGCATCCAGAAATGGGATTTAGGCCATGTAGGTAGGCGGTCCCACTCTGGCTAGTCTTCACAATGCTTTAAAATAGCGGCAAAGCCTTGAAACTGGCACCCAGGAATGAATCTCCTCTGGACACGTCACCAATGCACCAATGCTTCTGAAGGCCAAGTTCCTGTGCTCTATGTCTTCTGGAGACCTGAGGACCCTATAGGGTTCAGCACTGGTTAATCATTTATCAATGGGTTTACTCTTTATTCAGAAGTAATTCACATAACAACTGCCATAAATTTCAGTTCCCACTTGGCATAATGCCTCCAGATGGGTTGTCCTTTTCTTGACTAAAACACTCATAGTGCTTTGAAAAAAATCAAAAGTGTCACTTAAATTTCTTAAGATATTTCACAGTGATTTTATCCACCTGTTTTAGAACTTGTGAAATCATATCCTTTGTGTGTATTAGAGAAGGCCTCAAGAAGCCATTGGCCTTGGTCCCTGGTTCAAGCTAGTAAGGTTTTATTATCTCCACCCTGTAAATGAGATAAAGTCAAAGAGAGGTGACTGTGATTTGCTTTAAATGTGAAAGAATAAATAACAGCAGAGCCAACCCAACAATGCTAGTAGTCTCCTGTCTCCTAATGTTGTATTTCTTTCAGTTACGGTCCTGCTGTTTTTGCCACCATTAACAGCTAAAGTAATACATTCAGAATTCAGAAAAATTAAGAGGCAGTAAACAATTATGTTTAAACTGGGATCTTAAGCCATAGCCTTTCATTTACTTAGCCAAATGAATCTGGTCATGCTACTTAACCTCTCTACACCTCAGTTTCCTCATCTGCAGAAGAGACGTGATAATTCCTTAGAGGGTTTCTGAGAGAATTAAGTACATTACTGTGTGTAAAGTTCCTAGTCCACGTCGATCACCATATAGGTATTTGCTACTATTATTGTCATTTCAACTCCCGACCTGTTCCTACTTTTCCCTGTGGGATTCAGTGCTTGCATCAACTACCCCCCCCCCCGCCCAACTGTACAAACTAGGAACCTTAAAGACACCCTTAATCCTACTCATCCTGTTCACCTCTTCTCTCTTACCCCACAATCTATGGATCATGAAATCTTCTCAATTCTAAGTATCTTTCTTTTTTTTTTTTTAATTTTTTTTGTTTAACGTTTATTTATTTTTTTGGGACAGAGAGAGACAGAGCATGAACGGGGGAGGGGCAGAGAGAGAGGGAGACACAGAATCAGAAACAGGCTCCAGGCTCTGAGCCATCAGCCCAGAGCCCGACGCGGGGCTCGAACTCACGGACCGCGAGATCGTGACCTGGCTGAAGTCGGACGCTTAACCGACTGCGCCACCCAGGCGCCCCAGTATCTTTCTTTTTTTTAAGTTTCTTTATTTATTTTGAGAGAGAGAGAGAGAAAGAGAAAGAGAAAGAGAGAGAGGGGGGAGAGATTGAATCCCAGGCAGGCTCTGTGCTGTTGGTGCAGAGCCCGACTCGGGGCTCAAACTCATGAACCCTGAGATCATGACCTGAGCTGAAATCAAGAGTCAGACGCTTAACCGACTGGCCACCCAGGCTTCCCCAAGTCTAAGTAACTTTTCAAATCCATTCTCTACTCAGCATCCTCTGTGTCAAGGCGGCAGTTGCAACTGAATCTCTCACCTAAGATATTTCAAACACCTCCTGCCTGGTCTCTCCTCCCACCAACCTTCCTCTCGCCATGATACAACATTCTTTGGAAAGGTGAATCCTACCATATCATTTCTCATTTCCAGCAGCATCATCATTGTGTCCACCAGGCTGGCAACACAATCATTCTAACCAATTCTAGCTCCACCACCAAAGATTCTAATTCAGGACGTCTGGAGCAGGGTCTAGGAATCTATTCTTTACAGATTCTTCAACTTGATTCTGGCACAGTTTTTTCAGGGAATCAAAAGGGTAAAATGTGCACTCGTGAGGGTGTTTGGGAATCAAAAGGGTAAAATGTGCACTCGTGAGGGTGTCTTATAAAGCCTTTCATGATTTTGCCCTCACCCACCCCTCCAGGGGAAATAAATGCCACCTCTCCCTTTGAAGTTGTCTTTGGCTGAGTTTCTTTTTCATCTGCACTCCCACAACTCCATGTACATAACTCTCCCAGTGGCACCTATTTTATCATACTCTCATTACGTTTGTGCCCCTGGCTCCCCCACTTGTAGGGCCAACTTCATGGCCACATGTCTGAGTAATTCCTCAGGGCCCTGCGCTCAAAAGGACTCCCTGAACTTGGCTTAATGCTCAGCTAGAGCCACCCTGAAATTCTTAATAATTGTTGAACAAGGGGCACCTCATTTTCATTTTGCACTAGGCCCCACAAATTATGTACTCAGGCCTGCCTGCTCGACTGTGAACTCCTTAAAAACAAAAGCTTTTTGCTATTCACTCAAAATCCTCGTTGGTTAGCACAGAAAAGTCTTGGCACAGAGTAAGGGTTTGGTAAATATTTGTTGAGTTGATACATGAACGGATGAAAGGATAGCATAAAGGATCTCATAGAAAAATAGTGTCGTATGGCTAATTAACTCCAAAGAATAAGCTCTGTTTATGCTTGGAGGAAAGAGGAGTCGATTGATAAATTCATAAGATGATTGGCCACTCCAAACAAATAACATACAATTTCCTAAGTTTCTTTTTAGATTATTCAAACTGCTTCTCCCTTTAAGCCCTGCTGCCTCCCTATTCTCAGAATGCAAAATTACAGGTTAATGGAGCTTGCAATCATGCTATCAAAGATGCCCTGACTGTGTGTGCCAAGCACTATGCTAAATTCTGAGGCTAGGGAGAAAGGGAAGGGGGAGGCTAGAGAAAGGTGAAGCAAGCAGGGTCCCTGTCCTCAAGAAGCAATTAAATCTTACCCCTCAAGAGTTTATGTCCGAGATGAGTTGACTTCATGGGAGTTCTGCAGCAATGAATCAAGAATAAAGACACTAGACTTGGCCAGTGGCCCAGCTTCCTGAACACTTCAACTGACAAAATGTCTCAGTCTGAACACAATTCCCCCACTATGAGATCTGTGGGTTCACTAGTTAACATTGGCAACCGACTCGGAGGTGCTCACGGAGCATAATAAATAAATGGCTATTGAGGTGGGGGGGGTGTGCTTTCGCTTCCTGGTGTTAGAGAAGAAAAGACGAACATCGGCTCTGAAAGTGGGCCAAATAATTGGTGAGGACAGATGTCCCTTGCTCATGCTGAAGGCACGACAGGGCTTTCAAAGTGGCAAAGACCACACACCACCCTGCTGCCTTACTATGCGCTCATCACAGCACTGACTTCTTGCTGTTCTCAGAAACGACATGGAAGTTCAGAAAGAGTTTCTCTTGCTTTTCCCCACTCACCAGG
Organism: Herpailurus yagouaroundi; assembly: GCF_014898765.1. Taxonomy (NCBI): domain Eukaryota; kingdom Metazoa; phylum Chordata; class Mammalia; order Carnivora; family Felidae; genus Herpailurus; species Herpailurus yagouaroundi. Next base: position 75,659,053 of record NW_024412403.1, on the reverse strand, counting down.
CTTTAGTTATGCAGTCTACTCGTTGCTATGACATACATGATAACGTTAAGAGATGGCGGTCAAAAAACTATAAATGCTGCTAAACATGTAGAGATGTACTCAATTTCAAGCCAAGGAAATGCAAAAGTAATACAATAATAAAGTATCATTTTCATATATCAGACGAGCCAGAGTTGAAAAGATGGATAATGCTCAACGCTGGCAAGTGGGGTAGAGAAAGCAAATATTCTCTAAAACACAAAACAAAAAAAAAAGAAAAAAAAATGCGAGTCAGACTGTAAATTTAGTACATGCACAATCTTATGAGAGGCAATTTGGCATTATGCATCACTCAAAATTTAAACATACATCCCCTTTTGTGCATCAGTGCTATTTCTAGGACTTTATCCTATGGAAATAAACTGACAAATATATGAAAGTACATGTACAAAGTTGCCCATCGCAGTCAAAACATTTAGAACTAATACAAGTGTGCCACACAAGGTATTTGCTGAATATGGCATAGTTCATTGAAATACAATTTAAACATTAAAATAGTTATGTGGAAGCAATAATTATCAAAAGGAAAATATATCCATGATATGTTTTTAGCAGTGATGAAAAGGACAGCATAAAAAAGTATAGATGGAATGACTCCATTTTTTGTTTAAATAAAATATATCTGTGAATGTGTATGCATGTTTAGAATAGAGTGTGATTGCTTTTATTGTGTTTTGGTATGAGGCATAGTGCAAATAAATGGGTGATCTCCAAATACAACATGCTTCCTGTATTTAGACATGTATCGGGGGGAAATGGAAGTCTTGAAGAAATAATATGTTCGGTGGTATGCTGGTAAATATTGAACAACTGGCCTTCAGGTGGGTCAGGATGTAAGTCCTATGTTGCATTTACCGATTTCTATGGCATAAATATTCGCGACATTATTCATTTCAGGCTACTGAATGTAGAGTCGAAAGAGACATAAGTAGCACACCATTATGTAGTATTTCCATGATACAGATACACAGATGTAAATAAACGCAACAGTATAGATAATAGTAAAGTGTAGTAAAAAATTACTAAATTTTATATGTTAGATGAATTTTGCGTATGCACTTTTTATAAGTCTAGAAAGAGAGTCAACAATACTGATCATGGTCTGAGTGGAAGATTTATGAATCCTATCTACTTCATTTTTTAGACTTTTTTTGTCATTTCAATATTTTTATAGTAAACATGTTATGTTTATAATCAGAAAACAACTCAAGGGTTGATTTTTTTTTGTATTTTCTAGAACCTAGGAAAGAAAAAAAAATCGGGGAACATTACTTTCAGAAACAAGTCTCGCTAGAATAAAACACTTCCCCCAAAGGAGTATGGTTTCATTAGGGTGTAACTAAGGATAATGGTAAGCAATATTCTAATCAATTAAAGCAGGATATCTTTGTTAAGTCATTTGTAAGGAAATGAGCACTCAGTATTTCGAAGATGTTTCAAAGCATAAATATGTAACAATAGAATTCAAAGGAATTCGAGCTCCCCGGTGGTAGGATACTCTCCCTCTACAATGGAGGAAACATAGTCCCAAGACAGGGAGAGGTTTTCTCAAAGTAAGCACTACAAGGTCTAAGGGAACTCAGTTCTCTCTTTATAAATGGTCTCTGTAGCTTGTGAATAGAAGTGTACATTCCTTCCTTGTCATTATTTAGTGAGAAGAGATGACCTCATTTTGGGGGTACTAGTCATTCAATTGGTTAATTGTTGAAGCCCTGACTCTTCCTTTGTTTAGATAATAGGAGCTTACACTTACCTCGAATTTTATACTCCTCAAAACCCTTCCCCATAGCTTATTTCAGCAGATCCTCATATGAGCCCTGTGAGACAGATAGGGCAAGAAGGACCACTCCTATTCGACAAATACGGAAACAGGCTACAGCAGCAAGTGGCTAGCCCAAGGCAAGTGAGAGCTGGGCCTCTGGTCCACTCGAGGAGTCAGTCATCTGGAGGAGTCAGTCATCTGGAGGAACCTGTTCTGAAGGTTACCCCCCCCCCCCTTCTTCCTCGTCCTTCTAACAAATTCTTTCTTCTCTTGTCTCCTGTCTCATTTTGCACTTAAGAAATATTACTTTCATATCACCTAGAGTTGCCCTTTAGTTCCTATTACTTTTATTCTGGAATGGAAGACAGTCCCAGGCATCTTTAGGCCTGGAAATATTCTGGTTATTCATTTGACATGAGGGCTAAACCCCCGAATGTTGTTTTTTCTTGAAATTTGAAGTCATTTCTGTCATTGAAGGAATAACTTCTGCAAAGGTCCAAATAATGTATATTATAAAGCAAGAAACTGTAAACAGTTTGGGGTGACATATTTGTAGATAATTTTTTGGCTTTCTAAAAGGGATTAAAATTGAAGTCAGAAAAGATGGAATTATTCAGGAATTACAAATCTACAAATCATATATAACAAAACAGATCCTAGAGAATCGAAGATCAGACGTTCTCCCAAGCTTTGTTATATCAAGGGAGGAAGTGTGATCTGTTAAGAGTACAATGTCCTCGGGAAGGATTGAAAAAGGTATCACCAGGCTATGTTTAGGTCCAGAGGCAAAAAGAGGTACCGACTTAATTCATATGGTATCTCAGCTCCTGGACTTACTGGCTGATGCAACGTTAGGTAAATTCTCAGTGCATCAATTTCTTCATCTTTAAGGTGTGATTCATAGTATGTACCTTACAAAGTATAGTAAAAACCAAATTAGCTAGTGGCCAAGAAAATACTGGGTAAACTCAATCTCACTATAAAAATATGTGGACTATCTTTTAGATATCTTAATAATTTGGGGGGCACCTAGGTGGCTCAGTTGGTTAAGCATCTGATCTCCACTCAGGTCATGATCTCATGGTTCATGAGTTCAAGCTCTGTGTCAGGCTCTGTGCTGACAGCTCGGAGTCTGGCACATGCTTCAGATTATGTGTCTCCCTCTCTCTCTGCCCCTCCCCTGGTAGTGCTCTCTCTCTCTCTCTCTTTCTCAAAAATAAATAAACATTAAACAATTTTAAGGCATCTTAATAATTTTTGTGAGATCTTGCCATTCACAACACCATGGATGGACCTAGAAGCTACAGCGCTAAGTGAAATAAGTCAGAGAAAGACAAATACCACATGATTTCACTCACATGTGAAATCTAAAAAACCAACCAACCAACCAACCAACCAAACAAACAAACAAACAAAAAACAGGCTCATAAAGAACAAACTGGTGGTTGCCAGAGGGGAAGGGGTTGGGAGAATGGGCAAAATAGGTGAAGGGGACTAAGAGGTACAAACTTCCAGTTATAAAATAAAGAAGTCATGGGGTAGGAGAGTACAGCATAGGGAATATAGTCAATAATATTGGGATAAAATTGTATGGTGACATACGGTAACCTCACTTATTGTGGTGAGCATTTTGTCATGTATAGAATTGTCAGATCACTGACAATGGAATGTCCACCTGAAAATAATATAGCATTGTGTGTCAGTTATCCTCTGTCATAAATTAGTAAATAAAGAAGTAAATAAAAAATAAGTAAATACATAAATAAATAAGAGATCTTGATAATTTTGGAAGTTTACAGCTCTGGGCACGGGGAATGGAGCAGTGAGTTACAAGGGACAGAATCAGACACAGCAACAGGCAGGTGGCCAGGTCTCTCCAGGCGGAACAAGATGGAGAGCCCAAGACTGCATACTAATGGCCGCATCTCCCCATTAGGGAGACTGCTGGCCAAATGACCGCTCTCCGGGAAACACAGAGTGCCTCTCCATACCAAAGGCTGCCTCCTAACTGGACTTTCAGAGGCACACAACATGAAGTTGACACCCTGCTGCACCAGGCGGTGCCATTATGAGGATGAACTGTGAACAAAATTGCCACGCCGCAATGTGTAGGCTAGAGTAGCAGGACGGTGGTTTCCCTAGCAGTAGGAATGTCTACTAGCCAGTGGATGACTCTGAATGACTACTGAATGACAAATCGTCAAAGAGCAGAAATGAGAGTATGAGAAAAGAGTGGGTGTGTTTCCATCTGAGGATTTGAGGGAGGAGCCCCTGCCTTCTGGCGAAGGGATCCCAAGATGAGGGTCAAATTTTCAACTCAATATGGAGAATAATAGAAGATTCACTCCTCAACATAGGGTCAGAGGTCATCTCTAGTGATATTTGCTTAGGGCCTAAAGACACTTGTCATTCGGCAGAGTCAAATCCAAAAGAAGTAAGGAGATGGTTAAGAAGCCCATGTAGATTTGGGTGCCTTTTATTCCCTTATAATTTTTTCAGCTTTGATAGCAAAAGGGATCTACTCTTGAAGGTCCAAAAAATGTTGTTGCTATAGGAACAGGTAAGCAGATTAGACTTGAAAGACCAGTTTAGGAACAAAGAATTTAATAGTCAGAGCTAAAGCAATTAACCAAGAAAAATTTTAAATAAACATCTTTTGGGTTTCTTATTTATATACTAATTCCAAGAAGATAAAATGCTATTATAGAATGGGAGTACCACATTTTAACATTTTAATTACACCATGACTGGTATAGACTATACTTACACAATCAGCAGAAAGGCCTTATTAATCAGAAGTACACATTTCTAACTCTCTCTTGATTGCATTGTAATTGACAAATACAGCTTTAAATTCAGCAAGAACATGAGAATCATCTTTGATTTTCCTATAGTTCCTCAGAGGAGAACACATCTAAAATAAAAGAGACAGTGAACTGCAGAAAGTTTTTTGTAATCAATCTCTATACCTAGAGACATACAAGCAAAATTGTAGAAGTAAACAGCGAAGTGTGTAGGCTGATAATTGTTAATATTTTATGTTTTCCCAGTCCAACATTCTTTGTGAACACAGATATGTGAGAAGAGAGTCAAAGACTCAGCAGCACTCCTACCTCACTGTGGATGTTCTGTTTCTTCCTATCAAGGAATACACTGCATCCCAACATTAGGGATTTGCTGAAATCATTAAAGTTCTGAACAGAACTTGCTAGACTCGTGAGGCTCAAAAATGCTTCATAAAGTGGCATTGTGCTTCTCTCCCTTTCTGTTTCATTTAAAAAGAGAACATTCTTGATAAAATGAATACAGTGTTTTCATTCTAGCAAATTTCTGCTGTCAGAGATTACATTTATGGGACAGAGAGACTTTTTGGACACTACCTTTTCTCACATAATACCAGAGTCAAGTTGCAAAGAAGCATGTGAATGTCTGAGAGAGAGAGTGTGTGTGTGTGTGTGCATACGCATGCGCATGTGTGTGCATGTGTGTGTGTGTGTGTGGCAGGGGACAGTATCGGAGGCTGGGGAATGGGAATAGGAAGAGGGGAGTGTGGCTAGAATCTTACCATTTCATTCTCTTCTCCTTCATTGAGCAGAGCGTGCTGGCCCTTCTCAAAGTGGTCCCCCATGAAAAAGTGATTCCACTCCTCCCTGGCCTTCCTGAGCAGGAGCCTCCGAGACCAACCTGCCGAGCCACCGCAGCTAGCCAGCTGACTGAAAGAGTTAATGATTCTCCAGGTTAAGACTCCTTCTTGTGCACACACCTACTCTCGGCAAATGACAATACTTAGCAAACTGAACTCCTCCCACCAGTCGCCCTCTGCTCGGAGGAATTTCTGCCTTGCTTACAGCATTGTCTCAGAGCAGCTGTCCCCAAAGAGGCTGCTCCCATGCCGGTCTTTTTGTGCCCAATTTACAGGGAAAGAACTCATTGCCTGCCCAGTGCCTGCCAGCATAAGACATCTGACTGCAAATCCAACAGGACAATGCCGAGTTGGCAAGACCTTTCCGAGGAGTGGGGGAGCGGGCTCAAGAACTCCCAGGTCACTGCTTTATTCACAGAGGCTAAGGAATTGGGGTGGGGGGGGTGGGGAGGGGTGGCTGACAGAGTTGCAGATTTTATTTGATTACTGAAAGCCCCAATCCACCAGCTTTTAATAGTATCCTCATTCATTTTACTTACAAAAGGTACAAATTACGACTAATCCTCTTCCAAAGTTATTTGTAATCACATTTCTTTGTGCATGCAAAAATGTTCTACTCAATGTGTATGTGGAATTGAGTTTACTTTTGGGAAAACCATAGAGAAAGAACAAAGGTATAAGCAAACTATTGTATGTGGTCTCCTCTCACGAAGATACTGGTGGTTAAACTCTTGAGGAAGTCTAGAAATAAAATATTCACATGACTATGTGGCAAGACTAATTTTTTAATTTATCCACACCTTCATTCAATATACATAATCTGAGCACAGGGACTGCCCATATAAATCAAGTGATATCTGCTACCCTCAGACTGACGTCAGGATTCAAACGTACAAATAAATATGATAGAAGGCGGTTTGTTACTATGAAAGCTAGACCAGAAGTCTGAGAGAGCTGTCAGAGGCCTCAACATGGTGTAGGGGAATGAACACACAGCCACTGTGGCTCTGGAGAGAAACCTGGATCCCAGCTGCTGGTCCATGCTCTGTCAGCCGTGTGATTATTTAACCTACAGGAGCTGCCTCTTCTCATCCAGTAATTTGAGGCATTGAATGAGGACTTGGGAGAGCATATTGTACAGCTCTAATCAAGTGCTGTTGGTGTCATTAAACTAAAGGTCCAATATAACAGCAGGTAGTAGTACATAGTGGTTAAAGGTATGTGCCCTGAACTTGAAGAGCCTGGGTTTCAATTTGGGCTGTGAACCAAGATGGCCCAGTTCTGCCATTTTAGGATAACACATGTCATAAGCTTTAGAAAACCTTTATTTCCTCACATAAAGGTGATGATAATAGAACTTACCTGAACTAGAACTTCCTAAAACTGTTGTGTGAAGAACAGTACAAGGGAAGAAGTATGTGTTCAATAAAGTAGAGTTATTTTTACCTTCACCGTGTCCACTCACTCCTTCAAGCTACAACTCTTGGCACTAATATCCCCAACTTGACCCTAGTAGCCCTAACAAGACCACGACTAGGGGTGCCTGGGTGGCTCAATCGCCTAAGAGTCAGACTCTTGACTTCGGCTCAGGTCATATCTTATGGTTCATGAGATTGAGCCTCACATCAGGCTCTGCGTGTTGTCAGCTGTGGATCCTGCTTGAGATTCTCTCTCTTCCTCTCTCTCCGCCTCTCTCTCTGTCAAAATAAATAAACAAACTTAAAAAAAAGATCAAGACTAAAGTGTGTGTGTGTGTGTGTGTGCATGCATGCACATAAAACCTTGATCAAATGATAAAGTATCAGCAAGATAAACATAAAAAATACTAAGCTATTGTAATATGAATTACAAAACATATGCATACTGTTTTGAGTTTCCAAATATCATTAGCACACATTTCATCAAATAAATAGAAGGGAATTAGCATTTCACCACAAGATCAAAATATAAGGAGTATGGGATTTTTTTGGGGGGAGGGGGGATGAAAATGTTCCAGAATTAGACAGTGATTTTTGGCTGCACAACTTTGTGAATATACTAAAGTTCACTAAATTACACACCTTTAAAGAGAGAATTTTGTGAGTGAGAGTTATCTCAATAAAAAACTTACCTCACAGAAAGGTAAGTGAACCCGTTAGAGCTCCAGCAGGCAGTCGTTCAAATATGTAGGAGAGAGATGATTACAGTGAGATTTCAAAGTTTGCACCAACTGATGGGGGTTGAGTGTTAGTATGTAAAGTGGTGATAAGCATCCTGATGCCAGAGTGCAGGTAAGAGAAGAGGGTTTCATTCTCTTGTCCATAATTGGTAATCCTTGCACTGGTGCCCCTGGCTGGGATCCTCAATACACTTGGCAACTCGGGCACCACCGTGGGTGAGGATGAGTGTGCAAATGATTAAGAGTTCAAGGAAAGCCTTCGCCCAAACTTATGTCACTCAACAAATCTACTCATGCAATAACAATATTGAAGCCAAACTTGAATAGCAAAAGAAGTCCCTAAGAACACGAAACATTTTTGTGAAACCCAGGGAAATCTGTAGGAAATCATCTCCAACGACATGGCCCAGTAGAACCGACGACTGTGAAATAGTGACAGTTTCCTCACGTTCCTCCAGGAGTTCTAATAGTAAAACATCCCAGTGCCCCAATGGCAGCGTGACTTATGAGCAGTGATCTTCCAGTATATATACAGGTTCATGTGCTATATACAAAGTGTTCTGCAAGGAATGTTGCCTTTATTTGGCTAGGAAACCTCTGTGTGGAGGAAGCATTTGAGAAGGGCCTTGAAAACAGACAGGGAAGGAAGGTCTTAGCAGGTGGAGATGCTGAAGCCTGGCCTGGGAGTGGGGCCACTCCCAGAACAAGAATTTGAAGCAGGGGAGCCATCAGAAGGAGAGGCACACAGCTTTGTCCAGGGTGCATTCATCACCTTTCCTGTAGCCAGGCTGTGTGACAGAAGAAGAGGAGAGCGAGATGTGGCAGAAAATACAGATCAAGGACATTCCAGGGAGGTCTTGAATTTGAGGCCTGGGTCTGGACTTAATGCAATGGGTAATGACACAAGTGAAAGCAAACTGATTTCATAAATACACACATTTTTTTGTGATCAGCTCCTGTGTAAATATTATAGGAATCATTGCATCAGCAGGTTCTAAAGTGATATTAAACGCCTTTGGAGAGTTCCCTTGAACCCTCTAAGTGACACCTCAATTTCCCTGTTGGAAAGTTTAATTTTTTTGTTAAAAAATAATTTAATAGACTTTATTATTTAGACTAGTTTTAGGTTCACACCAAAACTGAGCAGAAGGTACAGAGATTCCCATATACTTTCTGTGTATACACATCCTTCCCCCCTATTGTCAACACCCAGAATGATGCATTTGTTACAGTCGATGAACCAACCTCAACACATCATTTTCACCCCAAGTCCAAAATTTACATTAGTGTCATACATCCTATGAGTTTTGACAGATGTATAATGGCATATATATCCACCATCACAGTATCATACAGACTAGTTCCACTGCCCTAAAAATTCTCTCTGCTCCTTATATTCATCCCTATGTCTCTCCCAACCCCTAGCAACTACCGATTCTTTTACTAACTCAATCATTTTGCTTTCTCCAGAATGTTATACTATTGGAATCCTACAGCATGTTGCCTTATTAAAGTGACTTCTTTCCTTTAGTAATATACATGTAAGTTACCTCCACGTTTTTTTGCGCCTCAATAGCTCATTCCCTTTTAGAGCTGAATAACACTTCACTGCCTGGATATACCATGGTTTATTTATCCATTCACCTCCCAAGGACATCTCGGTTGTTTCCAAGTTTTGGCAATTATGGATAAAGCTGCATACATTCATGGGAGGACTTTTGTGTAGACACATGTTTTCAACATGTTTGATAATGTTGTCAGGGAAGTGCAAATTAAAACAACAATGAAATATCACTACAAATCTATTAAAATGGCCAAAATTGATAGCACCGACAACACCAAGTGCTGACAAGTATGTGGAGCAAAAGGAATTCCCATTCATTGCTGGTGGGAATGCAAAATGGTGCAAACACTTTGGGAGACAGTTTGGGGGTTTCTTTTTGTTTGTTTGTTTGGGGGTTTCTTACAAAATTAAGCATCTTACCATATGTGTTTCTTGGTATATACCCAAAGGGGTTGAAAGTTTAGATCAGTCTTTCTCTTCCCAGTTTGCCTGTTCAATATTTCTATTCTGCACTGCAGGTGGCTCACACATGGTGAGAAGAGCAGATATGAATTTGGTGTGGTCTGAATTCAAATCGTGACATTTTGCTGACAGTTTCCATTTATTCATTTAATACTTATTTGATTGACTTCAGTATATCAAGACCTGTACTAGATGAAGAACAGAGATTACTAGAATACACCTTTGAAGAGTGAAGTCTGCTGGAAAGCAAGACCAACACTAAAATATAAATTACAAAACATGTGCTAAATACAAAGGAGTGGCAGAGGACAAAGTCCAGGTAGAGAATGAAGCCGGGAAGGCTCTGTGGAGGTAGGGAGCTCTATGCTGGCCTAGATCAATGGAGATGGCTAGGGAAAACATTACTGGAAAAGGAGACAGAAAGCAAAGTCACAGAGGAGTTCTTGCACAAGAGCTCCTTCAGAGACTATGAATCACACACATATGCTGATGACCTAGAATTGAGAGGAATGTCTGAAGAAAAGTTGCTTCAGCCATTCTCTGATTCTCCCTCTGCACTCATTTCCTCTTAAACATTTCATCTCAAAATAAGAATGAAAAAGAAAAAAAAGAAAAGAAAAGAAAAGAAAAGAAATAATTAGCTACCTCTTTGTTGATCTGGTATCTCAGCTTGCTCTCATTTATCCCACGAGCATACCCACTGCTCTGAGCAATTCTCAACCTCTTTGGGTGTATATAACAGATGTTAAATGGAAATAATGGCAGGACTAGTTTCTGCCAGCGCTGTGGGGATGCTGATACTTCTCTAGCCTAACCCATTTAGACGGTGTGAAGATAAGTGGTAATAATGTTTCATCATATATTAATTTCCACCTTTCATCTGAGAACTCCACAGCATATTACAAACATTATTCCTTGCAACATCTCTGTGAAGTACAGAGGTGAGTAATATTATTGCCCCCACTTGAGAGCTGTAGGAACTGAGTCACAAAGGGGTCAAAGAACTGTTCAAGGTCATGTGTCCTCAGCATGGAGTAGAACCTCAATCATGTGCAGCCTTTCTGCCTTGTCATCGTTGGCAACGAGCTGCCTCAAGCTTCCTCTTTAGTCCTCATTACCCAAATCTGATATTTGTAGAATACTTGAGACTGTTGGCTATAGAACTTTATCTAAACTCAAAGTTTTACTGTTATTATTAACTAACTTAATCTGCACTAATGCATAATGTGGAAAACTGAAGATGTGATGTCCCAAAGAGGAATTACCTGCCTCAAGGTGCTGATGTGAAGCTCAACTGAATTAATTAATGTTTGTAAAACATTTAGCAACCCTTAGATTAAAGGGTCTAATACAAAGATACAAGGCTTTCCCTTTAATTACAGAAGAAAAGAGCTCGCTAATGGCTATCTCTACTTCTCAGAGGCGTTGTCTCTGATTCTCCCTGCTCAGCACTGGGGTCTGACCTGCTTTAAGGTGGTTCGGGGTGGCTCATATATCCACATTCAGAAAAGCCCCATTCCCGTGCATTCTGTGATTTCCAAAACTAAACTAAAAGATTCCTCTCTAAAGGTAAGGCGGCTTCCCCTCTGTGAAGCTTACCTTGGTTGGCAACTAAGATGATAATTTTAGGTCACGAAAGACAGTCTATTTAGAAAAAAAAAAAAGTCAAAAGAGTAAATCCCCAGGCAGAAACTTCATGCCAGTGTACTTAATTCTAAGAACTTTTAAGCTAGAAATTTGAATATAGAAAATAATACATTTTAGAGTGTAACTGTTAAGAATTATAGACTGTTACAATTCAGCCTTAGACATTACTAAATGACCCTCATTGTTTCTTGGGTGAAGAAAAAGTTCCAGGAAGACTGTATAATGACGTGTCCAAGGTTACAATAGGAAAGATAGGATTCAACTCGGGGACTGAAGTTTTGTATAATGTACGTCACATAGCACCATACTGTTGTCCACCTTCCGTAAAAGAATCAGAGTCAGATATTTGAAACATTCTCTCTAGAATATTTAAAAGAGAATTTCATTTGAAAAGCTTGATTTAAATAGAAAATTCCAAGGACCCACCAGTTGTATAAGGTTATGGCCATATCACAGAAATGTAGGGTGTTTCCCATCACTTGGGCAGGATAGAGAGGGATTGGGACATGACATTGGATATACCTACTGGGTTAAAAAAAAAAAAAGCTACACTTGGGAAACTGATGAAATTGCAGGAGCTAACAAAGGAAGTTTAATCTAGCCAGCAACTGAAACTTATGTCAATCTTTGCTTACAGCTCAAGAGAGCAGTTGGCCAAGGAAGTGGGGGGAGGGACATAAAACAGAAGTGGAACGTTTCCAACAAGCTGTTGGAGTCCAGCTATGAGGAACATGGGGCAGGTGATACCTGGAAATCCAGACAGCAGGAAGCTGGCTCCTGGAGTCCATCCTCTAGTGGCCAATCCCAATCAGAGACTTTGGGTCTGAGGCCAGGTTCCAATACCAAGTCAGAGCCTGGCAAGAGAAAGACTAGTCCTTACTTTTAGGAAGGATCTGGGCTAAATATGGGTGGCCAGACAGGGACTTGGAACCTAGACTTAGGAATGAAGTAGGAGCCCAATTAGAAGTATCAGGGCACCATCTCTGGTCAGACTGGTAGGGAGTGTGATATTGCTGAGCACTGATGAGCCAGCCTGAGCAGGGTTCAGGACCTCCACCCTGGCCCCAGAATGACCCAGACACAGGGCTGGCTGCCTGGTGGGAATCAAGAACGGATCCCGGCTGGAGATGGAAAGAGAGAGACAAAGCTGGGACTGGCTATTGGGCCTCTCTGCTTCCCTCCTCCCTGATGTCCATTTTATGCTTAGTTATTGCTCTCATCAACAAGTAAGAAGCCGCACAGAACATAGGAGACCCTCAAGTAGATCAACCCATGACATTTTGGGAGAAGACTAATGAAGTTCAGAGCTTTGATTTGTCCATATTACACATGTCTTTCAAGGCCCTAAGCAAATGGGTAATGGGAAATATTATTTCCTGGTGAAAAAAGAGAATGGAAAGCAGAAATAAGGCACCCCTAGTACTCAGACACCCCCACCCCCATTAGTGTGGCATCTGAGGGGGCTCAGGTTTTTGAGCTCTCCCTCAAGCCGCCATTAACTCTGCCAAAGACCTCAAATTAACAGCCCAGTAAACACTGCGTTTGCCATGCAAATGCAACTTTGAGCTAAATCCTCCAGCCTCCAGCCTAATCTCCCGTTCCCTCAGAGGGGGATGGGAGCTGTCCCTGTCTTGGCACTTCCTTCCTTTGCAAGTCCCTGTGAAACCCTCTTTGGCCCCAGGGCCCTTGTATCTGGCTGGTTGTGTGTCTTGTTGTTGCTCTGTTTATTTCTCATCCACTCTTCAGGAGGTGGCTTAGAACAGCAGAAGTTTTTTAAAACAGTGGTGGCTGTCAGTCACTCCACAAACCTTGGTCCAAACCCAGACCTACCATACCAGAGTCCCTGGGAGAAGAAACACAAGGTTTGACAACTATAGGTTATATTATACTTGCATTACTTAAAAAAAAAAAGGAGAATAAAAGAATAAGCTAGGTCTATAATCATGGCAAGCTGTCTATGATACATACCTGCAAAGTTAAGTCACAGAATGCTGTGTAGAACATTATCCCATTTCTATAACAGCAGAAAACATATGTATGTGGGGGTGATGGGGTGTATTTAAGGGTATTAAATCAAAGGAGTCCTTAGATTTGGGATTTAAGTCACTGATCCCCATTTCCCTCTGCCACCCCCCTGCCCCAAACCCTTGATGCACTGAAACCAGATCTAGCCTTAGATCACACACTGTATATTATGGCTCTACCATTTAATAGCAGTGGAAAAGTTGCCAGCTTACTTACCTACCCTATGCTTCAGTTTTTCACCTGTGAAATGGAATATTACTACTCTATTCTATGGGATGTAGTAAGGATATGTAAGATAACGTGTACATGCCCAGCCTAGTGTCAGAAAACTTAGAAAAATATTTTTAAAGAAAAGATACTAAAAATTTGAAAGTACTCAGTCAGTTAAGCATCCAACTTCCGCTCAGATCATAATCTCACAGTTTGTAGGTTGTAGCCCTGCGATGGGCTTTGTGCTGACAGCTTGGAGCCTGGAACCTGCTTCTGATTCTGTGTCTCCCTTGCTCTCTGCTCCTCCCCTGCTCGTGCTTGGTCTCTCTCTCTCTCTCTCTCCAAAAAATAAAATAAAAACATTAAAAAATATATATGTAAATACATACACACACACACATATTTTAGGGGTGCCTAAATATATATTCAGGGGAGCCTGGAGCCTTCTTCGGATTCTGTGTCTCCCTCTCTCCCTGCTCCTCCCCCACTCGTGCTCCATGTGTGTATCTCTCTCTCTCTCAAAAATAAATAAGCAATAAATAAGTAAATATATACATATATATTTAGTAGAGGTTGAACATGAAGCTGTACTTGTGAATTTTGTCTTCCCTATATATGTGAAAATGGAGGAAAAAGACAATTCAAATGTTTTTATTTGTCTTTCTAAAATAAACACATCTACAGATTGATCGCTTACTTGTAGGGTGTGAGCCCACTAGCACGAGAGCATTCAAAGCAGCATCTGCTAACCTGGAGACCTCCCAACCCTGGCCCATCTGCCTACCCAGGGCTTGCATTGGGCACCACTGGCTGCCCCCTGCAGGCCTGGTCCCAGCCTATGGGCTTCAGGACAAAAGCTTGCATGACTTTTGACAGACTGGAGAATCATCCAAGTATCCAATTACCTAGGCAAAATCCCTATGGGAGGGTTAACAAGCTGATAAAAGAAACTCCCCTGGGTACTATGAAATGCATTTGCGGAAACTTAGGATGGTGCTTACCTTAAGGAACAGGACATTTCAAAAGCACAAGTGGGTCTCTTCAAATATCTGACTGCTCTTCCAGTAGAAGGATGGGCTTGATACTACAAGTCGAAGCTGGTTGAGAGCAAGGGCTTCAGTCCTCTTGATTGTGGCGATGTCTTCACGGGTGTGTCCCTGACATATTTTGCACATTACATATGTTCAGTTGATTGTAATTCAACTATAAGTCAATAAACTAAAAGAGTATTAGCCTTGATGTCACATAGCTTGGGCTCCGATTATTGCCTTGCCACTTCTGGTCAGTGTGATTGACAACAGATTCCTTGACCTCTTATCTTGGGAGTTGACAAGAAGTTAGGAGAGAGAAGAGTCAGTATGAGGTAAATATTGCTGTTGCTATTGGGTGCTCTGACTTCTGCAAAGTTCTTAATGTTGGAAGGGGTAGTTTAACATAAGGGAGGGCAGTTTTGCAGTCCTGGGTTTCCCAGGGTCTTTGAAAGGCCATCAGATATCACGGAAAACAGGAAGATCGTAGCCGACCTCTGCAAGTGTCACTGTCTAACAAGGGCAACCCCAGGCTTTTGTTTTTTTTTATTTTTTATTCATTTCATTCATTTAAGTTTATTCATTTATTTTGAGGGGGGAGGGGCAGAGGGAGAGAGGGAGAAAGAATCCCAAGCAGGTTCCTTCCTTTAGCATGGAGCCCTAGGCAGGGCTCTATCCCACAAATCTTGGGATCATGACCTAAGCTGAAACCAAGAGTTGGATGCTCAACCGACTGAGCCACCCAGGTGTCCCACCCAGCCTTTTAAATAAGAGAAATTCAGAGCCAGATTATCTTGGCATGGGAAGGACTCAGAAGCTCCAGTCTGTCACAAGGTGTCCCAGCCTTCTTCTTCTCTCCCTCCTGTGCTACCTCCCTCCCAGCACAGGTCACCTTCCCCAGCTGGCACTCTGCTGGCATCTGGCGGCTGGGAGCTTACACATCAAAGGCTATGAAATAGTCAATTATTTTGGAAGAGGAGGTAGGAACCACATCCACTTCCTGTCTCTTTTTCTTTCATCATGTGCCCTTGACAAGGGTCTCTTCTCTGCCTTGAGGCTCAGTTTCCTCATCTGTACAATAGAACTGATATTATTTGCCCCATCTTTGTACACTGTAAAGCACTTAATACTGCCCAGCACAGAGAGTTAAGGCAGGTCATGAGGCCGTCATGATTGAACATATGTGAGGTAATGAGGTGAGGGTAGTCTAGGAGGGAATGCTTGAGTTTTCAGACCACAAGCCCTTGCAGGTGAGGATGGGAACGAGTCAAAGTGCTTCCTTCGCCTCCTGGTAACATAGATGTGTTTTAGACCGTGGTTCTTTGGAAACAATAACTTGCCTTTGTTTCTTAACCTACTCTTTTTTGCTACTGCCTTAAATTCCAGTTTCATTTATTAGAATTTACTACTTTAGTGATTATCTTTAATTTTGAATCTCCAGGTTCTTCTTTGCTTTGTCCTTTACAACCCTTGTGATAGAACAGATGGTCTCCAGCTTATACATTCTCTACAACTAAACATTCCATGTTCTGGACAGCAGCTGGCCTGCCTCCCTCCTCAAAGCACTGGTGACCCCATTTAGCTTATATTATGTCCTCAATAATCTGTGACTGCTCCTGGGTATGCAGCCCAAAACCGATGTCACAATGTCACACACACACATACACACACACACACACACACACACACACACACACACACATGCACACACCTACATGTGCATACCCAGCATCCCAGCATGAGCCCTGGTCTCACTCCCATTAGATCCACTGGTGATATTTGTCTCACCACTCCTTTCCAAGATCTTTCTCACCCCTCCAACCGTCTCTTTGGGAGATCTACTGCTAATTTCTTCAACCCCTTTGGCAAGACCCCATCTCTTATCCCAGATGTCATTCACAAAGCCTAATGTTATGGTTTACAATAATTTCAATTACTATTAAAGTATCTGATAACATGCTCATGTTAAGAATGAAAAGTTTTCTGGAAGACTATTTGCTAGTATTTACCAGGAAGAATATATTTATAATGGCAATGCCAACATTCATTGAATGCTTGCCTATACCAAACTCTGGTGTAAGGTAACTCACCTCCCCTCATATTCCTGTCATCAACTCTATGAGGTAGACACTTTTCATTCTCACCACTTCTAGAAATCTATTCCACTTCTAGAACTTGTCCCAGAGGGAATACTTTTGGCTACATTCAAAATGAATACGTAAAAAATTCATCACAGCATATAGTTCTAACTGAATATATCCAATGTTATGGAGGATAATGCATCTATCAGATGTCATATCTTTAGGAATATTTAATAACATGGGAAAGGTAATGGAATATCAAGTGAAAATCAAGATGTAAAATTTTATATGCAACACAAGCCCAATATTATCCATGGATGTGTAGACAAGGAGAAAAAAAAAAAAAAAAAAACAGAAGAAAAAAAAAGGAAGCAGAACAAAACCCTAACAGTGAATATCTCTGAGTGGTATCTTTGCTTTATTAAATTATTTGTATCGTCTATTATTTCACAATAAACATACTCTAATGTCATAATCAGAAAAAAATAATTTTATTAAACATAGATTTTGCTATAGCATAACTTCTTTAATGTCTACTTAACCTCTACAACAGACCAAATGGAGAGTTTCACAATATCATTCTCCCTGAAGGGGCCAATGAACTAGAAGTTAATATTACTCCCAAGGATATGGAGTTAATATTACTCCCAAGGAAATGTAATGCAAGTTTATTCCAATTGCACAGAAAAGACGTAAAGAAGCTGTGCAGTTCACTTGGTGGCAGGAAATGAATCCTCATTAAGGATGCACTGAACTCCCCGAACTGCCCCCCAAAATTGAGGTTTTGCTACCATGCAGTAGCCCTTCTCCTTTGCTCTAGGATACTTCTTTCTTCCAGAATGTTTCATTTCTGTAATGTGCTCTGTTTCTTTTCTCCCCTCCAGTCCCTGCCTCTCCCAAACCCGACTGGCCCTGGTCCTGTTCATAGCCTCCCTGGGGTCCTCTGGTCACTCCCCTTCCTCTGATCACACGAGCCTGGGCAAGGCAGTCTGAGATCCTAGGTCCGCAGTGGTGCATGCGCTCGGTAAAAATGGGAGCACCTGAAGCACCACCGAAGAGCTTTGGCAAACAATTGATTCCATGACAAAAGCAGCTTCTCTCTCTGGAGAAAATAGTAAAAGTAAAGGCAAAAATCATTCATGCAATTGCATGCAATAATGGACACTCCACTTAACCATTATTTCTTGGGCATAGTGAAAGAACATGAATTTGTAGTCACCCCAAATCCAGACATTAGCCAGGCTCTACAGCTAAGTGGGGGAGTCTGTGCAAGGCTGCAAAGATTGCTCATCTATAAAACAGGTCTAATAACTTCACAGTGCTGTTGGAAGAATAGAAGTGTACAAGATGTGTACATGAGAGAACATAAACCTAGCACTCAGATCTTTGTTTCCAATACCACTTTCCAAGAAAAAGATCCAGGTTTCCTTGGAAAAATGACTGATTTTAGGACTAGAGCAGCAAATAAACAAGATGAGCCTGGAGACTCTTCGAGTGCTAGAAGGTAAGGAAGTGCTCAAAATCAAAACAAAACCAAACAATGGTGGAGATATATCAAGAAGGTACTGAAGCAACTGAATACCCCCCCCCCCCCCACAATGGCCAAAGCTAAAACAGTCTAAGCAAGAAAATATAAAAATTGGATTTGGATTATAACCCAATGCATAAAATTGATATCCATGAATCCACACACACTGATGTCAATAAAAGATAGAGTAAATAGGGGCGCCTGGGTGGCGCAGTCGGTTAAGCGTCCGACTTCAGCCAGGTCACGATCTCGCGGTCCGTGAGTTCGAGCCCCGCGTCAGGCTCTGGGCTGATGGCTCGGAGCCTGGAGCCTGTTTCCGATTCTGTGTCTCCCTCTCTCTCTGCCCCTCCCCCGTTCATGCTCTGTTTCTCTCTGTCCCAAAAATAAATAAAAAACGTTGAAAAAAAAATTAAAAAAAAAAAGAGTAAATAAATAAATAGGGGAGAAGAGAGAACTCTCCTACACAGAAGAATCCAAATAATTTATGTAGATACTGCCCCCCTGCCCCAGGCAGGGTTACATAGCTCTCCACTCATGTGTAGTCTGCACATAGCGACTTCCTGCCAAAGAGTGCAGTATAGAAAGAGGAAAAAAAGAGTAACTGAGAGGTGGAGAATCCTGACACACTCTCCCTCAGCCAGGTGATGGAGGTCAACATCAACAGTGACAAATCAGGTTGGTAGTATGCGCCCTCAGCATGATGAGATGAACATGCCCCTTTACCTCTGTGATATTTCTCCCCTAAACTCATAATTCTGGTCGAACAATGAGAAAAACCTCAGACAAATACCAGTAGAGGGACATTCTACAAAATACCTGCTCAGTACTCCTCAAAGCTGTCAAGGTCCTCAAAAACAAGGAAAGTTTGAGAAAAGGTCACAGCCAAGAGGAGCCTAAGGAGACCGTAACAACTAAATATAATGTGGTTTCCTGGAATAAATA
The DNA here is from genome assembly GCF_014898765.1 of Herpailurus yagouaroundi. NCBI lineage: Eukaryota > Metazoa > Chordata > Mammalia > Carnivora > Felidae > Herpailurus > Herpailurus yagouaroundi. The sequence continues at coordinate 75,639,964 of NW_024412403.1, read as the reverse complement.
AAGAACATTGTTTAAAACTAAGATAATCTGTATATAGACTTTACTTAATAGTAATATGTCAATATCAGTCCCTTAGTTGTAATAAATGTACAATTCTCAAGAGGTTAACAATAGGAAGAACTGGGTTTGGGGCATATGGGAAGTCTGTACTATTTTCACAGTTTTTCTGTAAATTGAAAACTATTCTAAAATTAAAACTTCAGGGGCTCCTGGGTGGCTCAGTCAGTTAAGTATCCGGCCTTGATTTCCGCACAGGTCATGATCTCACCGTTTTGTGAATTCAAGGCCCCCGTTGGGCTCCACGCTGTTAGCATGGAGCCTGCTTTGGATTCTTTCTCTCTCCCTCTCTCTCTGCCCCTCCTCCACTTGCATTCTCTCTCTCTCTCTCAAAATAAATAAATAAATAAACTAAAAGGAAATTAAAAGTTCAGTCTTGAAGAAGCAGTGTGAATACAATGTGTTTATTACAGTAATTGGGAACTGCCTGGTTTAAATTTAAAGCATCCCTGCCTCTGTTTGTCACTTTGTTAAAATAATTGAAGTCACCTTGATGGCAATGTCAAGATTTTGATGTAGGTTGATGTTATGAACTGGCTTGGGCTCTACAAAAACAAACAAACAAAAAAAAAACCCTTGGTTTAGTGAGATAACTCTGCCCTCTAGTGGCTTAACATTTTATATACTTTCAGTGGCAAAGGACAGTCTAGAGCGCTACTCACTTTTGATGTTTCAAAGTCCAGACAAGAGTCAAAATATACTCAGGGCCTTTAATCTGCTGGGACCATACCCCACTTTGTAACACTTACACAGAACTTTACCTTCCTGAGTAGTCTCTGAGAAAAGACACATTTGTGTGAAGGAACTGTCTGGTGGGAATATAAAAGGCAAAGTTGGGGGGGGGCAGTTTGACAATGTGAATGAGAAGACTTAAAGATATTTATGTACCTGCACCCAGTAAATTCACTTTTGGAAACTGTTCCACAGGAAATTAATGCAAGTTACAGAAAAAGATTTAAAACATTTTTTAAAAACGTTACATTTAACAATGAACAATTTGAAACAAAGTAAGTGTTTCACAATGGGGTAGTTGTGGAGGAAAGGAAGGAAGGGGAAGGAAGGAACACTGTATCAGTATACTGGACTTATGCACCAATAAGGGCATTCCAAAGAATATTTAATGACATGGTTAAATTGTTCATGATATAATGTTTAGTAAAACTCCATGAACAGTGTGATCAAAACTTCAGGGAATAATAGAGATGACCATGTATACACACACACAAACAAACAATGACACATACTTCTCAGGTCACAGTGTGCAGAAAATGTAACTATTTTTGTTTAAATCTCAACTTGATTTTTGCTTTAATCCTTCATTTTGCTTGATGGACAAAAAAATGGATCTGGTTAGCTATGAGGTAGCTCAATCACACCAGGGTTTTCTTCAGCGCTTGTGTTTAAACAATCATTTAAGGGATCTACTGCTTCCCTCCTCCTTCCATTAGATTGGCCCCTCTGTCCACTGGATTGTGGCAGCACAGAGCGAGGAAAGGCCGGTCCTTCCTCACCCTCTGTCTGTCACTGGCATAGGTTGAGCCATCACTTGTCTTTGTTTATCTGGTGATTTGCACGTGGTGGGCTTGCCTCCACTTAGACACTTATGGCTCCATCAAGAGTTGTCTCTCTGCCTTCTCTTGGTCCTTCTCTACACCTTTGGAGCAAATGAAACCCCAGGGCACTTTCCCAAGCCTCCTTGGCCACAGGCAACGTGGGGTGAGCTCTCCAGCTAGACTTGCCTTGTTTTGCTCATTTCTTCATTACTGCTGTGATGTGTGAGCACGAGAGACTTCTGTGCCATTATCACTGCCCCCTCAGATTTCCCCGGGAATCAGTATATAGTCCTCTGCTTGAGGTCCCGGCCCCACCACTGTAGGACTTCCATTATTCTGCAAAGTATGGGAGTGTCTGTGAGACCTAGACCAACACCAAAACTCCATCATTCCTCCCAAATCTCTCCTTGCTCAGCTGTGACATTTCTATCAAATCCACGGCAGGAAAATTGACTCCTACATCACTCATGCTTCCAAAGTCTATTATTTACAAAGATAAAATTGAGCTTTTGTCCCCAAAGGCAAACTTGGAGACTCAGAAATCTTTTTTCTCTAAGTAATGTCTCTTCCAGGAATGTCAAGTCTATTTAGAAAATGTAAATACTGATAATTGTCTCCTTCCTTTCTCTTCACATTCCTGCTGTGACCTTACCCTGAGTGCGCGCGCGCGCACACACACACACACACACACACACACACACACACACAGTCTTGCTGGTGATTGAACAATCAGAGGAAGCACGGGAGTAAAAAGGAATAAATATGTATACACATATGCTCATATATACATGCATCTGTAAGTATTCATGTTTATATAAAGAATACAGAAATCAATTCAATGCAAGGTTTCAGGGGTTATCTATGCATTACACTTTCTTTTTTTATAATTTTCCATATTTTCTGAATTTCTATAAGAAACATGTGCTGTGTCATCAGGAAAAGAAACATATATAATAAGGGAAATAAACAAGGTCTCTGGCTCCCAGCATCACCATCACAGTGAAGGAGTGAGTAGGGGACCCAAGTCTTCCATTGGCCACAGCCAAAGCTCTCCTCTCCTCATCTCTGTTACTTGATCTTCTTGAGATCCATCTGTTCCTCAGCTTTCAGAGCACCAGGCTCTCTTGGCTCTTTTTTTTTAGTTATCTGATGCATCAAAAACCTAGATCTCAAGTCTGAGTCTGATGGAATGGAACTTTGGAGGGGTCCTGGGTGGGGAAGAGGGTAACTGGCATGAAGGAGTAACATCAAAATTTGTTGTAAAATAAAGATACAACACTTTGACTTGAATCTGACAGGCTCTGTGACTACTTTGACCCATATGTGAAAAGGGACACTGAAGACTCAAGGTTTAAGACACTGGCAGCTCTCTCTTCTTGGTACATACAGCCCTTCCTCCAGGAGCCCTGAGCCACCATGTAAAAAGTGAACGAGTCCAGGCATAGCCTGCTGGAGGAATCCAAGCTAACCACGTGGATATGCCATTTGAAGAGAGATATGACGGAACAGTTGTTATTTTAAGCCACTAAGTTTTGGTCAGTTGTTATGCTGCAGTAGATAATGAGAATAGCTTTCTTCCTGTGAAAGGGGTTAATACTACCGTGGCTACATAGAGGGAGCTTGTCAGTGAGAACTGCAACAAGATTCCATTTTAATTATCATAATAGGTTACAGAATTACTATGGGAGAGGTGCCTTTTTTGTTCAGAAAAATACCTCAATTCACCAATTAGGGGTGGAAAGTAAGACCCTAAGGAGATGAGTTGGTACAGAGAAGTAAAATAATATAACTAAACCACTGAATTGAAAATGGACACAAATTTGCAAGTAGGGAAGAACAGAGAATAGAGAAGGTAAAGAGAGATAAGGGAAGAGAAACCAAGGAGGGGCAAGCAATGTGGCCAGAGGCTAGACAAAATGACCAAGAGAAGTTTTTAAGAATACGGGCACCTAACAAATTCTTATTGGTTGCATACTCATGATGAAAATCTCTCAATTTCCCCAGAACTTCCGTCATATTTTCTACCAGTAGAGGTACCTTTTGTGACTTAAAAAAAATGGTGGAAATTAAGAAAAAAGTTTGAGTACCATGCCTATGTTGACTTGGTGACAACAGGGACAATAGGTGTCAGTTCCTACACTGAACTAATTTAGGATAGTGGTTCCGAAGTAGGAGTGATTTTGCCCCCCAGGCAACATTTAGTAATGTCTGGAGACACTTTTGATGATCATAACTAGGACAGAGTAACCGCTAGCATCAAGTGGGTAGCAGCCAGGAGTGCTGCCAAAATTCCTCCAGTGTGCAAGACAGCCACCCACAAGAAAGAATTGTCCAGCCTAAAATGTCAAGGTTGAGAAATCCTGATTTAGAGGAAGCAAAAGACTGAGTCAGATGTGTCCATGAGAACCTAGATCTCCTGTAGAATGTGTAGAAATCTTGGAGAAGACATTGGACTTTCCGCAACCTATTGAATGTAGTTTGAATCAATTTTATCTAAATCATCAGGGCAGGGTAGTTCTAGTTAACGTCCAGGTTATGGCATCAAATTTAACAAATGAATCAGTAATGGCTCTTATTTGGAAGTAGCAGAAACAGCCTCTAGGAAAAGTGAGCAGAAAAGGAATGTATTAAGTAATAGAGGGCAGATCAGAGAATCATTAGAATGGTTGGAGAAAAGAACAACTCATAGAAGAAAACCCCAGGAGTGCCTGGGTGGCTCAGTGGGTTGGGCATCTGACTCTTGATTTGGTTCAGGTTATGATCCCAGTGTCATCGGATCAAGCCCCTACATTGGTCTCTGCACTGAGTGTGGAGCCTGCTTGGGATTCTCTCTCTCTCTCTTTGCCCCTTTCCCCCCACTTCTCTCTCTAAAAATAACATAACATAACATAACATAACATAACATAACATAACATAACATAACATAACAAAAGAAAACTCCAGAATGGGTCCATGAAGATTTCAGTCCTCTGACAGCTGGCAGGGCCACTGCTGGAATGAAGGAAGTATGGATGTAAAAGCCATCAGACAGAATGGATACTTCAAAAGAGGAAAGGAGAGGAGCTGCCAGATTGGTGAGCAGGTGGAGATATGGGGAGAGTGGTGGCCTGGAGAGGGCATGAAAACTTGTACCCTTTTCCCACATGTCGCCCTAGGCATCTCTTCATCTGGCTGTTGATTTGCATCCTTTATCACATCATTTAACACACTGGTAAATGTCTATTAGTTGATCAAGATGCCCTGGTGGAAGGTCTTCAGATGTTAAAGGTTAGTAAGGAGACAGCACTGGATGTGATACACCAGGGCTCCTGCCCAGAGATCATTCTTTGTTGAAGTTGAAGAACACCCTGATGCCTCACATTGGAAGTGCTACTTATCAAGCCAGATGACAGATGATGGAAATGTTGGTTGAAAGCATCCTGGCTTCTCCCAATGTCTTTATCATTCTTAATGAAGTGCTACTTAAATGATCTTAGGTGGGCTGAGAATTCAGTGGGATGAAACACAGCAGATTAAATAGGGGGAAAATCTTTAAAAAAAATAAGAGGAAAAGAAAGAGAAACATGACGTCAAAAAAGTTCATTTTAAAAGCATATAAACATCTTTCAGCCTTAAATAGAACATGAAAATGCTGCACTTAGGCTTAAATTTTAATTTCCATCTTTGACCCTATAACCATAATCTAAGTCTCAGACCACATTGGGATAATTACAATTTCCTCCTAAGGAGGCTCTCTGTTTTTTGCTTCCCACCTTTAACCAACCCTTCTCCCACTGGTAGATTAATCTCCATAAAGCACCATCTGGATCATGGTGCTTTCTTGCAAGGAAATTGCACATAAGTCCTTTTGCCAAAAGAAAAATATCCAAAACATAAGTGGACATCTTCAAACCACTCTATGATCTGCTCTGAACCTATTTTCCAGTTTTCTCTCCCATTATTCTCCCAGACACATGGTTTGCATATTGAGCCCTAAATATACCATACACTTCCAATTTACCTTGTGACCTTGAGAAAATTAATATATTTCTCTGAACTCATAAAAATACAAAATGGAAATGACATTGTCTGCACTGCCCATTGGCAGAACTGGAAGCCTTAAACTCAGTGTCCTAAAAGAACCAGAGGGTGAGGACTAGAATACAGTCTTTCTCATGCTTTTTGGTTGATACATAAGATTACCAAGTGCAACCCTTTCTCCACCAGATCTCTAAGCTGCAACCTAACATATGGAAGGCTGTAGCTCACAAGAAACTTTTTTTTTTTTTTTCAGTGCTCTTAAAATGGCCAGACCTCATTAACAGGCTCATGGAATGGTCCTAAAAGTTGAGATTACTTCAATCTCTTTCAGTATCCCTGCATAGAGTGTATATTTTGAGGGGGTAGGAATCAGTCTCAGACTGCATACTCAGGTGTGTGATAAATACTTCATTTCTTTATATTGACTGAATTTTAACTCTGAGCCCTTGTTTAGTTGGTTACTAGGAAATTCAACTGCTGTCAGTAAGGTGGCTCTCCTGATATGGAGAATAAAATAAAATTAGGTTACTCTCCCATTATGGACAAAATTAAGGTAAGTTTCATGGTATTTTAGAAACAGATGGCATAAGTTACAAAGTAATCTAAAACTCTGAGTTCAATAGAAATATAGATAGCAAACATAACCAGAAGAAAATACTCCATTCTTGGAGAATAATAATGCTATCATTGGAGAATAATAAGATTACTATTATTGGTGGTGTTGTTATAGCTAATGCTCATAATGGCAAAAGTAGGCAGTCTGCACAGTTCTCCATGTGCTCCTCTGTGGTTCCCAGCTTTACTTGTGGTTAAGTGGGTCATATGACTAGGTTCTGGCCAATCGAATGTGGGCAGAAGTAATCTTTGACCTATTGCCCACTCTCAGAGTGGTCGCTTTCACGTTATTTCTATTTTAGTCCTTAGCAATTATCCCAGACAACACTCTGGGCCCTCCAAAGTGACCTTGAAGGCTATATGTTTCACATGGTATAGGTTCAAGCAGGAAGCAAGCTGCAGGTCTGAGTCTCTAGCCTTCAGGAAAGCTCCCCTCCCCGCATTATACATCAGACTGCTATGTGAGAAGGAAATAGCTCTGTATGGGATGAAGTCCTTGAGATTTGGAAGTCTATTTTCTAAAGCAAAATAGCCCATCCTACTGCAACTAATACAATTAGTAAGTGCTTACTATATACCTTGCACAGCTCTAAATGCCTTACATATACTAGCTTTTTCTAGAATGGAATAGACACATTAGCACATATTATGATGTCATGGTAATAGAATCATGTGGAAGTACAAGCCTAAAATAGTCATTGAACCCCAAGTTCACCACACACATCCTTGCAGCATTTCTTCCCCCCACCCTTCTGCTTCTCTAAATCTCACACATCCCCAAGGAAGAAACAAAACAGCAAACAAAGGAAGCAAAGGAAGGAGTTCTAAATTTCTATTTGTTTTCTGTAAAGACATAAATCCAGTCCTGCTTGTTAAGAACTCCTTGGGTGTTACGCACTCCTGTCATTGCTCCTAACTGGAATAAACAGGTGAATGAATCATTTTGCCTTTTCTAAATGCTGGCACCATCACGGTGTAGGCAGGTTTCCAGACCAGGAGATGGTAGAGCTCACTTTCCTGATGGTGTTCGTGAGTTACATTACGATTAGAGCACTTGTGGCAAGCTACTGCCTCAACTGCTCACCTTGGCCCTCCCCACTGCAAAGGAAGGACCACTCAAAGTATGAGAAAGTAAGGAGGCTATCAACAGCTTGCAACAATGAACAGCAAGGATGTGGGATCTGATCCCTCTGCGAGGCACACGGTTCCGTCTACTCTAGCTGAGGAAGGCACTAGCAAGCTGGGGAGGAGTTTGTACAGGTACTCCTAGAATGGATTGCCATGCAAAATTACTTAAGGGCCTAAGATGTATTTTATTTCTCACACAGGCTAAGTTTGGGAACATGGTGGAAGTAGAGGATATATTTTTAGTCTAAAAAGGAAGCAAAAAGCAAATGTTCCAAAGGGGGATCAAAAACACCTCCAAGCAGGAGGGAGAAAGCCTCAGAACCCGGGGAGTGGAAGAGAGCAATACTTCTGCAGGCTCTGGTTATGGCAGTGGCCCCCAAAAATGAGATGGCATATAAGTGGTCAGAGACATAGGAAACTTCAAAACAAATTAAAAACTAAATGGCAAAAGTTTTCAGTGATGGAAAGATGGAAACAGATTGAAGAAAACAACTGGTGTACTGCTTAAGCATGCATATGCATACCAGTGGTATGCTACGAAATGTTTAATTAGCTTTACAAAAAAATTACGCATATTTATGCAAGTTTACGATACGTTTGACTAGGAATAAATGCTTGATTATTTTGATTGCTATCTACTCAGCAAAGAAGTTGTTCACATCATGGACCTATGAGTTGAAATCTGACATGAATATTGGTTGCTATTTGCCTACACATTAATAAGAGGAAAATGAAACAACAAAGGCATATGTGAGCACTTAAATAATTCATGATAATGTGCATGACTTCTTTACTGAATCAGTTAAAATGTTTTAAACACTGGAAGGATATTTCCTCAGTTTTCTGTGCTCTTCACAATGAAATAGCCACAGATACAACACACTTCTAAATGTAACCCATAGTAGGGGTGCCTGGGTGGCTCAGTCAGTTGAGTGTCCGACTTCAGCTCAGGTCATGACCTCGCAGTTCGTGAGTTTGAGCCCTGCGTGGGCTCTGTGCTGACAGCGCAGAGCCTGGAGCCTGCTTCAGATTCTGTGTCTCCCTCTCTCTGCCCCTTGCCCGCTCATGCTCTGTCTCTCTCTGTCTCTCAAAAATGAATAAACGTTAAAAAAAAATTTTAATTTAACCCATAGTATTACTGTGTTTTCATAACTTTCTTAAGCTTAAACAATCAGCAAAATAATAAATCAAGCCCTGATTGGTAGTGTTTGCTGACTTCTATGGTGTAAATACTGCCACAATAACTAGTGTCAATGAATGCAGGGTTGGAAAGAGATATGCAGCACACTATCATACGATATTTCCACCACATGGATATACTGGTCATAGGTAACCATGTGCATAGAAAATAGTTCTTTTTCCAATTAGTGGTCATAGGTAACCTCTGGAGTCCCCCAGATTCCTAGTCTTCATGATCCTTTTGAATCTGATGGATCTACGGTTTCTGATCATGCTTAGGTGAAATCTTCTGGGGGGCTGTGAACGCTCAGAGGTCTTAATCTCTTCCATGTACAGGGAGGGTAGTTAGGGGAGAACATTCTCCTCTTTCTGGCCTCTAGGAATCTCCACCCTCCAACTTTTGCTTCTCCAAGGCCCTCTCTCTACTCCTAGGCTCCTAGCAAAATTCCAACACAGGCTTAAGCTTTCATAGAAAGCTTTCAGCAAAATAGCCTTTGAATTCCCCCACACTACCTTCCTGCTAACCTCCCTGATGTAAAGAAATTACAAAAGCTGTCTACTCTTTCAATGGTGGAAGGAAAAGAGAAGTCTGGAAAAACAACATAAATTCAATTTAAAACTTTACCTCACCTCAGGAGTGTGTAGGGCTGAGGCATGTCTTCAGTTTGAGTATCTACAATGGAGCCATACTTTCTTAGCCAATAAGGTATTTCAGTAGTCCTTGGTGCAGTTTTTTTTCCTAATAATTAAAATACTTGTGAAAACTCAACAAAAATATGACAAAAACCTCTAGCCAGATTCACAGAGGGATAACCACTAAGCATAAGACCTACACAGTAGAATTGAAGATTATAGTCATTAGTCAATACTTCCTTTGCTACATAAAACAAAGTAAACCCCTTGACCTTAGAAGAACAGGGAAGAAAAAGAAAAGATGAAGCCTGTGAAAACCGGAAGGATATGTTATAGGTAAATGGCAGCCTAGTGTCTAGCACATTAAATGGGTGTCCGCTGGATAATAGTCATCATAGCAGTCATTATAATAGAAAGATCCAGAGGAAGATCACATCCATGAATTTATTGTCTAGGAGTTTGTTCACTATAGGGACAGGAAAAATTTTAGACAATAATTTTGCATCTTTAATATGATGACAAATCTTGGCCTCTAAGATATAGGCACAGAAAGCAATAAAGATAAGTGAGAGGAAATATTTCAAGGTTTACAATGCAGAAATAACTTTAGAAATTACTTAGAAGGCAAAAGTGCCACTGCAGCAAATGAAATTTGTGACATGTAGTGTAGACTTGAGATTTCTTCTTAGAAAGGACAAAGGTATAAAAGTCATTAAAACAAAGAAAATGATGAATATGAAGAACAAAGGTTAGAGAAGTACAATTTTGAAACTACAGCTATTTCTGATGTGGCTGAGCTGCATAAACTGGATAACTCACACTCACACACACCAACAACATGCATACACACACTCCTTAGTATCAGAGAGAGAGATTGGTCAAAAGAATTTAAATGGAGCTGTGAGGTAGGCAGAATAAAGCCTCCCACAAAGAAGTCTGCATCTGAATCCTTGGAACCTGTGAATATGGCAAAGGAGAATTAAGAATTCAGATGGGGGGTGCCTGGGTGGCTCAGTTGGTTGAGTGTCCAACTTCGGCTAAGGTCATGATATCGCGGTCCATGAGTTCGAGCCCCGTGTCGGGCTCTGTGCTGACAGCTTGGAGCCTGGAGCCTGTTTCAGATACTGTGTCTCCCTCTCTCTCTGACCCTTCCCCATTCATGCTCTGTCTCTCTCTGTCTCAAAAATAAATAAACGCTAAAAAAAAAAAAATTATAAAGAAAAAAAAGAATTCAGATGGAACTAAGGTTGCTAACCAGTTCACTTTAAAACAGGAAGACTGGGGGCAACTGGGTGGCTCAGTCGGTTAAGCGTCTGGCTCTTGGTTTTGGCTCAGGTCCTGATCTCACAGTTTCGTGGGTTCAAGCCCCGCATCGGGCTCTGTGTTGACAGTGTGGAGCCTGCTTGGAATGCTCTCTCTCCTTCTCTCTGCCCATGCCCCACTCATGCCATCTCTGTCTCTCAAAAAGAAATAAACTTTAAAAAATAAAGTACAATAGAAAGATCATCCCAGATTATCTGGATGGGCCCAATGAAACCACAAGCGTCCCTAAATGTGGAAGAGAGAGGTAGGAGAGTGTCAAAGGGATATGATGTTCCAAAGATTTAACCAGCTATTGCTAGCTTTGAAGATGGAAGTGAACCAGAAGCCAAGGAATGTGGACAGCCTCTAAAAGCTGGAAAAGGCAAAACAAACCAACCAACCAACAAACAAAAAACAACTTCTCCCTGAGAGCTCCCAAAAAAAGCAGCAGCACTGTGGACATTGTGCTTTTATCTCAGTGAAACCATATCTTATTTCTGACCTCTAGAACAGGAAGAAAATAAGTTTGTTTTGTTTTAAGCCATTACATTTGGGGTAGTTTATTACAGCAGCAATAGGAAACACAGACAGCTGGAATAAATTCTACATAGCACACAGTCTGCCTTCCATACTCCTCCTTTGCTCTTCCCTCTCACACCCACAAAACAAGAAAGTGAAATGCATTTTATTTCCTTCCTGAATCATTTTGACAAGAAGTATGTGATACATTTTACAGCTATTTTGATGAAAACTTTCTAATACGTACAAGGTGAACAGACAAGTATGAGGAGCCCTCGTGGACCTACCATCCGGCTCCCGTAATTATCCACATTTGGTCACTCTTGTCCCATCTAATTTCCACCTACTTCAACCCTCCCCAATCAACTTAGAGATGTATATAAAATGCATGTACACATACTTGAAACTTGGAATGCACAAATCCTAGCTGTACATTTTAAAAATGTTTATTTATTTTCAAGAGAGAGAGCGAGCACAAGTGGGGGAGGAGCAGAGAGAGGGGGAGGAGCAGAGAGAAAGGGACACAGGATCCAAAGCAGACTCTGCGCTGACAGCAGTGATGTCAGGGGCTCGAACTCACGAACTGTGAAATCATAAGCTAAGCCGAAGTCGGGTGCTCAACTGACTGAGCCACCAGATGCCCCAGCTGTACATTATGATAAACAGATACATACAAGCCATTCAGACCCCTAGCATATGAACATCTATCTCTATATTCCTAAAAAGTTTCCCAATGTTGCTTTCCCACTTCCAACATCCATTTTCCCATAAATGGAACATCCTCTTTTGATTTCAACATGTCTGTTAGACTAATTCATGTCATTACAAATCCAGTAGCTCTTCCCTGTTTGGGTTGAGTAGTATTTCCTTGTATAAGTTTGTTTATCTATTTTTTTGTTGATGCACATTCGGTTTGGTTCTAGTTCTTGGCTATTGTGAACAAAGCTGCTATAAACATTTTTATACAATCTTATTTGTGCACCTGTGTTTTATGTCTCTTAGATAAATTTTAAGACTGGAATTGCTAGACAAAAGGGGAGCTGTATATTTAACTTTGTAAGAAACTGCCAAACATTCTTCCAAAGTGCTCATACCATCTTACATTTCCATCAGCAGTGCCGGAGTGTTCTGGTTGGCTCACATCCTCGCCTAAAGTTTTTTTAATTTTAGCAGTTTTAGTGAAGATACAGTGGTATCTCATTGTGGTTTTAATTTGCATTTCCCGGATGACTAATAACATTGAACACTGTATATGTTCATTGGAGATTATATATATGTATAAAATATATAAATATATATATATATACATATATATATATATTATATATATGTAATTGGCACCTTGATCTTGGACTTCCCAACCTGCAGAACTGTGAGAAATTTCTGTTCTTTATAAGCTACCCAGTTTATGGTATTTTGTTATAGCAGCACAAATGGACTAAGACATAATCCAGTTAAAAATTGAAGCAAGCACTACACAAAAGAAGATATAGAGGTATATATATATACACATACACCTGGTGTGGAGGTTGGAGATTATATATATATATATATATATATATACACATATATACATACATATATATATACATACATATATATATATACACACACATATGTATATACGTATATGTATGTGTACACATACATATACGTATATACATATGTGTGTGTATATATATATATGTATGTATATATATAATGGTCTTGTTCTGGTCAGTGAGAGCCTCTTTCTGGTTCATAAATTTTTTTTTGCTGGAACTTCACATGGTGGAGAAGTTAGAAAGCCATATGGGGTCTCCTTTAGGTTGCTAATCTCATTCATGAGGGCTCCACTCACATAATTTAAGGCCTCCCAAAGGTCACTAATTCCAACACATTATGGACATTAGGATTTCAACATAGGAATTTGGCAGGGGTAGGGGGATGATACAAACATTCAAATGATAGCAGGTTGTTTATCTTATTAATGAGTTGTGAGAGTTTTTTTCATTTTTTTAAACATTTACTTATTTTTGAGAGAGAGAGAGAGAGAGAGAGAGAGAGAGAGAGAGCGAGCGAGCAGGGGAGGGGCAGAGAGAGAGACACAGAATCTGAAGCAGGCTCCAAGCTGACTGTCAGCACAGAACCCGAGGCAGGGCTCAAACTAACAGACTGCAAGATCATGACCTGGGCTAGAGTCAGATGCTTAAACGACTGAGTCACCCAGGTGCTCCAAAAATTTCTTACATATTCTGGATATGTATACTTTGTCAGATATATATTTAAAAAATGTTTTCTCCCAATGTGATGCTTGTCTGTTAAATTATATCAGTGGTGTTAGTTCATTAGCAGAAGTACTTTAGTTTGATGAAGTCCAAATTTATTAATTTTATTATTTTGTGGTATTACTTTCTGTGACGTAAGAAATCTTTGTCTACTCCCAAGTTGCAAGGATATTTTTTATTTTCTTCAAAAGCTTTAGAGCTTTTTATTTTTACATTTAGGGATATGTCCCAGCGTACACAACTTTTGTGTATATACTAGTTTTTGTATATGATATAAATTTATATTAAATTTTATGTATAGCATGTGTGGGGTATATTCTTTTCCACATAGATATCCAATTGTTCTAGCATCATTTATTGAAACAACTTCCATCTTTATTGAATTGCTTTGGTGCTTTTGTCAAAAAAACAATTGACTGTACAAATGGAGGTCTATTTCTGAACCCTCTATTTTGGTCCCTTGATCTGTTTCTTCTTATCCCAATACTATACTGTCTTGATTATAATAGTAAGCCTTGAAGTCAAATAGTTGTAAATACTCTAGTTTTGTTCCTTGTTTTAGAATAGTTTGTTAATTTCTACAATATGTGCCTGCTGAAATTATGTTGAGAATGGGCTGAATATATAGACCAATTTGGTCCTAACGCCTTGGCAGCCTACTAAGCAAACCAAAACCTAAAGCCTATAAATACATTAAGGTTAAGAAAGCATACCTAAGGCAACCAATCACAGCCAATGAGGCTTTCCCAAATAAGGCAACCACATAAAGCTAAAGCCAATCAAATAATTTCCTTGTTTTGCTTCCCTTTCTTCTTGATATAGTCAGTCTTGCCACTGACTCCTGTTGATGCAGCATTCCTAACCACTTCTGGCTTGGCACTGCTGAATTCAAATCAATTTTTGATCAAATAACCTCTTACAATTTTTAAGATGCCTCAATTTATCTTTTAACAATGCTGATTCCAACCTTTCATTTATTTTTTATTTTTTTTAACATTTATTTTTGACAGACAGAGCATGAGCAGGGGAGAGGGAGAGAGAGGGGGGAGAGAGGGAGAGGGAGAGGGAGAGGGAGAGGGAGAGGGAGAGGGAGAGGGAGAGAGAGAGAGAGAGAGAGAGAGAGAGAGAGAGAGAGAGAGATACAGAATCAGAAGCAGGCTCCAGGCTCTGAGCTGCTTGTTAGCACAGAGTCTGGTGCGGGGCTCGAACTCACAAACTGCAAGACCATGACCTGAGCTGAATTCAGTCACTCAACTAAGCCACCCAGGTGCCCCCTCCAACCTTTCGTTATTACATGCAAGGCAAACATAAACATCACATGTATGTCTTTGCACATGTGGGAATGATTCAGTGGGATAAACGCCTAGAAGTAGAACTGAAAAAAAAGGGCCTTGTGAAATGTAAAGATAACCCATACATGAAAGAGGTTACCACTGTTTGGTTTCTCTTATTTTTTTCTAAAACAACTAGGAAGCAACAGTAACAAAGGAATTTTTGCACAACTCTACAATCCGGGAAAAAACTACAGTTTGTGTAGGTCAGTATAGCAAGTTCCTATCTGTACCTGTCACTAAAACAGTTACCACAATAAATATAATAAAGAAAATCCTGGAGTCCTGCATTTGGGAAGTTTACTGCTAATGGCTAGGTCTACTACTTGGCTTTGTTGTGAATCGATGGATACTGACTTAGGATTCTGATGACTAAGGAAAAAGGAATTTTTCAATATTTTGTGTGTGGGGGGGGTGCCCTTGAAGTGAAGAGGGGGCCCTTTGATTTTAGTCCTGGTTTTGCCACTAAATAACTTCATTACGTTTCATAGGTCACATCCCTTTTATGGGCCCCAGTTTCCTCATAAAATGACAAGAGTAGTAAGGGGAAAACGTATTTAAAGTCCTAGAATTGATTCAGATTACTTAGGGAGAAAATGAAGATAGAGAAGGAAAGGGACCCCGGATCTCTGAAATCTGGGACCCTCTTACACGGAGAGTTTTTGGGAGAGGAGCCAGCAAAGGAGAATGGGGAGCAGAAAAGGAGAATGTTATGTCCTGAAAACCAGGAGAGGGAAGCCAACAAAGAAGGAGAGCGCTGAGCACCCAGGCTTCTGAGCTGAATGCTGAGAAGTCCAGTGTCCACTGACAATATGGAATTGTTGGAAGCCTTGACACAAGCCATTTCAACAAATGAGTTAAAGTCAGACGAAAGCCAGTTAAAGAGTAAACAAAATCATTTGTGATGCCTTTATAAACTGCTCAAGCTTATTGCAAACCCACAGCTGGTCTAATTCATCGGAGCCCTTCTCAGATCCGACCTTCAGAGATTCTAAAGTACTTAATCAGTCCATGACTCCTCTTGCCTCCCAAGATTGTTCTGAGAGTGTTTTATAAACAAAGACACCGAACCAAAGAGTGGGGCAACCGTTGGTTTTCATTATTCTATTACACTATTACTGTATTCATTTTGTACTCGCTAGGCTCCTCCAAGCTCCGTAAATACCTACATTTTCTTAAATTGGCAGCCACCCAGAGAGAATTTATCAATCCGGTTTCCTCGCCCGGCACCCTGTCAGTCCCTGCCCAACTCTCAACCCCTCACCTCTCCAAATCTTTGACCTGGAAAACTCAATTTCGTAACTCCAACCCGGAAACAAAGAAGGAGGGAAGGGGTGGTGGGAGGCGGAATGCGGCTGTCTCCTCTGGAGGCTCTGAGCGCAGGCACTAATCCTCCACGGACCGTTTGTGCTGCCCTCCTAGGAAGCGTGGCGGGGGTGGTGCTTATTTTCCTGACGGACAGAGTACGGGTGCCGGGCGGGCTCTCGCGGAAGTCCATGCGCCATTGGGAGGGCCGCAGTAGCTGCTCTGTGCCCTTGTTGCCCAGGGCCTCTTCCTGGGTCACTCCTGGAGCAGGGGCCGGACTGGAGCTGACACCGGGGCTCCGGCGTGGCCCTCTCGGCGCCCGTGTGACCTCCTCGCCGGCGGGATGTGGCGACTACGCCGAGCCGCCGTGGCTTGGTAAGTGCGGGCTCAGACCTGGCCCCGTTATTTGGGGGGCCTCCGGAAAACCGGGTGATCCCATCACTACCTCCAGAATGTGCACCTAACTCTCAGGCCAGGCGGAGGGCGGTTGGAGGATTCTGGGATATTTTTGAGGACCCGTAGTTACAGGAGCCCTGACTGGGCTTACCTGAAGTCCCGGCTGCAGTACCGGCCCTTGTGCCTGTTTTCTGTGCCGCCAGAAGATTCTGGGCTCCTTTCAGTCTTGGCCTTCTCTGTTGTCCTTCTGTCCCTGTCCTCTTTCACCTTTCTGCCCTCGCTGTTATCTCTGTCTCTGGTTGCTTCTTGTTTCTGCCCTCTCCCTCCCCTCGCCGTGTCCCTCTTAACTCTTTTTCTTCTGCCTCCACGCCAGGTGTGCCTTGCTCCTGCAGGTACTCTGTCTTCTGCTAGGGTAAAGAGGACTCTGCCTCTTGCCTTCGTCCGCAGACTAGACTTGCTTTGGAGTCAGATCTGAAGCAGTGACGCAAATGGTGGCCGAGGTGGTGATTAGAGATACCCTGTTAATAGCAGCTTTTCAGTGTTAGGGAGAAAGGCTTGCTTTGGATGCGAAGTGGTGAATATAGCACCAGCTTTCTGATCACATTTATTTTTGCCCTGGCCTCGTTTAATCCTAAGTAGAAAATCATAGGAGTTTTTTCATTTCTGCGGGTTACTAGGGGCATTTTAAAGAGATTTAAATTTGACTTTATCTTGACACATATTTGTGTTCTAATATCCTTAGATACTTTCAGGCTTAACTCATTGTTGCAGGCTTTTGAGAAGAAGTAATATGCATCAATTAAGGTTGGAAAAACTTGGTTTTCCTGAATTAGCCTCCAAACACCTGTCTTGAATTTTTTTCAGAACGTTGTTTAAATAGTGTAGGTAATTTATAGTGTTTATAAGGAATGGAATCCATTTGTTTTATAAAGGTTAATTTGAGTCTATATTTAGAATCAGATAACATACAACAGTTACAGTCAATTAGAATAAGTGAATAGTTATTTCTAATTTAATGGAATTTGAGTTTCTGAGTAAATCCATAGCCCTTGATAACTGCGGTAGATTATTTACTACTTTTTTATTTCTATTCTTCACTATTTCCTGGAGAAACCTATCTAATTTTATTTGAATAAAAAGAGAAAAGACTTTGCCAAAAATAGCATACTTCATTGGAACAATTAAGATATGTAGGAAAACTTTAAAAATTGACCTTAACAACAACTAATTAATAACTGACATATTTGTTTGTGGATGTCGTTGGGGTAAATTATTTCTAAAGTTACTATAGACTCTGCAAAGTCATGGCTTAAAAGTGTCTTATGTTGATAGTGCAGTTTAGCTACCCTGCAGAAGTAGAGATCTGGAAAGTTAGAAGCCTCAGCTCTGAAATTTGTCTTTTGCTGTATTTCTTCTGCAAAGAAGAATACGTGTTATGAAGGAGTACACTTAAATTTCCATTCTTTTTTTTTTAATTTTTATGTTTATTTATTTTTGAGAGAGAGACCAAGTGCAAGCAGGGGAGGGGCAGAGAGAGACAGGGAGACACAGAATCTGAAGCAGGCTACAGGTTCTGAGCTGTCAGTACAGAGCCCGACATGGGGCTGGAACCCACAAACTGTGAAGTCATGACCTGAACTGAAGTCAGACCCTTAACTGACTGAGCCACCCAGGTGTCCCTGAATTCCCATTCTTAAACAGATGGGAACATAAACATTTTTTGACGTACATATCTAAATACATACTCCCATATTTAGGTGCAATAAATATTTGTGTAAACTTGTTGAAAAGAGAATTATGTATTAGGAAATGATGCATAGGTTAAAAGACATGGTAGAGGAGAGAGAATAGATGGTTTCGGGGGCAGCAGAGGAGCTTGCTTTGCATCACATTTGATTTTCACTTTGGCCAAATGTAGAAGTCTGTATTCAAAATACTTTTCCTTCAGAACTGTAAAGGCACTACCACATTTTTTTCTGGCATCCTTTGTCAACGAACACGGAATACAGACTGTTGGGACAATCTGATTTCTCTGTGTTTGTAGGTATCCTGTTTTTCTTTTCTTCCCAGACCTTCCCTGCCCTGCACCCCACACACACATGAGCTTTAGCTCCTCCCTGGTAGATTGTTCATCCGGGGGGCAAGTGTTCGTATTTTAACATTCAGCTGCACTGGACTGAGGGTGACACAGCCTTTCCCCAGATGGTGCTTCAGTAAATCTCAATTTCTTCTCCTCTTTTTACTCTCTTACCTATATCTCAAGAGGACCCTTTTGTGGAAAAGAGTCTCTCCTGTATGAGCATTGATCTTTTAGAGTACCACCATGAATTGGAAGCTCTGGAAATAATACTTGAGGATACCTTCCCAAGTACTAGGATTTTGTTTTGAGTCAATTAGCTTTTCCAGGGGATTGATTGAAGAACATTTTACATGTGGTTCCTGATTTGGACAACCAAATACTCCTTTTTCTTGGTGTCACCCACAGCTGTTGTTGCCACCATTGTGGAAACAGGGATTTTAGAGGTTTGGGAATAAAAAAGGAAGAAAATAACGAAAAGCCAAAACATCTTAGCAATATGACTACTTGGGTCTGGAGTTTATCTATTTGGATATATATTTAGATTAACTACTTTCTTTAAAAAAGCAAACAACTTTTGAGGGATAAAGGACTACTCATGAGTACATTAGTAGAGGCTAGGGCAGTTATTGTTGAAATGACATTTATTGAGCACTTACTGTGTGGTCATTGCTAGGTTCTTTCACCTTTTGTTTTGGTTTTGTTCTCCCAATAACATATGTTTATTCAGCAGATTTATTAAGTGTCTACTGCTTGTGAAGCATTGGGCTAGGCTTTAGAAATACAATGGTAAGCAAAACAGACAAGACCCCTCCCTGGCCTTATGAAGATTATAGTTTATTAGTAGAGACAAATATTAATGCAATAATTACATTATTATGTTAAACAAATTTTATGTGCCCTAAAGAAAAGTGCAGGGAACTAAGAACTGTAGCAGAGGAACTCGAGTGAGAATGTCGATGCCAGGAGAGAAAGGGATACTGAGGTGAAACCATTAGTGACCAGAGTTCACAGGAGTAACAGGAGTTAAGAAGGTAGAAGGGTTTGCCCAAGCACAGTGGGCATCAAGGCCCTGAGATGGGAAGGATTATGGCACAGTCGAGGAGCTACGTGAACATTGGTCTGGGTAGAGCTCTGAGGTTAGAGGGAGAGAGGCAGGGCTTTATAGACCAGGAGTTTGGATTTTTATTCTAAATGCAGGAGGAGACATTGAGGGAGATTGACCCATGTGAGTGACAGTGATCAGGTTGACATTTCAGAAGAGTGCCCTGTTGTGCTGTGGAGAACACCTCAGTCCAGACTGTTGTTGCAAGCCCAGGCGAGGCATGGTGGTAGTGGAGATGGGAGAGTGGAAGGCTGGAGATGTATGCTGGAAGTAGAATGAACAGAACTTGAGGATGAGGAAAGTATTAAGAATGAGCCCAAGTTTGTGGCTTATGCGACTGAATAGGTGCTTGTGCTTTTTCCTGAAATAGGAAGTCCTGGACGGGGGCCAGGGTTTGGGAGGGACGGAGGAGAGATAGCATGGATTTGAACATCTTGAATTTGAGGTACTCCTTTGATATCTAAGGGGTGGTGTTCAGTAGGCAGTTGGACACAAGGATCTGGAACTTAACTGTTTGTACTAGACGTACAAGTTTTGAGAAACGTGGATATGCAGATGGCAGTTGAGGAGATGGGTGTGGATAAGGTTGCCTGGGAAGAATGGGTAGACTGAGAAGACAAGTGACTTTACATCTAAGCCCGATGAACTCCCAACATTTAAAAGGTTGTTGGGGAGGAGGTGCCTGAAAAGGAGTGGCCAGCGAGTAGGAGTAAAGCTAGAGACTGCGGAGATTGAGGGCGTTCCAACAAGGAGGGGGTGTCAATGGTGTCAGATATTGCGGAGACAAAGAAAATGCGAATCGAAAAAACAAATGCCCACTGGAAGCCTTCAGGGCACTCGGTGAGGGCTGTTTCACTGAAGTGAGACAAATGGAAATCAGGTTGGTTTGGCTTTTAATAGAGGAGCTAGAGCAGGGAACTGGGGTCTGTCTTTCTCTCCTTTAAACTGACAGAGACTTGACTAGTGATTCCTGAAAAGAAAGGAGGAATTCAGAGGAAACAGGGATTTGCCTTTAAAAGGCAGAAGAGTACTTCCTTACTGTAATCTTACAGGGCTTGTGGAGGAGGGTGGGTGTCAATGCGGTAGGTAAGCAACAGCTTGTGTCCCTCTGATGGCTTCCATTTTCTCCCAAGAGTCGGAGGAAACAAGGAGAGATGTGGGAGGGTAGAGGTGGGTGGGGAACATCTGAAATAGTCCTAGCAGAGAGTGGAAGAATGAATTGATAAAAAGTAAGATGGCCAAGCTGTTTTTAGGGCCTAGCTGAGATGTCTGTCCAATTGGGTGTGACTTTCTTCAGTAGTGCTTCATTCCCTTGGTACAGGCTTAAAGTGATAATAAGGTTCATCCAGGGTTTGCATATTGCCAAACAAGTGTAACAGAAAGTCAGAGGGCAAGGGAGTTTAGAGTATTTGCAAAAGAGCCTTTAAGACTATGAACCAGGCTAACTAGGTAAATAGATAAGGTGGAGGCTGATAGGTTAGGGAGAAGATAGAAGTATCCATGACCTGGCTGTTCCTATAGGGCCAAAGATGGTTGTAGTGAAGGGGATTATGGTCTGAGAAGAAGATACTTGAATTAGTGATTATTGACAATAACTCTGATGTAGACGTAATCCTGTTTTAACAGATTAAAAAAACTGAGGCTTTGGTAAATTCATAATTTGCCCTTGATTGCACATGAGTAAGCAGTGAAACTGGAACTGGAACCAAAGTTTATCTGACTCAAAACACTAAGTGGCTGGCTATAAGGACAGGGTTGAAAGAAGTTTGAGCCAAGTGTTACGAAGCCGTGGGCTATTCCCCCAGTTGGTTTGGCTCTTGATTGTTTTATATCTGTAAGTGTAGTAATCTTAGTCTCCCAGCTAAAACTTTAGGATTACTATTTACTCTTTTCCTTGTCTCCTGTGTCTAGTCCATCATTCTGGTATCTGCCTTTCCCTTTCCTTTCTTAGTGCTGCCACCTCACTTTAGTGTCTTCTCTTGTATCTGTGCAACTGATACATGATCGCCTTATTCCTCCCCAAATTACCAAACACTGGGCGGCTTCAACGGGAAAACATTTATTTCTCACAGTTCTGGAGGCTGTGAGCTCTAAGATCAAAGTGCCGGCATATTTGATGTCTGCTGAGGAATCACTTCCTGGTTCCTAGGTGGGGGCATCTTTTTTCTGTGTCCTCACATGACAGAGAAATCTGTGCTCTTCATCTCCTTATAAGGGCACCCAACACATGGGCACATCCATGACTACAAATAAACCAAATTATCTCGCAAAGGCCTCACTTCCAAATACTTCATGTTGGGGATTAGGCTTCCACATACAAATTTTGGGGGGACACAAACATTCAGTCTGTAGGATGTTGCCTTTAATAACCTTCTTTCATTGCTGTTTGATTACTCTTACTTACTCTACTCAGAAACTTTCAGCCAGGTACTTTATGTGGTAATGATTTTTTCCTTAATTTCCATCCCTGGGCTGTCTCAGGATCATGAGACGTAGAGGAGAGACCAAAGAATAGCTGTTCTAAGCTGCTGGAATTTTTGTGTTTGAAAGCAGGTTTGCATTCATTTTGTTTTCACTTTTACTGCCAGTGAATAGCAGTTAATAAAATAAGTCTCTGCCTTTTTTCTTTTCATCTCAATTCCTTGGATTGGGATAGCCTGCATGTAGTAAATGAGAGGGAGGGCTCTGGAGTCCCACTGCGTCGGTTTGAATCTTCATATAAGTGTGCACTTAGACAAGTTGTGTGTGTGTGTGTGTGTGTGTGTGTGTGCCATCTTTTCCTTGTTGGTAGGATGGAGGTAATACTAATACTTTCATCGTAGGATTTTTAGCAGGATTAAATGAGGTAGCACATGCCGCAGCAGTGCCTGGAAATGGAGTAAGTGGTTAATGTAAGCTATGGTATGATGTCGTGTGCTTGGTCACATGCACCCATGTGCATTTTCTCTTGTGCATACTGCTCTTTTTATGTCGTTTCCTTCTCATTGTTACCCGGTCTGATCTTTGTCCCATTTTGGTTTTCTTTTCAGTGAGGTCTGCCAATCCTTAGTGAAACGTAGCTCTGGAATCAAAGGAAGCTTACCACTACAAAAACTGCATCTGGTTTCACGAAGTGTTTATCATTCACATCATCCTACCTTAAAGCTTCAAAGACCCCAATTCCGGACATCATTTCATCAGTTCTCCTCTTTAGCTAACCTTCCGTTACGTAAATTGAAGCTTTCTCCAATTAAATATGGCTACCAGCCTCGCAGGAATTTTTGGCCAGCGAGATTAGCTGCAAGACTCTTAAAACTTCGATATCTCATACTAGGATCTGCTGTTGGCGGTGGCTATACAGCCAAAAAAGTGAGTAGAACTTTCCACTGCTTTTCCAGTTATTTTAGCATGATTATTTGAAGGTCTTATAACACAAATTGTTTTTCTTTAGTGCAGTAGAATATTTAAAAATTTATGGTGTATCTCTACCATGTGCTAAATTAACGTTGCAAATAGGAAAATGCTCTTTGAATCTTGGTTATAATTACAGTAGGTGAGAATGGCCTAGTGGAAGGAGCACTAGGGTGGGGTGAGGTCACCTGGCTTTGATTTTCAGCTTGCCACTTAGTAGCACAGACAGGAAAGTAGGTGTCATGCTAACACAACCACTTTGGGGCAGCTTTGGGAGCAGAGGCAAGGTGTCCTGACCCCTGGTTTGTGTTTCTTCTGTTCCACAGTATTGTTTAGGTAAATCATGAAGCCTATTTGAAGTAAGAATATATTTTCAATTTTTACATTTTCCATATTTAGTAAAAGGATGCTTACATGTTCTATACGCTTGCCTACTAATTTGTTTTCAAAGGAACTGAGGCTATTTTGTTTCCAAAAATTTTGACCATAATGTATCGCTCTTTGTAGATTAGCATGTTTTAATTAGATAAATTAAGGTGGTTTTTCTTTATTTTTTGTATGACATTCAGAACATTCGATTGGCATATTTTCTTTTCTTTTAGACTTTTGATCAGTGGAAAGATATGATACCTGACCTCAGTGACTATAAATGGATTGTGCCTGACATTGTGTGGGAGATTGATGAGTATATTGATTTAGGTTTGTATCATCAACGTTAAAATACGTTTTTTTGGTCATATCTTCAGGAAAGAGAAATAGTGGTATTGAGATAGTTTCTTAACTCATGAGTTCACTGTGTAGCAGTTTTAATGATAAAAGTAATAGAATATCAAAGAAAAAACTGGTAGAAAAAAAATAACCCCTTCGCCCATCACTTTCACATAGCTACTACTATCCTCATGGACATTTTCTTTTAATTGAACCTAGTCTGTGTATGTGGTTATTATTTTAGTTTCCTTTTTAAAAGTTATATGGCAACAGTATATACTTTGGCTTCTTTTCCTGCCCAACACATTTGTTAGCCAAAGCAGCCTCTCTGAACATCACTTTCAGTGTTCTGTATTCTCACCCAGAGCAGATGCACCATAACCCACCTCACTAGTTACTTTTTATTGGATACCTTGGTGACTTCTACTTTTTGTAGCCAAGTCCCTCAAAGCCCGCTAGAGTCTGTAATAATTTCTTGCCATAGTCAGGTACTGTTCACCTTTTTCTATAATAGGTAGATTAGAAAAAAGTATATCTGATAGTTCTGATTGCCAGTATGTTATGATGATTTAAACAAAATTTTCTTTTAATGGAATTACTTTCCTCAGTCTTTTTTTTTTTTAGAGTTTGTTTAATTTCTTAGGTGCATATGGGGGTGGAATTACTCTCTACATGCACTTACAGCTCTTAAAGATAAAACCGTGCTGCACTGACAGAGGGATCTGCAGGAATCTGTAGCATTCTTTCCATGTTTTTCTAATATTCGTGAGGAGATTTTTTACCTTGATGTATTTGCCAGCACCACAGTGTGGGGCTTAGGGTCGGGTTCTGAAGCTGCACTGGCCAGCCTCAAGCCTGACTCCCTGCTTCTTTGCTGTTGTGCAGGCTCATCTACTTAACCTCAGTGCCCCAGTTCCTCACCTGTAAAGTGGGTTTGATGATAACTGTTCTGTAGGGCTGCCTTGAGGATTAAACAGGGGAGTGCCGTAACAGCATTTAGAATAATATCTGACATACTCTTTATTTTGAGAATATTTATGTATTTTAGTCCTCTGCAGAGAAAATTAAGAAAAGCGCATTCTAATTTAGAAGATACTGTACTGTTGTACCAAACTTTGACAAAATTGAGCGTCAAAATTTTCGTAAACAAAAATGAATACTTTGACCATTTTATAAATAAAACCAGCAAAAATAAAACCGAAGTTTGCCGTGGGTTCTTAGACAGTTATTTCCAAATGTTAACAAGTGTGAATTTTCTTAGGGTCTGTGAAAGGATGGAAAAAAGTAATGGAATTCTATTTTTTATTTCATCACTGTCTTCGAGTTTGGACCAGGTGTTTCAAGAGGTGTTTTTCTGTATTTTCTTTGATTCTTGGCCTCTTTGCTGTGACTTTCTCCTTAAAAGTACTTCTGATTCCAATACAGCATTAACATTGTTAATACAGTGCTTATAGTTCCTGGCATTTAACTTATAAATGAAAAGTTTCCATCTAAGCCATACATCTGGTGACTCTTTTTAAAAACATTTCATGGCCTGTGGAATATCATCACAATGACATATTGTTTCAGATACAACTATAGTTGTAATAGGGAGAAAAATAGAAAAATATTTTAAGTTTATATATGATGATTATTTCTATTTTGTCAGTGTTTTAATAGTCAAATTCTTATTTTGAGAATTTTGTTTGTTCTCCAGAGAAAATTAGAAAAGCACTTCCTAATTCAGACGACCTTGCAAAATTGGCACCTGACTTTGATAAAATTGTTGAAAGCCTCAGTTTACTGAAGGACTTTTTCACCACAGGTAAGGAAGGACCCGTTTGATCTCACTTAAAATGTCAGAAGACCCAGAGGAAAAATACTAAGATGTATTCATTTGTTTATTTGTATCTTTTAAATGAAAACATCTAGTACAAATGAAAAACAAATTTTTGAAAAAACAGATACACAAAGTTTTGTTGCTCAGTGGTTTTAAATTTTGGTTAGTGCAACAAAATGAAAATTTGTAAGGTTAAACATACTTGGCTTTAGTCAGTGAGGGAAAAAAACGATCTCTTGTTCCTGACAAGTAGGTTAGACTTCCTATGTGCTTGCTTTTCATAATTGGTTAGAACCGATTTGGTGATTTTAAAACAAATTTAATTATGATGGGCCGTAATGAGTAGAATTTACTAAGGTTGATCTTGGTGTATTTGCCCAACTCACACCCTATCATGATATAACTCAGATCTCAGACATTTGTTTGCTCATTCCTGTCAAATTTTACATTTCTATTTCCCCTTTTGCTGATTTTTCACAGGTCACAAATTGGTTAGTGAAGTCATAGGAGCTTCTGACCTACTTCTCTTGTTAGGTGTGTAAACAGACATTTTTGCTGACCTTAACATGCCTTTTAAATGCTTCTAATAAACTAGTTGCAAATAAATTGCAGACCAAATTTATGCTGCTTATGCTGAATTTTAAAACTCCAGAACTCTATTGGGCAAATTCCTTATCTTACAGGTGAAAATAATAAAATAATTATCTTGCAGTAAAACTAAAATTCCTAAATACGTTTCTATAAGATTAAAAGTATTAAAAAGAAAGTTTGTTTAACCAAAATATTTTCTTGAAATTGATCTGATCATTTCTGATAATTGAAATGAAAAGTAATTTTAGTTTGTTTCATCTGTCCTGTCACCCTTTGACATTTTAAATTTATTTTGTTACCATATGTGGTCTGTAACGGCAGTGATATAGGACTGAACTGTAAGTACTCTCCTGGAAAATTATCTTCATCAGAAATTGTCTTTTTTAATTGTAATTTTCAGTGATTTGTTTTTAAATAGGTTAAACATGTCCTATAATATTTACAAAGGTTTTTTTTGTGTAGGTTATCAATGTGTTCCTTAAAATAAGAATAGTTTTTTTCAAAAAAGTGGGTTTTATAAAAGTCCATTTGCCTTTAAATTAGACGTAATTTGGAATTTCGGCTGTTGATATCACTGGAGAATTTAAAGGACTGCTTATTTATCTTTAAGGTTCACCTGGAGAAACAGCATTCAGAGCAACAGATCACGGATCTGAAAGTGACAAGCATTATAGAAAGGTAAGTATAAGGGAGAATTCTTCACACAGGTAGTCTGAAAGTTAAAAAAAGTTTTCACCTACATGAAAGGTATGAAAATGGTAACATCTGAGGAGCAAATATAAAAGCATCTAAGTAGAGGTGTTGTTAATCTTGGTACAAAGTGAAAGGTATTGTGTGACAGTTCTGGAAATATAATTGGAGAAGCCCATTGCCTTCAAATATGTTGTGAAATATTAGTTTCAAGGATTGGCTTCAACAAAGGGTCTTGTTGTTAAATATGTGTGGGAAAGCTGATATAAATAAAACAAGCAGGCTTTTCTTTTCCTTGGGATTTCTCAGACCTCACATACTTATGTGTATTATAAATCCCAGGAGAAGTCAAAGTGTACTACAGAGTTTTCCAGATTTATTTAGCAACAGAACCCTTTTTTGTGAAATGTATTTTAGGGACTAATGTTTCATGGCACACGCTTAGGGAAATATTAAAGGAGTAGGAAATGGGTTATTAGGGGATAAATTGATTCTGTGACATTAATAGCAATTGTGTTTGGAGTTATTTAGGGTGTGTTAATTTCAATAGTTGTGTTAAAATCCATATGAAAGTTTTAGGAGAATTGCTAATTAAAATAACACATTCATTGCTCTATTTATATTCATATGTTAACTTGACATTTTCTTAGTCTTCATTTTTTCATCTTTTGGAATTGGTAAGTTAACTGATTCCTTGCAAGTTTTTCTTAAAAAAAATGTAGGTAAATAGATATTTGAAAAACATGTTCTATGAACATTTAAAAATTAAGTATGGAGTATGTAGCTTTTATACTGAAAGTTATTATGGTTTTTGTAAATTGAAAGGAAATAATTTTATGTTTATTTTGAAAGTGGAAAGAAAATACTTCCTATGTATAGGTTTCCATCTCTCTCTTTGTCCTTTATCTTTGAACTTTTTATATGATATTCCAAGTTTAAATTCTAGTATTTCAAAAGATTTTTCTCTTGCCTTTTAACTAGATCTTTCTTTTGGAGAAAACTTATTTTAAAATGTGTGTGTATGTGTGTACATGTGTTTGCCTTTTAAGTTGATACCTTTTCCATTGGCATTTTTTTTTTTAATTTTTTTTTTTCAACGTTTATTTATTTTTGGGACAGAGAGAGACAGAGCATGAATGGGGGAGGGGCAGAGAGAGAGGGAGACACAGAATCGGAAACAGGCTCCAGGCTCCGAGCCATCAGCCCAGAGCCCGACGCGGGGCTCGAACTCACGGACCGTGAGATCGTGACCTGGCTGAAGTCGGACGCTGAACCGACTGCGCCACCCAGGCGCCCCTCCATTGGCATTTTAACGAAAGGAACACTTGACTATTCATGCTACTGGGGGGAAAAGTTTTAATAGAAATTAGCCTATTATGCACAGCTTATTTCAAACCAAAGACTTGGCCCTTAATGCAGGTAGATTTTATATGTAGAGAGGCACTAATCTAAGGGGGAAAGGAAGCTCTCTTATAGGATTAGCGGTGTGGTTTCTTTTTGCCTAGATAAAGTAGGCGAGGTCTGCCTCTGGTATTCTCTGGTATGGTCTAGGATCACTTTGGTGAATGAGAAACCTGTTTCAGGGTCTAACTCACATAATTTCCTTAAAATCCTGCTAAAGTGCTGAATGAATACTTGACAAATGATGAGTAGCTCTGCAATATAGAATAGAGTGGATCACTGGGAATTTAATTATATTCACAGATTTTATTTTATACAGTAGACATGAAAGCAAATTTATTGCTTTATTTCATAATTTACTTGAAGGTAAATACCCTCATATACTATTTCCTTTTAACTTTTCATACTTTATGATGATTATGTTGCCCATTAAAAACCTAGCAATTATTACTAAATCTAGAGTTTTAATTAGGCTGTTTTCAATACAGGCTAAGTTAAATTGTAGTCAATGCTAGTATAAAAATTTACTATACAGAAAAGTATTTCCAGCCTCAACTAGTGGTTTTAAATTCTGTTAATGTGCAGCATTATGTGTTTCAAGGCTTGACTTTTATCTGTAATACTTGAAGATGATGAACCACTCAGGCAAGATGCAAATAAACTGACTTTAGTAGACTTGTCTACAAATTAATGGCTGAATATGAGCACGGAAGGAGAGACTTTCTTCGCAGAAGTCTTTTTGAAATTACTCTAAAATGTTAAGTTTGAAAATTTGAGTAGTAGTCACAGGTGGTAGGATGACATCCAGAGATTAGTTGATACTTTTTTGATGGTTCAGAATGTTGTCTGAGAGTCCCAGATAGAAGGTGGTATTTAGAGTTTGAATACACTAAGCAGTCATGCATTAGCTTAATGGTTGTCTGGTTTGTACCAAAATTTCTGGCCAGATTTATACTAGAAATGTAAAAGTAAATGTGAATCCGATTTCTTTTTTTTTTTTTTTTAAGTAATAAACTGAAAACATTTCTACAACTAGAACTAAAAAAGGAAATTTGTCCTTTCTGATAGAAGAACACATGTGGAGAGTGTGGGCAGATAGAAGAAGTTAGGACCTGCGAAGTCAACTGAAGCAAGAGTGATAGAATTGAGAGCACACACATGTCAGATTGTTTGAGTTGAGTCCAACAGAATGGATAACACTGTGACCTGACTACCTGTGGCTCCCAGTTTGGGGTCACTAGACTTTTAGGCACTCTGGAAAAGTTGTAATTGAGGTCTTCAGAAAGTCTAAAAAAGCAGAAGACATGTATTTCTGCGTAATATTGCACCAGCTACCATAAACATCAGTTTCTTTGACTTTGTCTGGATCTATATCCATTCAGTTTGTAGACAGTAGGTATGTCTATCATGTTGACCAGAAGTTCTGGTATGTATTATCAGTAAATTAAAAACTGGAAAAATATTGAAAACCCTTTTCAAGGAATGTTTTTCGTTAATCAGAAATTTTAAAATTTGTGTCCACTGGAGAAAAATATTAGAGCCCTTCGTGAACTGAATAATATCCTTGAGACCTGGAGACCTTCAGAACTACCTGAAGGCAAATTGAAAATTGAAGTGGTGAGCCTATTTTAATGAATAATTTGTAAATCTGTAGATTTCCTTATGTTGATCATAACATAGACAGGTGACAGGACCACTTAGTGAATCTTCTGTTTTAGATTCGGTAAGATTGTCTGTTCTAGTGAAAATTAAATGAGACATTATATTTGTGCTTTTGTTTTATCATGTTTCTGATAGCTCATGAACATTTCACAGAAGTAAGCAACATGGTCATTCTGAAGATTACAAATACATTTATAGTTTATGGAAAATATTTGAAGGACCTTTTAAAAGTCCAAATCATGAAGGGTGGAATTATTATTTTAAATATAATTATTAGACAGTAATTAAAGTTCTTCCTTTTTACATGTTATGCTAATTCCTTTTTTGTGGCTTTATTTCTCTTGTACCTCCCAGCTGAAATCTCTGTCTTCCCTCTTCTAATTTTTACTCATCCTTAAAGCCTAGGCTCTGTTGTCCCCTTCGTGAAGCCTTCCATAACCATTTTAGTTCCATTAATTATACTCTAAAGAATGAAAACAGATGCCAGAGGAAACACTATTTACTTTGGTTTACATTCTTTAATGGCCTATTTCTGTCATAAAATCTCTGTCCTCAGAACACCGAGGATAAAGCAGAGCTTTTAGCAAAATTGACACAGCAAAAGAGAGGCTAATTGAAGTAAATGAACTTCATGCCAACTGGTAGGCCCCCAAATTTTATATAATAGGTGTTTTGATCTGATCACCTGTGAATTTCTCTTGGCCTTTGATATTGGGCACCTACTGAGGAGAACAAGAATGTGACAGTGGTACATGTCCTTGGTGTTCTAAACTGTAATGAAGCAGTGTTGCTTAAGTAGGATTTACATTTCTAGGACTCCTCATGCAACAAATACTGTAGTAACTTGGGCAAAATGAAATTCTCACAACCAATATCATCAAGTAACCACAGATCAGTAAACTTGTTTCCTGAGCAGCTAAGTAGCAACTGTACTAGGTTAGACTCTTAGCCAGGAAGCCAACCCACTTGTGCACTAGAGTGTGGTAGTTGGGAGGCAGAGGGATCAGAGGAAGAAAAGCCAGGAAAATCTGCCTGAAAAAAAGTGGAATGGCAAACCAGGCAATCTTACTTTATTGCTTCATAAGCACACTGTGCTTTTATGTCATTTAAGAAACATTAAGTAAGTATATACTGTGTACATAATACTGTTTTTAGGTGACAATTTAGAACAAAAGGGATTTGGCAGAAGTTGTAATATTGATAGTAACTATCGGTAATAGACTGATTTGTTCATCTCAAAATTATCCATTGTAGAAATTGTCCAAGTATTAAAATAAGAAATGGTATTTCTGAACTGAAGCAAGGTGGATGATCCAAATGGAAAGATGTATTTCCTTCTGCTATCCATTAATTGACCTTTTTCAGTTGGCCATAAATACCTTGAGCAGAGTTATGTATTAGTGGGAGGGGAAAAATAGGAAAATAGTTTTGTTTTGTTTTTTAATTTTTTTTTTCAACGTTTATTTATTTTTGGGACAGAGAGAGACAGAGCATGAACGGGGGAGGGGCAGAGAGAGAGGAAGACACAGAATCGGAAACAGGCTCCAGGCTCTGAGCCATCAGCCCAGAGCCCGACGCGGGGCTCGAACTCACGGACCGCGAGATCGTGACCTGGCCGAAGTCGGACGCTTAACCGACTGCGCCACCCAGGCGCCCCAGAAAATAGTTATTTTTAACTAATCAAATAGAATTATTCAAATTTTGAAAAGTAGTTTAATGCCTAGGAGTATTTTTGAATGGAAGGGGAAAGAAGTCTTCACTTTCATAAAGTTCTTTTCTGGACCCAAGTTACTTTTAAAACTAATAAAGCAGGGTTGGCACACTTTTCTTTTTTTTTTTTTTTTAAATTTTTTTTTCAACGTTTATTTATTTTTGGGACAGAGAGAGACAGAGCATGAACGGGGGAGGGGCAGAGAGAGAGGGAGACACAGAATCAGAAACAGGCTCCAGGCTCTGAGCCATCATCCCAGAGCCCGACGCGGGGCTCGAACTCACAGACGGTGAGATCGTGACCTGGCTGAAGTCGGACGTTTAACCGACTGCGCCACCCAGGCGCCCCGG
The DNA here is from genome assembly GCF_014898765.1 of Herpailurus yagouaroundi. Taxonomy (NCBI): domain Eukaryota; kingdom Metazoa; phylum Chordata; class Mammalia; order Carnivora; family Felidae; genus Herpailurus; species Herpailurus yagouaroundi. The sequence goes on along the minus strand of NW_024412403.1, from coordinate 75,608,155 downwards.
CACACTTTTCTTTAAAGGGCCAGGTATCTTACGTTTGCAGGCTTTAAGGTCTCTGTGGACTATTCAGGCAGCCCATCTTCTTAGTAGTTCAAATATGCCTTCTGATGTGTTGTACTGTTACCATTTTCTTTTTTTAAATGTGGATTGAACCTGATGGGATCAAAGCCACTTTGGAAATAGCTAGACCATCGTGTCAACAGGATGGTATCAGGTGTAAACTGTAGTCACACTGTCTGCATTCAGATCCTGTCCTTCCTGCTTTCTGAGCTAGGTGATCTTGAAAAAGATCAAACTCTTTGAGTTACTGATTTCCTCTTTTGTAGAAGGGGGAAACCCTACTGGATAGGATTGTTTTGAGAGTTTTGTAGCCCTTTAGCACAAAATCTGCACATAATAAAAATTAAGGTGATGTTGATGACCATGATCTTTATTACCTTACAATTTGAATTATTCCATCAGTTAATTGCCTATTAACATTATTTGATTAATTTCCTCCCCGTAATTTCCGTGGAGTCTGTTCTGAGGACTGTGAAAACTGGGAAAATAGATCAGCGGGCTGATGTGTAGCTTATTTACAGAATACACATTTGTTCCAAAACCCAATTTGGATTTTATACTGGAAACTTTGTGTGCATTATTAGGTAAAAGTAGGTCATAATTTGATTCATTCAAGGAGCAAACATGTGCTCAGCCCTAATTTAGGTATCAGCTGTAACACATACCTAAAGTGTCAGACGTTATTCTAGGTGCTACATAAACATACGAACGGGATAAGGGTCCAGCTCTGCTCTAATGTTTAAAATACTGTTAAAAATATAGTGTCTTAAATGTGTTCACATATAAATGACAAATAATTTTAAAGTGTCTTAAAATCTTTCCTATCAAACTCATTAACTTTTAGATTTTCACAGCGTATTCAGTTGATATTTTGGTTTTTGGAGTTATCACTGATTTTCTTGACCTGATGTTATAATTTTTTAAAAGTCTGACAATACTGTACGTGAAATACGAGACTGGAAGAGCTGCAGTGTCAAATTGGCAATAACTCTTGAGAGAGTGTATCATCTGTAGTTGTTCGTTGTTTATTTTTACTGTTTATCATTATTTACAATTACTATGTTTTATATTTAATGTATATGATTTTAACATAATTACATGCTGTTTCTTGAGAGAAAACTATCTGAGCTTGGGAAGATATTTATTATATTTTGTCTGTTTAAGGAATGTGTCTTGCATAGCAGTTACACACATTTCTTTCCCTTCCTTATTCCACATGGCCTTAGCTCAGAAGCTGTATAGCCTGTAGCCCATCACTCAGTATTTAGGGTGAGATTTGATGTCCAAAATTGGATAGAGGTAACCTCCTTTAGTCATGTAATATAGTGTGAATAGTTTTCTCTGTGTCTAATTCTTGTTTTCTTCCTACTTTTTTTAGGAGGTAACAGTTAATTTCAGCTATCTTCACATAACAGTGCTTCAGTAACAGACTTGGAAGGAAAGTGAAGTGTTACTAGAAAGAGGGTGTTTTCTTATAATGTAATAGATATTAAGTATTAGCCATATAATTTGTATGTAGATAGAAGCAATGGATTAGGGAAGGATGTTTAAGCTGTAAGTAAAAAAAAAATCTTGTACCTGATAGACCAGCAAGCATAGTTAAGAAATGTGGAATATTTGCTCACTACTTTGACATCTTATAGAGTACTGGTGGTATGTTAATTAAAGCCTAGGTACACTACTATATAAGCCAGCACAGGAAACCTTTAAAAGGGTATTAATTTGAGACATCTAAACACTCGGATGATTAGAAGTTGTTATGGTAAATGACTAAAAATAAGTTGGATTATTCTTCTTTCTGCTTCATGAAAAGCAATGATACAGAAAATGAAAAAATGACAGATAATTAGGTAAATGATGAGGGTAGTCAGTTGGCATTGTCTTTCTTTGATAGATGTATCAATGACCATAAAGTATTAACTTAAAAGAGATATCTTTAAAGGTAGCCACAGGTTTTTATAAATACATTTTCTGCTATTGAATTTGGAAACATGTTGACAGTTCAGTTGTGTTACTTGCCATTTTGATGTTCTCTCACTTGTCATATAGAAATATCAACTAGTCTCATCCTTTGATTTATAGTAAGTCATCCAGTTTCATTATTGTTGGCATGGCCTAATGTATTAAAACTAAGAGTCAAACAAAAATTCCCCAATTATATGCTAATACTTTCCCTTAATTTAAAATGCTTTACTATAATAGTACCTATCCTATTTGTATTTGCTTCTTTTCTGGAAAACTTTTATTTATAGAAGTCTTTGGCTTAATAAAGTAAGTTATTAAGCCCCTGGATGAGTCTACTAATTAAAATTTGAATGTAATGTTAACCAGTATTTCAAGAAACTTCCTAGTTGTATTATATAAAATGTAATATTTTGGGCAGTTATTTTAAAAAGCTCTGAAGCTATTTGAAACTCCCAATGTAGGTTATTTTAATGAGTATTAGTTTTCCTAGCTCTTTCTATTTTTATAACTTGGTAAAAATTGAGTTCATTGTTTTCCCAGAACACTCTTCCTGTGCAGATTAAATAGTGACTTCATTCACTGAGGTGTCTAATTGAGAAAATATTAGGCTTGTGACATTTTCAATTCTTTGTTGTCTTTTTCTCTGTTGTCATTTCTTGAGGGCTATTATCTAATAGGCCAGCAATTAAAAATACTATACAGAAAATGACATGTATTGGGTATTCTGCCACATGTAAATACATTGTGATAAAAATTACATTAGTTAGCATGTCATGATTTTTAAGTGGAATGAATTATAAACATATAAATGTTGATTATGTTGTACACAGGTCCAAACTAGGTTTTGTTTCATTTTAAATTTTCATAATAACTGTATTATTTCCAAATCCTAACTATGTTCTTTTATAGTGCTTTTGCTCTAGTAATTGATATATTCTTAGAGGCTATTTTTACTGAATGTCAAAACAGCTCATAAAAAGTGAAAATTCAGTCAGACTGCTTATTTTATGTTGTATAAAGTTAAAACAGTGCCTCAAACATTATTTGTTAATTTGCAAAAAAAAAAAAACAAAACAAAAAAACAACTAAATTTTAGTCAGATAAGCTTGTATGTATAGGCATGTAGAATATATGAATTAATGTAAAACCTTGATTAACTTGATGCTTGGAAACTCAAATTAATAGTTTTGAGGGGCTATGGTCTTTAATTGAAGACATCAGATATCAAAGAACAAATACATAATAATTTAATAATTAAACTATGATGTATTCTCCATTCAGTTTTATGAGAATTATGGTTGACAATTAACAGATTTTTTCCCCCTTATGTTTCAAGTCAGGAGCATACACTAGTTCATATTGGCAATTCAGAACTAAGGGTTGAGGTAATCAGTTGTTAACTGCAATGCCACTTTCCTTGAGCATTCCAGTTAGTCTAGGTTTTACTGTATATTAATATTATACATCTGGCTCACTTTGTTCAGCCGACAGCCACATTGCATTTTCTTTTCACTTTTTAAACCCTGCTGTTTTATATTTCTGAGACATCTAATTTTACTGAGGGGGAAAATGGAAACGTGGTACAGAGCCCTATTATATGGTGGCTTTCTAAAGGTACATAAACGTGTTTCCATTTTTGTTGTAAGCTATCCCTTCTTCCCTAACTTACATCTGTTCCTTGCTTGTGCCCTTTGGTTTAACATTGTTCTCCTCCCCAATTTTCCTCTTCTCCTCATTGTAAACTCATGGCAGGGTCTGCTTGGTGAGCTCATTCTCTTACAACAGCAAATTCAAGAGCATGAAGAGGAAGCGCGCAGAGCCGCTGGCCAATATAGCACAAGCTATGCCCAACAGAAGCGCAAGGTGATGGATGGTTTAAGGGGGCTACTGATGTGTTCACACTAATCAGCCATTTCAGCCAAGATCATGTCATCTTAATACCTTCATGGACTCCAATTATGAGTAATTATTTTTGACACAATAAAAATTTGAAAGATATATAATACAAATATGTAACTTTCCTAGAGTGGATAAGCAAATCCAAAATGTTAAACATAGAATTTATTTTCTGAAATGAGATGATCTGTGAGGGAGCACGGATTTGTATTTAGAAAAGAATTATGAATTGTGATTTACTTGGCCCAGTTATTGAGTCATCCTAGGTTTGTAGCCCACTTATCTGTGGTTCTCCCAAGTTTTCATTTCTAAAATGTAAGGGATTACTGTGGATGACCACAATTTAAATTATTTAAACAATGAAAATTATAGTCTTAGTAAAATGAATCAGCAGAAAATACTGTTATTTCTTACAGAAGAAAACTGTTTTGATGTAAATTTTGGGCAAAATTATTCTTATATACCTTGATCAACTCATTAAGTTTTTCCACAGTTGTGAAGTCAGCACAAATAAATTTTCACCTCGGATGACTGAAGGATTGAACATTGGAAAGTTGATATAATTGAGGTTGCTAAAAAACAGATTCTAATAAAAGTCAGCATAAATCTATATAAATGTTTGGTTATTGGTACAGTCAAGAAGTCCTTAAAAGTATGCTTTCAGCTGCTACATGATCTTATGGTGTAGATCTCAAGGTTAATGTTCTGAAGGGGCTTGAGTCAAAATGCAATGAATGTAATGATTTTAAAGTTATATTCTGAGATCTTAACATCAGCTTAATTATGTTGCATATATTAGATCAGGAAAGTTTTAAAGTCGTATACAGATTTTATTCAGGAAAAGAAATTCAGCCATTTAATTAGGTTCCTGTAGGTTCTGATACTGAAGTTACCCAATACTATAGATAACGATTGAATGCAATAAATTTGCTTACTAACCTTATTGCATTTGGTGATGGTAATATTTGAGAGTATGCCTCATAGTTTCATTTATCTTTTCAGTGTCACTTCCTGGCTTTTCTCAATTCCAGGGCTGTGGAATCAACTCCTGTATATTTAGCTTTCAGTGAGCGAACAACATAGGTGGAAACAGAAAATAAGTTATTTTCCTGTTTGGTTAAGTTAAAGTAGATGTGTTAAACCAAGGAAGGGCGTATTTTAAATTGTGCTTTAGCATTCTCTGTTCTGTATTTTGTTGAAGTGCCATTTAAATATTCTAACAAATTGGATGCTTAAAGCCAACCATCTGTTCCTTAGCTTTGTTACAGAAAGAAGGCAAAGGAACTACTATATTCTGGTATGTTAGTTAGAAATATGGATAGCTCTAGCTGCAAGTTGTTCTTGTTTTTTCATAATGGTAAAAGAATTTGAAATGAGTCCCATAGATCTGCCTTCCATTTTAAGATTTTAAGATACAGTTTAAGATTATCAATATACTTTTGAACCTGATGTTTTAAGGGATATTAGTAGTGAATAATGTTCGTTTTCTACATTGCCCAAGTTTGATGTTCATTTGAGGCCTGCTTTCTAGCCTGCTTTCAGGTTTAGTGATACCATTTAATTTCTGATATTTTCAGATTATTCATTTAACCATTTTATTCCTCATTTCCCCCTTTTGTAAAATAGCAACTGATAGGACTGTACCTCTGTCTGTTTTGTTTATTAAGGCATACTTAGGAGAGCACCAAACAGTCTGACCCACTTTGGAGTTGTGTGAAAGTAAATGGAACTTTAAAAGCAATTCCTGCTCTTCTATGATGATGTCATACTCCTTACTGCATCTTCCCCCGATTCCCCCTGTAGTTGGTACACAGGTGACTTTTCAGCCCTTCACTGTCCTCATGATCCCAATCCTAATTCATGAGATTTATAGCATTCCTCTGGGTGTGTGAGGTTTTCTTGAGGTACAAAGCCACAGCTTTTTGTTGATTTTTAATCATCCTTCCTTACCTTCTTGAAATGTAAGTAGGCCTTCATTTTTTATAGTAGCAGCTAATAAACTGTCCCTGTAGCTCATGCAGGGGCGTACACGTACATGGAAATGTTTGCGAGTCCCTTATATGTATATTTTGCTATTTCAGAATGGCCGCAATGGCTTAGTAGGAAGAAATAATTAAAATTTAAAAATCAGGCTTCGTTTTGTGAGGAGCTAGTAAAGGTTTTTCTCTTTCAGCTTTAGCTTGTTTCTGCGGAGGATTCCGCTCTTTCTCCATCAGTTTCACAGCCCTGGAATTGTAGAAAAGCTCTGGTTTCAAGACCATTGATACCCATTTCTGTCAGGGTGAGTTTTAAATTTCATAATGCAAACAGTATGTTAAACAACAGGGCAAGAACTGAACTCCTGTCGTAAGTAGCTGAATTTTACCAGCAAAGTGCATCAACATTAAATATACTGACTGCCAGTTAAGATATTGAATAAGTGATATGTGAAAAATAGCATGTGCTGTTCCCTTAAGAAAATATGTAAAAGTATCTTCTTGGTATCTTTAATATTTATCTTGTAAACCTAAAGGTTTTCATCTTGTTTCCTAGAAAATGTGAGGTCTAATTCTTGACTCCACCACCACCTGTCTTTTAATACGATGTTACTTTTGATGTTCCATTAAACCAAGCAGATAGGAAGCATATTGATAAAACTGTGCATGAGTCATGCCTAACACTTGCGCCAGAAAGGGCAAGTGATAAATCTAAATACTCCTAAAAATCTGAATTTATAAAAATCTTAACAGTCATCATTACTAAATTCTAATATTAGCATAAAGATTGTTATTTGTAATATTCTAGTAACCTTATATCCTTTTAACCTTTTATATACCCTTTTTATTTTACCAAATCACCGAGTTAGCCTTTTATAGTCCTTGGCTTACAGTAAGCATTCTAACTTTTTGTGTAATTGTATTAGTTTCTTAACTCTTGCCCCAGATGTAGACTAACACTGGATTTTCTATTGTAATTAAGGACATATTGCATGAAGTCATGAAATATTCACATTCAAAACTAAAACAGTTTATGCTAATACTGTTTATATAATTTCATAATAATAATTTAGCTAGTGTCAGATGAGCATTTAATGGAACAGAATTAATTCAAGTACCTTTTAAAATGAATTGGGAATTTAATATGCATAACATTTTTATGAGTGCATTATTACAGTATGATGGCATGCCACATGAAAACAATATGGAAGAATTTATTTCTTCATTGGTCTTCAAGATTTTGTTCTTTGGGTTGTTGGTTCCTCCCCAACTTGCTTGTTTCCTCACATTTTAGGCGACTATTAATAATTCTTGTCCATTTTATACAAACACAATCAAATGAGAAAAGTTCTCTTCATAAGTGTCTGCTTGCTATATAAGAATGAGAAAACAGCAATACAAAATTTGTTTTATATTCTCTTTTCTTCTAATTACTGAATCACATTTGGAGATTTTTAGGCATAGACTTTTAAGGAAAAAATAATATACTTACCATTTGTAGCAAGCATTGTCATTTTTATTTACAAGAAATTTCAGGATTATTTTGGGAAAGTATTTGGAAATAGGAATTAAAACTGCAAAGTAAGTTTTTATTGTATGGATTAAGAGTTACTAATATCTACCTCAAGAAGCAAATCATTTAAAATTTTTTCGTATATATTTGCTACCATGATATCTTGATTGCTTGAATAGCCATTGAATGAAAGTGAACAAGGACTTACATGAATTTTACCTTGAGTTTTGTCTCCTATGAAATAAATTCATGTTTACAAGTTTTAATTATTAGAAATTAGATCATTCTTTTCAAAGACTGAGTATGGCAACTTTACCTCACCAAGGAGTCAAAGCACAGTTACATGGATTTGCCATAATTGACATCATTTTAATTAAAATTTATCATTGCGTTTCATATTTAGAATTGTATTGTGACTATAGTCTGATAATGCAGTAAAGTTCTATGTTGTTTTGGGGCATCTTATCTTAGAGTTATCAGCATTAATAACAATTGGAAGTAGTTTCCACAATAGCTGTAGATTTTATCCTACTTTTGTTTTATATTTCAATCAATTTTAGTTGCTTTACTCAACTTTATTGCTACTGATGCATTCACTGTATTATGGGTTAGCAGATCTTGTACTGGAACTGAATTTAAAAACCAGCATCAGGCTCCACGTAAAGCTCTGAAAAGACAGGGTCTTTGCATTTATTAAATACTTCCCTACTTATAGAATAGAAAGGCGTAATATATGCTTAAATATCACTATGACCAATGAATTTCGTCAGTAGCTATAAATGATAGCCTAGCCTGTATAAGTTCCCTGAACACATTCTGTAGGTATCTGTGCCCTTTTTCTCCAAGCATCAAATGCCTGTCCTTGAGAACAAAACAGCCTACGAAAATGGTAGTGACCATGTGTTGGTCTCTTCATTTTATAACAACTCATTCATCAGAAATCACTAGAATAGCATCCTGAAAGTGATTGCTTTTTAAGGCTTTTACTTATGAATACAGTTATGAAATTTTGATGAGCAATTGTAGTGAATATAGTTTTTTTTACTTTATTCATTAATCACTTGATTTAAAATGTGCTTTGATCAAATATGCAGATAAAGTCAGTATTTATTTTCAAAAATACTTTTCAAAAAATTTAACGTAGTGCCCATTTTACATAAATCCATTTCTCTGGAAATAAAATTAATTTATTTTAAATGTTTAGGTTACAGACAAAGAAAAAATTGACCAGCTTCAAGAAGAACTTCTGCATACTCAGGTAATTCTGATGAGTAGAAAGAACCAGGGACTTTATGTTATAGTCTTAAATTTGGTGATGTGGAAATTTTTTTAAGAAAGCAAAATTTGGAGTGGTTTGATGATACACCCTTATTAATAAATGTAAAAAAAAGTGCAAAAGCAAATTGATCAGGAATTTGGTAAGTGTGGTTAACTCCTTCTATGTAAAGACCTGTTTTTTAGTGAATCTTGTGCTTCTAATTTTAAAGAAACACTGCTATGAAAAACAAAAATGAGGGAAAATGACTCATCCTTATGTAAACCATTTACATTGACAGGCTAATTAATGTAAGTAGTAAGAAACCACAGTTTAAGAAACCACAGTTCTCGGGGCGCCTGGGTGGCGCAGTCGGTTAAGCGTCTGACTTCAGCCAGGTCATGATCTCACAGTCCGTGAGTTCGAGCCCTGCGTCAGGCTCTGGGCTGATGGCTCGGAGCCTGGAGCCTGTTTCCGATTCTGTGTCTCCCTCTCTCTCTGCCCCTCCCCCGTTCGTGCTCTGTCTCTCTCTGTCCCAAAAATAAATAAAAAACGTTGAAGAAAAAAAAGAAATTTAAAAAAGAAACCACAGTTCTAGTCAGCCCTCAGTATCTTTTTCCTTTACTTCTCTAAATCCCCAAAATAGTCAGATAATGCCTTCTCTAAATGTATTTCTGGCACTAATTTGAAAATCTATTCTCCGATAGTTGGTTATAAAGCTACTATTATTTTAAAGACATGTTCTATTCAGTGTGATGAGTAGGTATATTCTAGTGCAAAATTGCCCTATCACCCACTTCATCATTAGTTATAGTATTATGATTATTACTATTTTATAATGTAATATAAACAACTGTAGTATATAACATATAGTATAATTGTTATTTTACATAGATAACAATGATATACAATAATTAAGGAGGTTTTGTTTTAAGTTAAAACTTGTTTTAAAGAGCTTTCTTTTTAGGGGAAAAAAATACAAGGGGCAACCTAGATAAAATTAAACAATTAGTATATTTTTGGTCACAGATTTTCTTAATATCTGTGGTTGATTTCCTTGATATCTATGCATTGATCTTTATGCCAGACCATACCATATAATCACTTGTGCTCTGGCCATCACCCTGTGTATTTTTAAATACTTCCCAGCCAGGCAATTCCAGTCTTCAATTCAGCTAGAGTTTAAGAATCATTGGTCTCAAAATGTGGTCTCTGGAGCAGTAGCAACCAGTATCCTTTGGGAACTTGTTAGAAATACAAATTATTGACCCCTTCCTAGACCCCCTGAATCAGCACTCTAGAAGTAGAACCCAGTAATTTTTCTTTTCAGAAGCCCTCAAGTGATTCTGATGCATCCTTAAGTTTGAGAACTGTTGGTCTAGATCTTTGGAAGACCACTCAGTAGCATGTCTCTGCAGGATGGCTATAGATTGGCACATGTACCAAAGAATGGTTCCATCCCCAGAAAATGTAGACCCCAAAATTAATTCCATATTTATAAAGAAATGAGCCAGTGGAAATCCTACCACACTTGTATGTCCATTGATATCAACTCGACTTGAGCGATTTGTAGTGTCAGCCACAGGGTATTGACAAAAACACTGTATGAAAAATTCCTGATGTAATAAGCCATGGGGTTATCTGTATTACTGAAATGCAATAGAAACATAATGCAAGCCGCGTGTGTAGTTTTAAATTTTTACGTTACAAAAAGGTAAGAAGGAATAGGTAACATATTTTTAATGATGCATTTTATTTAACCCAGTAGATCCCAAATTAATATTCTTTAAACATGTAATTAGTATAAAAATATTAATGAGGTGTTTTATTTATATACTGAATTGTAAAAATCTGGTGTGTATTTTACCCTTAACACTACATCTCAGTTCAGACTAGCCACATTTCAAAGTGCTCAGCAGCTATAGTGGCTAGTGGCTAACATATTAGACAACAAAGATTTAATTCTGCCATAATTTTGTTGTATATATTATTACTACATGTAAATGAATAAGTGTGTTTAAAATAAAAAGTTTATAGTAGAATCTAGCCTCTAGTTCTACTTGTTTCATAGTACAGAGTCCTACTGCAGAATATGCTTTTTTAAAATTTGACTCAAGTTTAACATTCTCTGAGGACAGGGCCCTGACTTCCTGTCATTTATTTACTTCATTCTGAGGAGATTACACCAATCTAAAAATTTTCCTAAGGATTCTTTTCCATTTTATTAAAAAAAAAATTTTTTTTTAACATTTTATTTATTTTTGAGACAGGGAGAGACAGAGCATGAACAGGGGAGGGTCAGAGAGAGGGAGACACAGAATCTGAAACAGGCTCCAGGCTCCGAGCTGTCAGCACAGAGCCTGATGCGGGGCTCGAACCCACAGACCACGAGATCGTGACCTGAGCCAAAGTCGGCCGCTTAACCGACTGAGCCATCCAGGCGCCCCTTCTTTTCCATTTTAAAAGGCATGATATTATAAGTTGGATGTAAACATTCTGCTGGTTGGAGAGAGAAGTAATTCTTAATAGTTTTCTGAACGTTGTTAATGTTTAGGCAAGAAGTAATATTATACCAACTGAGGTGACCAAGTAGGAAAGAATCACATGTATTTGAGAAGAACAGCGTGTAGCTAAGCATCTGCTTTGACAAAACAATCTGTCTTGTTTTGTCAAATGTATTTGTCAATGTATTAGTCTTCTTTAAATCTGCTTTTATATCAGTATTTTAAAAATTGATGTATAATTTCCAGCCACGGAAACGTAACCAAAATTTGGACAGTTTAAGCTCTTGACTCTGACCTATATTCAGAACTCTGTGACCTTGGATAGGCTACCAAGTGTCCCTAACCTCTGGCCCCTAACTTTTGTCTCCTGTAAAGACTTAAGGACACTAATGCTGTTAAAACATTCAGTATCAGGCCTGTCAGATAATACATGCTCAGGTACTGTTAGTTATTGTTATTTTGTATCATTTTATTTATTTATTTATTAAAAAAATTTTTTTTAATGTTTATTTATTTTTGAGACAGAGAGAGAGAGAGCATGAACGGGGAGGGTCAGAGAAAGAGGGAGACACAGAATCCGAAACAGGCTCCAGGCTCTGAGCTGTCAGCACAGAGCCTGACGCGGGGCTCGAACCCACAGACCGCGAGATCATGACCTGAGCCAAAGTCGGACGCTCAACCGACTGAGCCACCCAGGCGCCCCTATTTTGTATCATTTTAATTACAGCATAAAATAACATGGAGAATGGGAAGAATTTGAATTTTTGTCAAATGTCCCCATAATGAAAATTTAAATTTTTGATGTGATAGGAAATATTACTTCAATAGAATGTACTTAAGAACTTGCTTCTTTAAATTCTTACATTTTAGTATTTTTAAATAACTTAATTTCTTCAGTGTAAATAGCAAAGAATTTTCCAAATAAAATGCCAAATTATAATAGAAAACTATAATGAATTCCACTGTTTGTGTGAGATAATATAATTTATTTTATTTCCAACATTTTCAAAGAAGCTTTATAAATGAAAAGCTCATTTTAAATAGGAGATATGACTTCAGGAATTTGGAAGATTTTAATTTAGACTTAATTATGTTATTAACCCATCTTTTTCTTACATAATTATGGTATTATTTTGTTGCAGTTAAAGTACCAGAGGATCTTGGAACGATTAGAAAAAGAGAACAAAGAATTAAGAAAATTAGTATTACAGAAAGATGACAAAGGCATCCATCACAGAAAGCTTAAGGTATTTTAAGTTTATCTGAATTTTGTTAGTTCCAGAAGTTTGCCATTTCACACTGTGCATTCAGTCAGTACGTTTTTAAAGCTGTAATATGTTCTATCCTTTTCTTTCTAACTTGATATCCTTGGGAGATTGGGAAGTCTTTCCTATCTTAAGACATTTCACAAATTATAGTCTCCAGACATTTGTTTCATACTAGGCCTATAAAATCTTCATACTTTTAACAATCATTTCTTGTGAATCAATTTATTTTTCTGAAATAGCCACTTTATCTTTAGGCTTATTTAATTTCTACGGCATAAAATCAGAATTGTGAGTTGATGGACATTTAGATATGACTTAGCTTCATTGCCACACTTGTATTTCCAGTGAATGATTAGTTCACTTTCTTCACTTTTATAAGAATTCACGTTTTTTTCTGGAAGGTTTCTTAGGTATTTTAGAGAATGTTGGAAAAAAGTATATACTGGGATTGTGACCATCAGCACACTGGTAATTACCATTATTGGTAAGTTAAATCTTATTATTGCCCACTAAACCAGGCTGTATGTGCTGAATTAAATTGAAGTAATATTTTTAACTTGTATCTCATGTAAGTAAACAGTATTTGTGTATAGCAAACCTACAATAAATCATGACATGTATTCTGAAGCCAAGGTCCAAAGCTAAGTAGTACTAGTTTAACCAACATGTATTAGTAGTTCTGACTTTAAATCACGACTGCAAAAAACAGATAAATAGCATGGCTTTATTCACAAGTCACATGTGGCAATTGAGGGAAGTCATGTCCAAGTGTTAATAGAGTTCACCTCAGAAACAGTATTTTCTCTCATAAAATGAAATGGTAGTGAAAATTTCAAGAACTTTTTATTTTGGGGTGGAGGGCATAGCAGTTGTTTTCCATTTAATTACTTTGAGGTGTTGTGAGATGCAAGAAAACATAGGCCCCTCGTTTTGTTCCTACCTTGCATTGAAACTTGTCTTTAATTATTATGTGCTTGACAGTAACCCTTTTTTTCCCACCTGTTTTACTTATTTGTTGAGTCACTCATCAGATACTTTCTTCAAGCTTATTGTTTGCTGGGTTCCATGTTCTGTCCTGGTTCTACACAGAAAAACAATGCAGGATGTCTGTCCCTGATGCTCTCACTCCTTCATCTGCCCAGTTGTCACAGTACACATACTCATTCTTACTGATTTAACGGTCTTCTTGGTGACTTTTTTTCTCTACTTTTATCCTTTCTTCGGTCTCTGTTTCTCACCCTCTCTGTGTGTCTCCCTCTGATCCACATACCAAACTTGATAGAGGATGATTCCCTTGCAGTTGGTCACTGACTCCTTGTTTGGCCTTATGGTGTTAATGGCCTTCCTTTGTTGGGCATTTATTTTAGCTGTTCAGTGTTAAACCATAACGTCCCTCTTTTAACATTTCATTAGAAGCTTAGGAAATCCTCGTTAATGTACTTTATTAAATCAGTATATCTCTGAATAAAATAAGATGGATAAGAGGGAAATGGAATTTCATGCCACACTGTTTTACTATGAATGTGTATTTATATAATTGGAAAAAAACAATACAGTCATTATGGAAACACATTTTGGATTAATCAGCTTTTTTTCTCTTGACACATCTGATTTTTTTTTAATGTGTTCACTGTTTCATACTAATTTTTAAAATTTTGTAGAAATCCTTGATTGACATGTATTCTGAAGTTCTTGATGTTCTATCTGATTATGACGCCAGTTACAATACACAAGATCATCTGCCAAGGGTAAGTGAAAAATTAATACATAGTGAACTTGCTCATTAGCAAAAGAACACCTTACGTTTTTTATAATATTTATTTATTTTTGAGAGAGACAGAGACAGAATGCTAGTGGGTTAGGGGCAGAGATAGGAGGAGACACAGAATCCAAAGCAGGCTCCAGGCTCCGAGCTGTCAGCACAGAGCCCGACGCGGGGCTCAAACTCCTGGGCCGTGAAATCATGACCTGAGCCGAAGTCGGACACTCAACCGACTGAGCCACCCAGGCACCCCAAGAACACTTTACGTTTTAAAAAAGTTCTGTGTATATATACCCAGACACACAATATAGACATATACATATGTGCACACCACACACAGACATAAACAGAGACATATGTCTTTTACCTATATAATATTATGTGTTCTACATGATGTCGTAAGCATTGAATGTTGTTTGGCTGTTTTGGTTCACTGGCCCATTTGGCCCATTGTATAAATATACACGTTGAATTTATGTGTAATGAAGGAAGGTTATCAGGTATCTGCCATTATATATTTGTAATACCCATGGTACTAAAATACCTGAATAGTGGATTAAATTAGTGAGGGAAATTTAATTTCACAGAATTGAAAATGTCTTTGTAAAGAGTAAACTAGCTATGGAAAAGATGTGTACAACAGAAATGGTATGGTTTTAGAAGTAGTGGTTTAATTAGCATAAGGGTTTTTTTGTTTGTTTTTTTTTTTTTGTTTTTGTTTTTGTTTTTGTTTTATTCAAGTCAGTTAACATACAGTGTAGTCTTGGCTTCAGGAGTAGAACCCAGTGATTCATCTCTTACACATCACACTCCGTGCTCAGCTGTAAAGTGCCCTCCTTAATGCCTGTCAGCCATTTAACTCACCACCCCCCCACCCTTCCCCTCCAGCACCCTCAGTTTGTTCTCCGTACTTAAGAGTCTTTTATGGTTTACCTCCCTCTGTTTTCATCTTATTTTTCCTTCCCTTCCCCTATGTTCATCTGTTGTTTCTCAAATTCCACATATGAATGAAATCATGATATCTGACTGACTTATTTTGCTTAGCACAAGTCTTTAATAAAAATTTAGTTATAAATAATGGATCCAATTAATATTTTCCTGTTTATATTTTCAATAGGCATATGTGTATTGGCCATCTTTGTTTTCTGGATGGTGTTTTCAAAATCATTTAGCTGTAGCTATTTTAAAAGACTAAAAAAACCTCAGCAGTATTTCAAATCTATTTAAATGTAAGTTTGTATTAAAAACTCTGGGGCGCCTGGGTGACTTAAGTGTCTGACTCTTGATTTTGACTCAGGTCGTGATCTCATGGTTCATGGGATCGAGCCCCATGTTGGGCTCTATGCTGACAATGCAGAGCCTGCTTGGGATTCTCTCTCTCCCTCTCTCTGCCCCTCTCCCGCTCGTGCATGCTCTCTTGCTCTCTCTCTCTCTCTCTCTCTCTCTCAAAATAAATAAACATTTTTTTAAAATGTGAATAAATGTTATTTGTTCTGTGATAAGGTTGTTGTGGTTGGAGATCAGAGTGCTGGAAAAACTAGTGTGCTGGAAATGATTGCCCAAGCACGGATATTCCCTCGAGGATCTGGGGAGATGATGACACGTTCTCCAGTTAAGGTAGGACAGCAGGCCATCTGGGCGAAGCCCCTCAGGAAAGTAGCAGCTTCCGTCGAGTTTGTTCATTGTGTTGAAATGAAGAATTGTAAATGAGAAGACTGACACATAGCACTGGGAAGTACTCCTGTTGTGGAAATCGGTGGAGACACAGCCAGGAGGCCATTGTGACAGTTGCTGGGCAGGTGAGGGGAGAGAGATGGGAGAGGAGGGCAGAGGCGTGGTGGGGTCAGACTGCACTGAGCTGTTCATTGTTAGGACTCTAGATTTTATTCAATGTGAGGTTAGTGAGAGGCTAAGTAAGAGAATGGGAATATTGGCCATGGAGTTAGTAAATATAAATTTCCTAGTTTTACTGTAAGAAGAGTAGAGAAATGGGGTAGCAACAGTGGAAATATGTTGGGTAAAGGGAGAGATTTTTATATACTGATTGTAATGATCTAGTTTCAGAGGTAAAAATGATGTAAGAGAGAGGGAACGATTGTAATAGCAAAGGCTTTGAGGTAAACAAGGCTGGGACTCGTTTAATACATTCCAGCACTGTTTGAGGCAGTGTGTTGGTAAACAAAACAAAGATCTTTGCCATAATGGAGGATACGTTCTAGTAGAGGAAGCAGACAATAAATAGTAAACAGAATAAGTGACCAGATTATGTAGTATGTTAAAAGATGGTGGGTGTTTTGCCAAAAAAAAAAAAAAAAAAAAAAAAAAGTGGAGCCAGACAAGGGAAATGAGGCTGCCAGGGTGTTGGTAGACTGCATTGAGAAGGTGACATTTGAACCAGGATTTGCACTAAGTGAGGGAAGAAGTTGTGTGGATATCTAGTCTACGAGTGTTCCAGGCAGAGAAAAAGTTAGTGTAAAGCCCCTGAGGTGGTTAGGTGGTTTTCATGTTCGAGGCCAGTGTGGCTAGAGCACAGTTAGGATTAGCAAATGATGAGGTCAGAGTATGGATAATGGGAGAAAGGGAAAGCAGATCAGTAGGGCCTTGTTGGTCATCATGCAAACTTTGGTTTTTATTTTGAATAAAATAAGCAGTCCAGGGTTTTGAATAGAGCAATATTTTTCAAAGGCTCACTCTGGCTGCTGTTTTGAAAATAGACATAAGTTGGGGCGCCTGGGTGGCGCAGTCGGTTAAGCGTCCGACTTCAGCCAGGTCACGATCTCGCAGTCCGGGAGTTCGAGCCCCGTGTCAGGCTCTGGGCTGATGGCTCAGAGCCTGGAGCCTGTTTCCGATTCTGTGTCTCCCTCTCTCTCTGCCCCTCCCCCGTTCATGCTCTGTCTCTCTCTGTCCCAAAAATAAATAAATGTTGAAAAAAAAAAAATTAAAAAAAAAAAAAAAGAAAATAGACATAAGCAAGATGGGTAGAACCACGGAGACCACATGAGAAGCTATTGGAGTGTCTAGGTGATTCTTACACTAGGGAAGTAGCAGTGAAGGTGATAAGAGATGGTTGGATTATGTATCTATTCTGAAAGCAGCATCAATAGGATTTCCTCAGATACTTGATAGAGAGAGTCAGTTGTCAGGACAACTCCAGTGTTTTGGGCCTGAATAAATTTCCACATGTAATTGACATGGGGAAGTCTGGAGTAGAGTGAATTAGCTCTAGGAAGAAGATCAGGAGTTTGGGACTTGCAAGGGATGTTAACAAATAAATAGGCAGTTGGAGACACAAATTTGGAGAGAGGTCTGGGCTAGCGACATAAATTTAGGACTCGTAATCAAATATCTAAATGTGATATTTAACTCCATGATCTTACTGGGTAAGATCACCAAGGAAGTGAGGAGAGAGAAGACACAGGATGAAGGATTGTGTCCTGGGCATACCCAAGATTAAGAGGTTGAGGAAGGAGCAGACAACAAAGGAGCTACCAGTGTATTAGAGGGAATCAGAACAGTGCAGTGTAGTGGAAGTCAGGTCAAGAAAATACCGAGGGGGAGGTAGTGATCAGCGAGGTTGAAAGCTGCTGACAGATCAAGGAGGGTGAAGACTGAGAATCGACCGCTGAATTTACCAGTGGAGGCAATGAAGTAGAATATGTGCAAGTTTCCTTCTGCTTACTTCCCCTTGCTCAGTGACTCTAAGAGGCTAGATTATCAGCTGTTAAGTAAAGAGAAGGGAGAAACTGTTAAAGATTGAGCTAAGAAGGAAGACTTTCTAGGCCAGAAGTGAGTTGACAAGAGAAACTGAGAAATAATCGGGTTGCTGAGCCATACTGAGGTCCCCATTAAGATCTGTGGACATAAATTTGAGGGGAAGCTGTATGGTTGTGTATTGTTTTCTTTTATGTCAGGTAGTCAGGTACAGAGTAATTGGAGAATTAGAAAATTGACACCATCAAGAATGAAGACCAGAATAGACAATGAGGCTGATTCTAGAATCTTCCAGAAATGAAGCGGTCTAGTGTGTTCCATACAGAGTGCACTGTTTTGGGTCTGGGTGTGAACTCAACTATGTTGTGTAAAACTAGTTTCCTTTTCATTGCTCTATGGTTTTGTGTGAATGTACCCAACTTTATAGATCCATTTTCTATTGATGGGCACTTGGAATACTTCCATTGTGGGGGGAAATTGACTACACCTCATGCCTTGCTCTATAATCATCTCTAAAAACATTGTAAACGTAGCTTCTGCATTGTGAGCAGCACTGTAATTATAGCAGCTGTGGACAATGTTATATTTTAGGAAGGGGTTAATTTTCTTCTGGCAGGTGAGTAAATCATGGACAGATTCCCTTGAAACATAAAAGGCTGGGTTTTTTGTTTTGTTTTGTTTTGTTTTTTTCCAGTTCACCATTACTCCTCTAGAATTTGCTAGAAGACTTCTCCTTGATGGACTCGGAACTCAATTTTTGTCTCTCCTAAACAAGTTGCCAAAATCTTGACTTAGCCTTTTTAGCAGCTTCTTTCTGCTTTGTTTCCACATGTGCAAATGCCTTACAGGGGGCAATTGTGCACAAAAAGTAGGGCTTGGTTTTTGGAGATTCATTTCTGCTGTCCATTTTTTTCTGGGGCTTTAGCACCTTAAATTCAGGGCTGCTTGATACCCTGATCTCTGATTTTGTCTCCTCAATCCAGTAAGACTGGTAACCTTTTCTCCAGTGCTACCATGTTCCACAAATCTGCTAGCACCCTGAGAGAAAACAGCCATCAGAATGTGTCCCTAACATCCTCGGGGGTCTTGGACTGAGTTCAGGCTGCCATGGTTGCTTTCTGATGCTTTCAACCCGCTGGATTTTATTGGTTATCTAGCCCGCTTTAGGTAGTCTCACTAGAAGGAATTGTATTTTAAAAATGAAACTGGAACATTATAGAGAAGCTTGAAAAGTTAGAAAAATAAGAAAAGAAAAGAAAGAAAGAAAGAAAAGGAAGGAAGGAAGGAAAGAAAAAAGAAGAGAAGAGAGGAAGGAAGGAAGGAAGGAAGGAAGGAAGGAAGGAAGGAAGGAAGGAAGGAAGGAATGTGAAGGTTAGAAGTTCTCAGGAAGGCCCTGTTCACAGGGCCTTGCATTGTTAGAGAATTCCTTATGCAAACATCACTCACTCCTTGGGCGAAGGCTGCCTTAGTTCCTCTGTGGTCAGTACCACTGTCTTTTGTGTGCACCTAGGTTTTACTATACTGTCGTGTCAGCTCTGTGTATACTTCTCCCAGAAGCAGTGAGGTCTAAGCCAGGGACGGTCCCTTCTTTGTTTCCCTCCTGCAACACTTGCACAGTTAGCCCTCAATAAATAGAAGTTGAGTAAATGAATTGTCCTTTACCTAAATTTACCTTTGAGGTTAAATGCAAGATTTTCTTTTTGTTTTTCAAGTTTTAGATTGATGGTTTTGTGCTCAGTACTCTGTGTAGCCATTAACTGGGAAAAGAGAGGGGCAGCAGCACTTTCAGTCGTGAAAGAGTAGCCGCAGGCTTGTTGGGAAATTATGACACTTGTGACAGATGTATGGACAACACAGATAAATAGTTCTGTGATCTCTGCGCTGCCATGTTGACAGCCCCCAGGGATGCTCCTGGTGTGTGCTGCGAAGGGACCTGATGCGTGCAGTGCAATGGTCCCGTCTAGGCTGTGTTAGTGCTGTGGGAGTCAACGTGAATTGTAAATGCACTGTTGCGTGTCCATTTTCTGTTAATTTCAGGTCACTCTGAGTGAAGGTCCTCACCACGTGGCCTTGTTTAAAGATAGTTCTCGGGAGTTCGATCTTACCAAAGAGGAGGATGTAAGTAGAATTTACATGAGGTTCATGTGTGTAACTTGATAATGTGTATAAGCTTATGAACGACAACTAACTGGAATATTTGTTAAAGGAAGATTATCACAGGATTTTGTTGTTTTCCATTAATAGCTTGCAGCACTAAGACATGAAATAGAACTCCGAATGAGGAAAAATGTGAAAGAAGGCTGTACTGTTAGTCCTGAGGTAAGTGTTGTAGTTCATTTTAACAGTTTTATGGAAAGTGTTTTATGGAAATCCAAATGATTGGAAATAAATCATGATATTGGCATTCATGTTTAGAGAATACAGCTGTTTCAAGACAGATTTTTTTTTTTAATATTCCAAATAATGTATCATTTGTGAGTAATTTTCTAGAGTGATTAACTTTTAGGATCAGAGAAAGGGTAACTTTTTTGTGAATGGATGAGATACAGAATTTTTAGAACACGTATCACCAATAAATCCCTAACAAACCGCCCCCCACAATTAGTTTCCTTTTGTTTTGTTTCCCTGAGTAGACCATATCCTTAAACGTAAAAGGCCCCGGACTGCAAAGGATGGTGCTTGTTGACTTACCAGGTGTGATTAATGTAAGTATATACAAAACTTACGTTTTATCTTGTTCCTATTGTGGAAAACATGTATAATGACATTTAAAACCTTTTTCTTCAAGACTGTGACATCAGGCATGGCTCCTGACACAAAGGAAACTATTTTCAGTATCAGCAAAGCTTATATGCAGAATCCTAATGCCATCATACTGTGTATTCAAGGTAAATCTTATCAAAAGGTTTTAATTGCACCAATACGCTTCTTTCCTTAGCAATCTTAAGCTTTGCACGTTACATAAACATACAACATAAATGTCTTGCCCTCCTGTAAACCATTCGTTTTATTAGTAAGTAGAAATGAAATTAAGAATATTTTGATAAAACATCACAGAAATTTTTATTAGCTAGAATTTCTTTTCATAACTAAGATAAATGTATTAAGAAAAATTTTCTTAGTATAATGTAGATACAAGGGTTAAAGTTACAAAATCTACTTGGCAATCATTGCAGTGTCATTTTTCAATTTTTTTTTTTTCAGATGGATCTGTGGATGCTGAACGTAGCATTGTTACAGATTTGGTCAGTCAAATGGATCCTCATGGAAGGAGGACGATATTTGTTTTGACCAAAGTAGACCTGGCAGAAAAAAACGTGGCTAGCCCGAGCAGGGTGAGGACAAGCTCTTTATTATGAGAGAACAGATTCTTTGTATAAGCGTCAGCTGTAGCAAGAACTGGCTATAAAAACAAAAGAAACAAGCAATCAAAAAGTCCTTGTGGAATACTTTGGTGGGATTTTTCTCCTCATTAAAAACAAAGTATTATAAAGTTACAGTAAATTACTTAAGTGTAATTTTGAAGTATAAATAAAATTCCATAATTTCAGTTAGTTTGCTTCAGAAATTCTTAAATTACTAATGTTGCTTACTCTAATATAATCTTACGTGCTGATGTGCAGTCATTAACTACTTCTTAATTAACCACAAAATAATGATTGTGGTGTTTCTTTTCTAAATTTGTTTTTAGTTGATTTTCATAAATTAGTGTAAGACTAGTCACACTATAAATACCTTCTGGACATTGTGTATACTTTTTTTTTTTTTTTTTGCTAATATTATATTTCCCAACTGCTCAAAGACTGTGAAGCAGATTTTTATAATAGAGAAGGCACTGGATTGGTGTTATGCCTCAGCATTCTTATCTGGCCACCAACTGGCCATGTGTCCTTGGACAAATCTTGTTACTTCTCTGCATCGAGTTAGTGCCTAATCCATGCTATCAATCTAGTTGGTGTCTTAGGGTCATTTTCATTTCTGAAATTCTGCGACTTCTATTCATGGAGTTCAGTGTCCCTCCTGTCCTTCTGTAACAACAAAAGAATTTTATTTCAAGGTAACGTTGTAAGTCTTACTAGGGTGCCAGTCTTGACGTAGGGCATGTTCTTTACCAAAGGTAAAGGCAGAAGGTAGTAGTGGTTGCAAGTATAGATTTTGTAGCCAGATTGCTTGGTTTCAAAAGCTGGCTCTACCTTTTGCTAGCTGTGTCATGTTGGGTAAATTTTTAAACTTTTTCAGTGCTTTAGGCTTCCTCATCTGTTGGAAATGAAGATACTAATGGTACTATCTCATAGGCTGTGAAGGTTTAATGAGTTAAATATTTGTTGTAAAGTGGTTGAAATAGTGCTCTAACATTGCAAAGTCTTATATACATGGTGGCTGTCATCTGTTATTATTGTTATATCTCTGTCCCTCATAGAACATCTGCCATTAGAACTACTCATCCCTTGTACTACTGCATAGAGTTTCTCTCCTTCCCACCTGAAACATCTGGGACTGTGCCTCTTGTGCTGGATTCCCAGGACAGACCACCCCTAGGTTCACTGATTCTGTAGAAGAACTCACGGGACTCGGCACATAGTCGTCCTTATGCCTAAGATCTATTAACAGTATTGGATGCAAAGCAAAATCACGAAAGGCTAAATAAAGTGCAAGAGCCTGGTGTCTGGAGGAAACCCGGCTCAGGTTTCCAAGAGCCCTTTCCTAGTAGAGTCATGTGGGAAATGCTCAATCCCTCCAGCAACAAGTTTCTCATGAGACTCGGCACCTGAGGTTCTTACTGGGGGCTGGTCATGTAGGCACCCTCAAGTACCAAAATTCCAGACGCCCAAAGGAAAGCCAAGTGTTCAGCCGAAACCACACTGCTTGCACAATGAGTCACTGTTATGTGGAGAAAGTTTTATGTCAATGTGGGAATTGTTTACCAGTGAGGTCCTCAAATGCCAGCCAAGGACGAGCAGACCTTTCTAAGGACAGCAATTTCAGGCCTGCTGTGTTAACTCTTCTGTGCGCAACCTCCATGGCCTTTGCTTTGCCTTATTTTGAGGGGGAGGCCTGCTGTGGCGGTTTTCGTCCTGGTTGGAGGAGGGGAGAAGTGAGGTAGAAGCAAATTCTGTGCCTCTTTCCCAGCTCTCTTTATTTCTTTCATGTCTTTCCCCTCTTCTCTAGGATAGTTTATATTTTTTTGAAATGCAACTGAAATTTATATCGGTCCTTTTTTATACCAAAGCTTCAGCATTGGCTTAGGGCTGTGACTTGTCTTAGAGGATGGATTCTTACCTGCAGTATTAATTTGAATAGGCATAGGGAGCAGGAACTCTTACATTGTATGAGGGATTGATCTCTGTGGAAATGTGCATTTTCCTGGGGACAGGGTCTCTAGCTTTTATTACGTTTAGAAAAGGGTTTTGACCCTAAAAGAGCCAGTGGATCCCAATATTTGTAAAAAAAGAGAAAAAGAAGTCCAACTTGGTTAGGATTTATATATTTGAAGAAAAGTACGGGAAAATAAAAACAGCAGCTACTATTTATTGAGCGACTCTGCGTGCCTGGCACCGTGGTAACGTACCTACCATATTGCCTCATATCATGTTTTCAGCCATCATTTTGAAAAAGTTCAGCAGCTTACTTAAAGCTGCGTAGCTAAGGAATGGAGGAGCTGAAATTAAACTAAGGTCTGACCCCAAAGCACTGTACAGAATTCCCAGTTTTCATAATGCATCTTGTAGCGTAGTGAAATTAAATGTGTTTTTTCCCCTCAAGTAGCAATCAAAAAGCATTTTAATACTTTTGTATAGATTTATATATTTGAGGGTGTATATACAGCATTATTAAGTTTTCTTTCTGAATAGTATATTATGCTTCAAAAAATTATATAAACCTGCATCTCACATTTATTTCCCACTTTTAAAAATAGATTCAGCAGATAATTGAAGGAAAACTCTTCCCAATGAAAGCTCTAGGTTATTTTGCTGTTGTAACAGGAAAAGGTATGCAAAGATGGATTCTTACAATTTCAGTTTTTGTTGTTTTCAAATAATAAAGATTAATTTTCTTAGTGAGAATTTCATTGTCTTTCCCTAGGGAACAGCTCTGAAAGCATTGAAGCTATAAGAGAATATGAAGAAGAATTTTTTCAGAATTCAAAACTCCTAAAGTAGGTACATGTTTTAAATACTTGGAGGGAGTAACTTAAGCTGTTCTCACTTAAAGTTTGCTTTATAGCATTAGTTTATCATTGAATTTCCAGAATTTTTCTGAAATAGTGATCTGGATGTAATAGGCAGGCCTGCAGGCTACTAAGAATTAGGAGCAGCTTGGGGCGCCTGCGTGGCTCAGTCAGTTAAGCGTCCAACTTGGGCTCAAGTCGTGGGCTTGTGGTTCGTGGGTTCAGGCCCCGCGTCAGGCTCTGTGCTGACAGCTCAGAGCCTGGAGCCTGCTTTGGATTCTGTGTCTCTCTGTCTGCCCCTCCCCTGCTCATGCTTTGTCTCTCTCTGTCTCTAAAAGTGAATAAACATTAAAAAAAAAAAAAAAAAAAAAAAAAAAGAATTAGGAGCAGCTTATCACATGGTACAATACATGCTCGCATGAAAACCTGCCCCTGGGGATATGGGCACTGAAGGACAACACGGACACATCTTTAGTTGTTTTACTTATGAAGTGACTTTTTTAAGATCAACACTTACATTTTTATTTATTTATTTTTTTGAAGAAACCCATCCTTCTGGTATTTATGTTTACTTATTTTTTAAGTAAACTCTGCCCCCAACGTGGGGCTTAGACTCAAAACCCCAAGATGAAAGATGAAGAGTTGCATGCTCTACTGACTGAGCCAGCCAGACGCCCCCAACAATTCAAAATTTAGATTTTTAAATACATGTACTCGTTTCTCTTTCAGTAATGGGGAAAGTGAGAGTGGGGGTTCGGGATGTCAAACGGGTATCTTTAAATAGATATTGACAGAAAATAAGATCCTGAAAAAAAGTAAAAAGGAAGAGTTAAATGATAACTGAATTACCTTGTATGTAGAGAGTCTCTTAAAATGGCAAGGTATGTTTGCCTCTGCATTAGTACAGTAAATCAAGATAGTTCTTGCAAACATAGTCTTGAGTCTTATCTATGGGGACGGGAACTGACAGGTGTAGAGAACTGAGGCGTCCAGCATGGTAGGCACTGGCCTCGGGTGATTATTTAAGTGTGAATTAGTTAACTTTAAAGAAATTAAAACTCCAGTTCTTCAGCACACTAGCCATACACTCCAAGGGCTCAATAGCCCCATGTGGCTGGTAGCTGCCATGTTGGATAGCTCAGATACAGGACATTGTCTGTATCACAGAATGTTTTATTGGGTAGTGCTAGTATAAAATGTGAAAGTGGTATTCTCATTACATTATCATAACGAGCACGTTTCCAAATTTGGTGATAGTTATCGTCCTTCTTGCCATTTTTATGTACTTTAGCTTTTATTATTTTTTAATAGGACAAGCATGCTAAAGGCACACCAAGTGACTACAAGAAATTTAAGCCTTGCTGTATCAGACTGCTTTTGGAAAATGGTACGAGAGTCCGTTGAGCAACAGGCTGATAGTTTCAAAGGTAAGTTGGCTGTTTAAAATAAGCTGACAACTTTAGACATTTTATTAGTTGGCAAGGTTAGGTATCCGTCAGATTTGTTATTCCTTTAACAGTGGCTTTTTACTTCCATTTTCTGTTAGATAATATGTGGAAAATGGAAAAAATATAAATCTTTAGTTGTTGTACGAGAACACTTTCACCTTCAGAGGAAACATCCCAAGGAGGACTTTGCAGATTTTCAACAGAGTAGAAAGTTTGCAGTAGTGTTTGAGAGCAAGAGCTTAGTAAACCATAGTGGACTTAGATTCCCCCTTCTAGAGGGAAGAGGGGACTGGTGTTGGGGGGCAGAGCAGCCTGTGCTTCAGCTACTTTGTACCAGTTCCTGAATGCCACGCTTTCTTGCTCCTTGGCTTTGCTTCCATAGTTTCATTTGATGAGAGTATACTTACCTTCCCTTTTCCCATGTAGAAAGTCCACCTGCTGAGTCCCTCAGCAACCTTAAGAGTATTGTTGTTACTCTCATTTTACAGAAGAAGAAACTGGGGCACAGAGTAACTTACCTAAGTAGTGCACCCAGCTCATACATGGTCGAGAATAGACCCAGGATTTGAATCTTGGTGGTGTGATTCCAGAATCCATGCCTTTAGCAGCTGTACTAAGCTGTTCCCTTGTGTGTGTTGCGGATTGAAAATGGAGAAACTAAAGTCAAGGAGATTAGTTTGGAAAACTTGCAGAGGTGAGATTCTGACATGTTGAGAGCCCACGGCACTCAGGAGCCATAGGCGTGCACTCAGCAATTCCGTTAGTACAGAGATGTGTGAGATCACCTTTAACCACTGCAGCTGGGAAGAAAGAGAATCCTTAAACTGGAACACCTTTTCTTCTTCCTTAGCAACACGTTTTAACCTTGAAACTGAGTGGAAGAATAACTATCCTCGTCTACGAGAACTTGACCGGGTAACGTTTGTGTACCTCATGTATTTTGTATATGTCTTATTTGATACTGTGCTCTAACAAAAATTTATGTTGATGAGCAAACTCTGGTAAGCCAACCTGCTTCGATTTTGACCATAAGATTACTAATTTAGAGCTGCAAGAGTATATTCCCGGAGCAGTTATCTCTTCTAAGATAATTTAAATTATTTATTACATAATATTAAAAAATAATTACAGATCATAAGATACTAAAGCAAGTATTTAAAAATGTTTTTCTGATAAAATGAAGAACATTCTTTAAAGGTCTTCTAGAATTAACATATTTATGTAATACAGACTTTTTAAAATCGTACATTGACTCTTTTACCTTTTCAGCATTTACTATGGAGAAATATACTCTGATTAGTGGGACTTAAATATTGGTATTCCTTGATTTTAAAATGCCATCTTTTATAAAACAGCATCAGTTTACTAATACTAATGGACTAAATTAATATGTACTAATACATTCACATAACATTTGTTATGTGAAAAACTTACCTGACTGAATAAATGTTACATGAAAAACTACAGTGAGCATTGAATGAATAAGGTAGACATTTGTGTCAGTGTCTTTGTCCTTATCTGGCTATTTCTCATTCCTAAAAATGAGACTAGAAGAGAAGAGCATTATTTGCTGGTCATGCCTGCTTCAAACCTAAGCTCAGCCTGTTTGCCTGTCAGAGGCCTTTGTAGAGATCTCTGAAACTCATGGCAGGGCAGATTGACTCTCTTGTGAAAATCTTACTTATTTGTATCTATATTACCTAGAACGAACTATTTGAAAAAGCTAAAAATGAAATCCTCGATGAAGTTATCAGTCTGAGCCAGGTCACACCAAAACATTGGTGAGTATTTGACCTTTTCTCAAAAATATTGCTATATAGATCAGAATGAAATACTAACATTTAGTATTGTATAAAGCAGTGATTTATTGTAGCCTTGGCTCATCCCCCAAAACACTTAGTAAATAAGTAATAGTATAAAAGTATGTCTTTTTTCAAAACATAACCACTTTTGTTGTCTAACCAGGTAAGTATTTAAGTACAATAAACTATGTATTTATTTAAGTATGTTTCAGAAAAGATATTCTGAAAAATTGTTCTCTCCACAGTCTTTTTAAGTCTTGTTTCATCTTAGGTTTTTCTTTACCTTATACTTAATAAACACTTAATTTTGATTTCTTTCAAGTCATTTAGGCAAAAGTTTCATCAAATTGTGCTTAAAGATTAGTCTTTCAAAATTGGTTACTCTTGTTAGATTAATCACAGAGAACAAAACTATTGAGAAAATTGGTTTGTAAAGGGAAAAGGGTATGTGTTTTTAAGTTCTCATTTCTGAGCAGGAGCAGTTGGTGCTTTTTATAATATACACCTCATATGTTTTGTACAAATTTCAAGTTGAATTCTATTTGAGATTCTTAAAAAATAGCAGGTAAATCCATCCTTTTGAAAACTACTCCTGCAAATCTCTCTCAGGGCAAACTATCACCTTCTATTTATGTGTATGTGAATTTGGCACTCTTAAATTTATTGGAATGGGACACTAACCAGAATAGGTTCTATGTACCTCAAGTAAGCTATGTATAAATAGCCTTGATTTTTTTGCAGTCATATTTTAATGAACAAATTCATTGTACATAAATTATGTTTCTAATGAAGCCTATACTGTTTCTAAGAATTTATCATTCTTGGAATAGAACTATCCTTATTGCCATTCTTTATAAATATTTTCTGTACCTCTTCTGTTGAAGAGGTTCTGTGAAGAGTTGAAGATTATCAAAATTGAGCCTAGACCGTTAGTGTCCAGAACTTAAGTTTGAATTCAGTATTGCTAGTTTCCCCATCCTGGTGCCCTTTCTTCCTCAGTGGTGAACCATTTTCTTTCTTTAAGGAGTCAAAGTTTGCCTACTTTTAATCTCCTCTCCTTATCCCCAAAAGGATTCTGATCTTATCTATACTTGTTGATTGATTAGTCAAGTGTGTATATATATCCAGATTATCTTTGTTATTATTTGTATTTTAAACCAGTTCTGTGGCTTTCTGTAAGCCAAATGGCTTTTGAAATTGCGAGAGGTAGATGTATATACACACCCACACAGGCACATGTGTGCACACGCACATAAAGAATGAACACTACTTCCATTCTAGGTTATATGAGGACAGTATACACGGAAAGTGATTTGTAAACTGTAATAGCTGGTAATGCTGTTTATGGGAGAAAAATAGAGTGCCTCTGTAAATTCCTGGCATCACCAGATGAAATGGTTAGTGTCGTTTGGGCAGAACAGTCTGAAATCAAAGTATTCCTGCACTAAAGTGAACCATGAGGTTAAACACCGTTTATTTAGTATGCAGGTGGCTGAAGGGAATTGTGAAGGGCTGAGAAGCCTGTATTTCCAGAGTGCGTGTAGAGAAGGCAGGGGAGGGAAGGAGGACATCTAGCTGCTAGCGATGTATTTTGTGATGTATTTTGTGAGCCGCTGGAGCAGGTGATTCTGTATTTTATCAGATCAACTTTTTTTTTTTTTTCCTGGTTCTAAAGCTTGATACAAACATAGATCAAAATAGCAGGTCCTAATTGTAACTGTTCATGCCACACTGAACTCAACTGCATTGTACCCAAAATATTTTATTTTTGTGACATAGTTGATGTTGCCTTAAGCAGTATTTTGTTCTTGTTGCATAATGAATGCCTTATGTGATATTTTAGGGTGCATACCTAAGATGTTAATTATTTCATTGCCAGGACTATTTGATCTATATTTGGTGATCTGCAAACAGTGTTACAAGCGTTTTATGTCCTAAACATGATAGTTTGTTATTAAAGGCATTCTAGTCTACTGTAACTATATTTTAAGAAAGTTATTGGGGGTTTATATTCAACATAAGTTGCATTATAGGGAGAAATAGGCTCTCAGCGTTTCCACACAATATACCTGACCTGATCATCAGGGATTGATTGCTGACATTAAGTATAGGATATTGATATATCGTTAACATTATGTGACTGTTACTATAGATAGATCTTTTTTCAATACATCATTTAGAAGGATAGCTGGATGGATTTATAGAAACACTTTAAAAAATGCTACAGTGTTATGCATACAGCTATTGGTTAAAAGTACTGAGTTTATTTTGTTGAAATTTGAAAAAATGAAAGGAAAATGGGAACTCACAGTTGAGTCCCCTGACTCAGATTTGAGGAATCAGAAAAGATCTCTGATACCATAATCCTGGATTTAAAGAATAAGTGGTGTGACAGGAGAATTGCAGAGGCCAGGAGATGAGAGAAGGCAAGGGGACACAGGTGGCTGAGGGCTGTTACCTACAGCTTTAGCATAGGAGGAGGCAAGAGGCAGGAGAGAAAGCAGTACATAGAAACAAGATACAGATTATTAAGGGCCATACAAGCCATGTTCGGAAGCTTGGAACCCATGAGCACCAAGGGCCACTGAATATCTTTAGGGCAGATTTGCAGTTTAGAAAGATCTTTATAGTAGGGCAAGTGGGATGCTGTGAAGAAGGAGGCAGTGAGCAAGGAGGCCACTGGCTGCTGAAATTACTAGATGAGAGATGATGGCAGCTTGAACTTGAGTCGGGATGGTGCAGATGGAGAAGAGGAGACAGTTTTGAAATATTTGAGGAGTTACCTAGCAGATAGAATTGACAGGATTTAGTGACTGGATGTGTAGATAATGGAGAAGTTCATTAAACAGTGAGTGCATTTCTACATAGTAATTACATTGCTGCTAATTTATAGGAGTGAAGATATATTTGACAAAGATGAACATAAGAATCATAAGAATCGTCACCATGGTTTTGTATTAGTGTAAAAAAATTGAAAACTTCCATTTCCTATTTGAAATTACGTCATATTTGATTTATTCATAGAGTGTATTACTGTGATGACACTATGGAAGAATGTAGGAAATTGACATGGAAAACGGTACAATATGCTTTTAACTAACGTAGTACGTGCAATTTGATCCCCTCATGTAAACACACAAATATTTATGCAGGCATTAAATGTTTTATTGATAAATAAAGCTGTGAATAGTGGTTATACCACTGAAAGGGGACTTATGGAGGACTTACTACTTTTTCTGTATTGGTTGAAGTTATTATATAGGGTAAGTCCTTTGCTTTGAAAGAAGAAATTTCTATTTTGAAAAGTGTTTTGATTAACATGCAGTGTAGACAAAGATCCTGGAGGTACAGAGGTGAATGAGCAGAACTATAATGTTAACTGAATTTTGTGTGTTTATGGACTTTTCCCTAGATGATGGCAAAATTTAGAATAGAGAAGTCTACCATCATCTAAAACATGCTAGGAAACGTAAACAAGGGCTCAAGTCAGGGTAGCAGACGGTGTAAACTGGCCTCACAGCACTGGAGTTTACACGAGAGCTGAGGACTCTTGTCCGGGGAGAGATTTTGGAGTGAGGGGAACCTGGCTTCCACTCCCTAACTCAGCACCTTCCAGTCAACAGGATGTGAGGACAGTCACTGTTTGGAAGGGAGAGCCAGGAAAGGTCTGAGGATATATGGAATGGGGAAAGAGTGGGAATGTAAAGCGGTTTGTTTGTTATGGAACAGAGTATTGGGGGCACAATAAACATGATTATGAGGGAGAGGAGCAGGGGGAGTCTGGACAGAGGACAGCAGCTTGGTGACGAAAGGGCAGGTGAGGATGGGTGACAGGAGCTCCCTGTGGTGGACTGGAAAACAGCCTCCTTTGCGAACATTACCTAAGCTCATCAGGATTTGGTGGTCTGGGATTTTGTTATTATCTCCTCGAAAGGGTGTCTGGAATGTCAGTTCCTCCCCCATAGACCCCTGGGAGGAGGTAACAGACCAAGTCTTTTCTGACGCAGGAGTGGCAAAAAGCCCTGGTGGTCAGAGGCTGGATCCTGGTTTTTTGCTTATCTTTCAGAAATCTTGGGTTTGTGTTTAAAATTTTATCCAAATAGGAGGCACTGACAAGCTTTTTTTCTTCCAGCCTGCTCCTAAAATTTTCCACCTATCATTATGTGTCATTAACACCATGACTAAATTGACTTTGTCCTTCTGGTCCTATGTGGTGTGTCCTCTCCTCACACTCTTTCTTTTGTTTTCTGCTTGTAACCCAAAAAAAGACCTGAAAGTTAGCAAGGGGAAACTAGCAGCTAAGCCGATTGACTCAGTACACTTGACTTTACAAAAAATGTTCAGTGAGTATGAGCAGTCTTGGATGGGAGGGAGTGTTGGCGCTCCTCAACTAAGAAAATTGCATCTTGGCTTCTGGACAGCCGGGATGTTGCTGCTACAAAAATGGCTGTTGTAGACGGTTGAGGTTGCTGACCGCTTTTGGTAAGCAGAATGTTTTTTGTATGTTGTCGTATTATCTCGCAGTAGAAATTAGTTTGGGAGAAGCCAGATACATATTTTCTTGAGAGTTCAGTTTTTTTCTTCATTGAAATAGTTGTTTTTTTCTTGCTTAGAGATCTGTGGTCTTGTAAGGTACTTTTAAATTTTTTTTTTTCAACGTTTATTTATTTTTGGGACAGAGAGAGACAGAGCATGAACGGGGGAGGGGCAGAGAGAGAGGGAGACACAGAATCGGAAACAGGCTCCAGGCTCTGAGCCATCAGCCCAGAGCCTGACGCGGGGCTCGAACTCACAGACCGCGAGATCGTGACCTGGCTGAAGTCGGACGCTTAACCGACTGCGCCACCCAGGCGCCCCGTAAGGTACTTTTTAAGGCAGGATGCTCAACTTGATTATGCATCCTTTATAGTGTTGCCTTTATCATGATGTGTTGACCAGTTTTACCTAGCAATATCCCATAACATCTCTGTGCTCTGTGCTGTGGTCTGATAAATTGTTAAAATTATACCTAGAAATTCTCAGTCTTGGACTGCACTTTTCAGTCAATACATAAAAAGTCTGTATAGGCAAATAAGCACAGGAAAAGATGCTTAAAAGTAGTCGCCATTAGGGAAATGCAAACGAAACTGCAATGAGATACCACCGTAAACCTGTCAGAATGACTAACCATATCAAATGTTGGCAAGAAGCAGAGCATCTAGAACTCTCATACTGTGCTGGTGGGAATGTAAAATAGTTCACCCATTTGGACAGTTTGGCAGTATCATAAAAAGTTAACTATGTAGCTACCAAATGATCCAGCTCTTCCAATCCTAGATATTTTGCCCGAGAGAAGCAAAAGTATGTGTCCATAAAGACTTGCATGTGAAAGCTCATTACGGCTTCATTTGGAAGAACTAACGGTGGGAAACAACCCAGATGTCCAATAGCAGCTAAATATGTAAACAGATCCATGCAGTGGAATACTACTCAGCAATAAAAAGGAGTGAGACAGGGGCGCCTGAATGGCTCATCAGTTAAGTGGCAGACTCTTCATTTCAGCTCAGGTCATGATCTCATGGTTCGTGAGATCGAGCCCCACATTGGGCTCCGCACTCACAATGCATGGAGCCTGCTTCCCGTTCTTTCTCTCCCTCTCTCTTCTCTTCTCCCACTCGCAATCGCTCTCTCTCAAATAAATAGACTTAAAAATAATTTTTAAAAAAAGGAGTGAAACATTGATACATACAACAATATGGAGAAATCTCAAAATGGTTTTGCCGAGTGAAAGAAGACAGACAAAAATAAGAGTATATACTGTATGGTTGCAGTTATACACAATTCTAGAAAATATAAGCCAACCTCTAGTAACTGAAAGCAGATCCAGCGGCTAGAACTTTTGAAGATGATGGATAGGTTGGTTCTCTTGATTGCGGTGATACACAGGTTTGTTCATATGTCAGCACTGTAAATATGATACTTCAATGCAGCTGTTTTTAAAAACAATATAATATTTAAATTTGATGTTCTTGAAACTTGTTTTGTCTAATTTCAGGGAGGAAATCCTTCAGCAGTCTTTGTGGGAAAGAGTATCAACTCATGTGATTGAAAACATCTATCTTCCAGCTGCACAGACCATGAATTCAGGGACTTTTAATACAACAGTGGACATCAAGCTTAAACAGTGGACTGATAAACAGCTTCCTAATAAAGCAGTAGAGGTTAGGATATAATTTAATTAAATGGGTAAGAAGCATTATGTGAAGGGAGTAGGAGCCGTGAATTTTAGGTTTTATTCCCATCACAGCCACTTTTTCTCCTTTTAGTCTTTAGGCTCCATTTATTCTCTATTCCTTATCTCTGTGTTGGGGTCAGCCTTAATCCTATTACCAGTTACTACCGCTATAAAAATTTACTGATTGGCATTTTGTTGGTCCGAGGGCATTGGTCCTGTTCCAAAGATAGCATTTAACAAAACCAGCAAAATTTGCTTAACTGTGAACTGTTTTTAACTTTTTCTGCGAATAAGGATCCCATAAGAAAAATGTTTAATGGTTGAACTATTTCACCTATTGATTTTCTGCTGGGCTCAGTTGCACTTAAATAATCATTTCCTTAGTTAGGATCCTGCCAGAACATTAGACCAAGAATTATAAGAAAGTCCCTTAAAGAATGCTTATCTGTTACACAATGGCTATACCACGTAGTAGTTGGGTGGTCTTTGGACTCCAGGTGCTTAACCTTTCTGTTTACTTGTACAATAGGGATGATGATGTTGCCCACCTCGCAGATTGTTATAAGGAATAAATGTGCGTAATACATAAAATACTTAGACACACCTGGCCCACGGTAACTGCGCAGTAAATGCCAGCTGCTGTTACTGTGATGATGAGCATCCCCTGAGCTGATCTGCCACGTGTATTAGTCTGAAGAATGATTGCGCTCGCTCAGTAAGACGCGGTGTGTCCTGTGCCTCTTTGTGAGGTTGCTCACAAAATGAGAGTCAGTGTCAAAGATAATTTCATTTTTCATACTTACCTTGTCAGCTTCTAATTATTTGGGCGTCATTCCCCCCTCTCCTGTCCTGCTTCAGCTCTGACCGCACCTGTTTTCTCAGTTTCTTCCAGCTTCTCTTTCTGAGAGCTGGCAGCTGCTCTGCTGAAGCTGCATACTGCTGACCCCTGTCAGTTCTCCACACATTTACCCCTGAAATAGCTAGAGAGCTGCTGCCATCACTCACCAGCTCTCCTCACAACCTGCCTAAAAACATCTGTGCAGCCCCGGTCCCACAGTAGGATATTTTCACATCCTAAGGCTCGGCCGTGGAAGTGGTCATTCTATCTCCTGCCGCCTTCTCCCTTCTCACCTGGGTGTGGCGGAGACATGAGGATCTGCCAAAGGTCAGGAAACATAGATTCTAATACCTCACTGGATATTCTTGAACAGCCATCTTTTTTATGCTGTGATTTCTTCATGTTTGAAAGGACCAGGGCTAAATAAAAAACACAGCATTAACCAGCCCACTTAATCATAAGTAGATTTAGTTCTTCGTTACTTCTGGCACTGGGCTCTTCCTTCCAGGTAATTAGGAGTTAGCTGTGATAGAGCCTGAATGCTGCTGGGTTCTGTTTGAAGGTATTGATGCTTTGCTTCATATATTTGCATAAAGGCAAACATGTGAAGAAGACTAAATCGTTATGAAATTTTAAACTTTCTGCAGAATGAAAGAAGCAGGCAGACTCACCTCTTGTACAGAAGGAAATAAATTAGTGAACTAAGTCTGGGGGCTGATTGGAGTACAGACCTTAAGTCAAGGGGGCAATTTCTTTTCAGCTCCAGCTAGTGTTATGTAGGAATGTGGGTACAGTGCTGCCGGATAGTTCAAGAGAGGCTGGAAACACAGATTTTTATATGAAGTCTCTCTCTTTTTAATGTTGGCTCTGTTTGTTAAAATTTAAAACACCATGTAGGTCTAGCAAAACATGTCAGGACGCCAAATCTACCCCACTAGCTATCAGTGTGAGATCTCTAGGCCAGTGTTTATGTATGCGGCCTTTAAAAAAAAAAAAAGTGGTTTCATATGTACTTTGTGATAAGCTTATTTCATCTGTTTGGCTTTAATTCACATGTTTGTCATGTTACATATTAAATATAAGTATGTACTGTGAATACAGCTTTTTTTCTTTTAAACCTAGGTTGCTTGGGAGACCCTACAAGAAGAATTTTCCCGCTTCATGACAGAACCAAAAGGGAAAGAGCATGATGACATATTTGATAAACTTAAAGAGGCTGTTAAGGAAGAAAGTATTAAGCGCCACAAGTGGAATGATTTTGCGGAGGACAGCTTGGTATGTCATTTGTATGTTAAGGTGTCGGCCTCATGCTTTTATATAATTTCTCAAATTGGTATCTTTTTGTAGGAAGCTGTTTTTATATGGCCATTTCAATTAGGTTCTGAATTTAAAATAATGAGGGGAAAGAAATAGTTTAACCATCTGTAATTAGCTCTTTAACATTTCTCTGCTATTTCTTTTCTTGGTTAGCATTTCAGAAAAAAAAGTCAAACTTCGCGGTAAAGAGGCTTCTATTAACTTCCACAAATTGTTGTCCACTAGCCATTACATGGACCTGATCTACAGATGGCTCAGATAGCTGCTTCTCATTTTACCCTTCGTGGTAATAAAAGGAATTAGATGCATTGGTTTTCAGTGGATTTGAGTCATACAATGTTAGACTTCTAAAATAATGCTAACTGCCACATGTTGAATGCTTGCAAGGTGCCTGAAACTCTACAGTGTATTTTGTAAGCAGATTTTATTTAGTTCTTAAGCAGCCTTATTATTGTCCTTGGCAAAACTCAGACCCAAGCCCTGACTCTGCTACAAAGCCTGACTCCTGACCTTCACCAAATCCAACCACCTCCAGCAGATCTTTTGTTACGTAGAACGTTCCATCACCATAATCAAACCTGGTTAAGCACCTGCTCTCTTCCCAGGCAGTTCTGAGGAGAACTGTTGAAAGATTGAACAGTTTTCCAGGATAATGCATATCGCACTGTGGGCTGGTCATAATTGTAAT
The DNA here is from genome assembly GCF_014898765.1 of Herpailurus yagouaroundi. Lineage (NCBI taxonomy): Eukaryota > Metazoa > Chordata > Mammalia > Carnivora > Felidae > Herpailurus > Herpailurus yagouaroundi. The sequence goes on along the minus strand of NW_024412403.1, from coordinate 75,571,772 downwards.
TTATTTTAGAATAAGTGTTTGTTTTCATGTTTGAAAGCTATGTTCGTTCTTGTTAAATGCCTTATAAGACTAGCTTCCTGAGAGAATAGTGTCCTTTTTCATGATTCATTCAATAATTATAAAATTTAGAGATCAGTTTTCTTATAATGAAGAACTCACATTTGCTTATGATTGTCTAGACCTTTTAAGCTTTCCTCCTTTACACTTTTCATTGGTGTTAACGGTGAGACAATGGTTGTTTTTCTCGTTTTTTTGGAAATGCTAACACAGATCATATGGCAAAAAGGAGAGGTAGCGATGATCTGAATCATTAACTCCTGAGTTACTAGGGTTCTAGGTGCAGATTTTATGTGGTTACATGTGTAACATACCTCTCTCGATCTTAGACATAGCTTACTCAATTTGGGATAGGAAGAAGTCTTCACTGTTTATTTTTTGGGGAAGAAAGCTGACAAGTGGGCAGGTAATAAGACCTGAATTTGCATGGAAGGGGCATACTTTTATGTTGTTTTAGGCACATCTGTTCTTTTGGATGTTTGATAAGCTGTCAATTTGAATACAGTTACTAAGATTATAAGGCCTAGATAGATCAAAATTGGCTGTTTTTCTTTCCCTGTTATTTCAGAGGGTTATCCAGCACAATGCTTTAGAAGACCGTTCCATATCTGATAAACAACAGTGGGATGCCGCTATTTATTTTATGGAAGAAGCTCTTCAGGCTCGCCTCAAGGACAGTAAGTAGGACATGGGTTGAGTTGTGAGTATTCGCAGTGGTGAAGCGGGGGGGGGGGGGCCATCCAACTTGATGAATGTTTGTAAAATAAAGTTTAAAAAAAAAAAAGTAACTTTTCATAGCTTTGTCATTAATAACATAGTTAAATTTTTTTGTGGGATTTTTCAGTCAATGGCTTAGTAACTAGGGAAAATATTAAATAAATTGGACATACGTTCATATGTACTCCTATTCTGAAAAAACTATAAGACCATTTTAGTGTTTGCCTCTATACCTATGGAAACGGTATACCTTGCAATACCAATTGTACCTTGCGCAGATTATAAACATATATAATTAAATCCTTTCTTCTACATGTACCATATCAGTCATGTAATTTTTTTGTCTTTATTTCAGCTGACTTTATATTGATATAGCACTTTGAAATAGTTAATAAAATAAAACTATTTAATATTAGTTATAATCTATGTACTTGGTAAATGATAAAATTTTTGATGAATTTTTAAAAAGTTTTTTTTTAATTTTGCAGCTGAAAATGCAATTGAAAACATGATAGGTCCAGATTGGAAAAAGAGATGGTTATACTGGAAGAACCGGACCCAAGAACAGGTAAAAAAACAAATCTCTGGTCTTATGATATAATTTTGATTATTTTAATTCAAGCATTAAAATACCACTTTTGCATGCCTTCTAGACCAATCTTAATAATTTCAAATGTTTTATATCAGCCTTTCTACAATATAATGAAATTTTAGAATAAATAGTAAGCTATAAAAGCAAGTTGTTTTTTTCAAATGCAGTAGCTATGTTACTAAAATAGGAAATGAACCATGCTCCTTTTGTGGTTGATTACTTTGTTCATTTCAGTTCCTTGTTTGAGGTAAAATGAAGGTTGAAGTTATAAACAAAAATAAAAAAATGACACGAATTTCAGAGGATGTAGAGTAAATGTAATCAGAATGAAAGATACAGTGACTTTGTTTACCTCATCTGTTACTTCTGGATTTTTCTGTTGTCTATTCAGATTATTTTGTTCTTTTGCATTTTTTGCTGTTGTATTCCCAAAATAGGTATAAAAATTCAGACAGGAACTAGAATTACAGAATTTATTTATTCCATAAATATTTAATGAGCACTTCGGAAGAACAAAATGGTAAAGGCAAGTATAAATAAATTGACAAATGAGTAGAGGGAGGATGTATGAATCATTCAAATTCCCATCCCTTACCTTCTTTTTATTCCTTATTGTTATGGCTCCTCTTCCTATCTAGCATTTAGTCATACACCACATCTCATTCTTACATTCATTACTTAAATCAAAGAGTGAAAACAGGATATAAAAATCAAAATGCACAAGTGAAAGTAGTAATGACTAAGAAAAAGAGGTGGCATCCAGTCCTCTTTTCAGTCCGAATCCATGTAATTAGAGAAAGGAGAGCAAGATACAGAAATATCAAGAGAGAAGATAAAGAGAATGGAAAATTGCCAAATGACATATCATTCTTGTTTCCCTGTTTCCTTATTTATTTATTGTTTTGTTTTCATCTTAAATACAGAATTAAGTTATATAATCAACTTTTTTTTTTTTTTTTTCGATAAGCTGTCTGTCAGATATTAGTCCCAATTTGTCTTTAAAAAAGGGAAGGAGGGGCGCCTGGGTGGCTCAGTCGGTTGAGTGTCCGACTTCGGCTCAGGTCACGATCTCATGGTCCGTGAGTTCGAGCCCCGCGTCGGGCTCTGTGCTGACAGCTCAGAGCCTGGAGCCTGCTTCGGATTCTGTGTCTCCCTCTCTCTCTCTGCTCCTCCCCCGTTCATGCTCTGTTTCTCTCTGTCTCAAAAATAAATAAACATTTTAAAAAAATTAAAAAATTAAAAAAATAAAATAAATAAATAAAAAAGGGAAGGAACAGTCTTCCTCTTCTCTTTTTTCTGATAGGATTTTTGTGGAGAGAACCTGAGGAGGTAGACAGGGTTAGCGGTTGGATCACATCTGTCTTCAGGGAGCATCAATTATCTCTCTCGACACATGGGCTAAAAGGAGGAGGTCTATCAGAAAAGAATTTCTAGGAGAGCCATGAGACTCTAACGTGATCTGACTTTAAGACTGGAAGAAGCAATGATTGAAAAGAACTGGTGTGAGGCAGGTAAACCTGGAAGGAAAATGGTGTCCACCCATCAGGGTTTAGGGAAATTAGGCTAAAGTCTCCACAGTAATCGATGTTGGCACCTTGCCTCAGCAACTAGTGGCCAGATGCTCTCAGAGAGAAATAATTCCTAGTTGTAAACTATTTTCTCAGGAATTTGAACCTGTAGGGGGTCCCTGCAAGGGAAGTGGAAAATTAAGTTTTAAGATTAATGGGAGGATCCGTGGCCTAGGAGAGGAATATGGAAACCCTTCAGAGAAGACCCTTTTCCTTTCAGGGTTTCAGGGCAGCATACGTAAGACCCAGACTGTAGAACGAAGCCATAATTTGGAGTGTAGGGAGAGGGACATCAGGACTGCCTTGGGAGGTGTTTGTATGTGTGTGTTTCATTTTCTATTTCAAAAGAAAGCCTCCTGTCAGACCTACTGAATCAAGTTCTTATTCTCTAACCTTTCTACCCCTCTTGCTCCCAGTTGAAAACCACTGTTGTAGATCTCATTCCTGGAGGTTACCATGAGAAACAGATTATGGAAGAGGGTGAGACTGTCCCCACATCTCACACTGCAAGTTTAGGTGACTGTGTTCCTTCTGTCTTTTTGAGTGATTGATTAAGCAGGAAAAGAAATTTAAGACTGTCCTACGTTAAAAATGAGAAGTCTGTGCTCTGAAAACTACTTTTTGCTTTTATGTTGTTACTTTTTCCTTAGTTTTCTAGGGAAAAATCCATTCCTTTGGAACATTCTCACCTTGTCTGAACTGAACTGTGGAGATCTTGGTCAGGATACATGGGAGAGTAGTGTTCTGAACAGCCAGGGTGGTGGGGACAGGTGGACAGATAGAAGTAAAAACAGGACAAGAAGAGTCGGGGAGTATCATCTAAATTAAAGATTTATGGGGCGCCTGGGTGGCTCTGTCAGTTAAGCAGCTGACATTGGCTCAGGTCATGATTTTGCAGTCCATGAATTCGAGCTCCGTGTCGGGCTCTGTGCTGACAGCTCAGAGCTTGGAGTCTGCTTTGGATTCTGTGTCTCCTTCTGTCTCTCTGTCCCTCCCCTGCTCTCTCTGTCTCTCTCTCTCTCTCTCTCAAGTAAATATTAAAATTTTTTTTAATTAAAAAAAAAAAGATTTCCTTCTTACCTCAGACCAAGAGCAGATGTTTAAGGAAAATGTGAAATTTCTCTTCATTAAGTAATAGTTTTTCTAAAGTATCATGTTTTCAGAGAATATTAATTAGTAGTTTCATTTATAAACCAGTTATTTACATTTACATTTTATTCTTGAAGTACTCAGATACTGTAGCTTGCTACAGTTTGGGGCAGAGTGCTGTGGTAGTAACTTGTTTAGAGTAATCAGTGAATTTGAAGCTAGCTTCTTTTATCATGCAGTTTTGGAAAGATTGAAAAAGGAAAGATAAACATAATTTGGCACTGTATAAAAGTCTTACTTTCAAATTTATCACTAGTATATGTTTTCCTCCTTTGGTCCTCAGATTATGAACAGTTATAAAGAAGAGATTGGAGGTACATTTAAAAATGATAGGCATCGGGGCACCTGGGTGGCTCGACAGAGCAACTGACTCTTGGTTTTGGCTCAGGTCGTGATCTCGCGGTTTATGGGTTCGAGCCCCGCGTTGAGCTCTGCTCTGGCAGCACGGGGCCTGTTGGGGATTGTTTGTCTCCTTCTCTCTGCCCCTCTGCTACTTGTGCTCTGTCTCCCTCTCTCAAAATAAATAAACATTTAAAAAATATAAATAATAAAAACGATTGACACCTTCGGGCTCCTGGCTGGCTCAAACTATAGAGTGTGCTACCCTTGATCTTGGGGTTGTGAGTTTGAGCCCCATGTTGGGTTTAAAGATTATTTAAAAATAAATTTAAAAGAAAAGGAATGATAAGCACCTTGCAGAAGCAGTTTAAAGCACAATTTTTATTAGAAATCTTTTTTTTTAAATCCCAACTATGAATTTCATATTTATCAGAAAAGAAGCCTATCAGCAGGTGCAAGTTCTTACAGCCGTCTAGTTCTTAGATATGAGGCATTTATTAGAACATTATCTCTTCCCATATATTCAGGGTACTCTTTCCTAGACTGATATCCTACTCTAAGGTCAAGAAAGTATACAGTAAGCTACCTGGTGCTGTAGCTTCGACAATAAACCATTTCATCAAAAGCAAAATATATAACAAATGTGGCTAATTTCTTGTTTGTTTCTTTCTCCTCATATAAGTCCAGTTTATTCTGCTTCCCAGAGCCATTGTCCTGTATCCTAAGCTGGGGACTGTGTTCTTTCTTGTTTTCTGTGTGGGGCTGGTCACCTATTGTGTAGGAGCAGTGTACTTAACTAAAATCAGGGCTCTGTTTTTATAAGTGTGGCAAATCATGAACCATCTAAAGCAGAATTCTCTTTTAAACAATTTCCAAGTTTGTCCACAACGAAACCAAGAACGAATTGGAGAAGATGTTGAAGTGTAACGAGGAGCACCCGGCATATCTCGCAAGCGATGAGATAACCACAGTGCGAAAGAACCTGGAATCCCGAGGGGTAGAAGTGGACCCAAGCTTGGTAATAAATATTGCGGAAAAGCCTGAACTTACTTCCTTAATCTTTGTTCTTGCGGTAAAATGTTGCTACTTCTCACATGTTACTCGGATATAGAAGTGCTTGACCTGACTTGGGTCACGTGTACTTTTGCTGACAGTAAAAACAGTCACTTTGGTTGTGTACAGAGTAGAGATTTATTCTTGGTGGTGTTTTCTTACGGGTAATACTTTAATTTGTAATGAGGAGTTTGAGACTTGGAAAAGTGAAGTACCTGGGCATGTTCAGCAGTTAGCTCTTGTAAAAGGAGGTGAAGCCCAGTCACATCTCTGCACAACGTTACGCTGTTTCAGATTGCAAAATAGAAGTTCTGCTTCAGTGTGTTTCATTTATATATATATATATATATATATATATATATATATATATATGTATGTTTTCTCTGTCAAATGTACCTTTAATCAGGGACGCTGGGTGGCTCAGTCGGTTGAGTGTCTGACTCTTGATTTCAGCTCTGGTCATGATCCCAGCGTGGTGGGATCAAGCCCCATGTCAGGCTCCACGCTGAGTGTGGAGCCTGATTGAGATTTTTTCTCTCTCTGTCTCTGCCCCTCTGCTGCTCACTCGCTCTCTCTCTTAAAAAATTAAAAACAAAAAAGGGGCACCTGGGTGGCGCAGTCGGTTAAGCGTCCGACTTCAGCCAGGTCACGATCTCGCGGTCCGTGAGTTCGAGCCCCGCGTCAGGCTCTGGGCTGATGGCTCAGAGCCTGGAGCCTGTTTCCGATTCTGTGTCTCCCTCTCTCTCTGCCCCTCCCCCATTCATGCTCTGTCTCTCTCTGTCCCAAAAATAAATAAACGTTGAAAAAATAAAATTAAAAAAAAAAAAAAAAGTGCCTTAATCAGGTATGAGTGGATTTAGAAAAAATGTGAATGTTAAGTTTGTATTAAATTGAGTAGTGCCTTGGGGTTCTATCTCATTTTCCTCACATCATCATAATAAATATGAGAATAAAAATAATTACAGACTATGTTTTGCTTATCTTCATGATGCTTATTTGGGGAAGATTTGAAAAAAATAACTGTTTCTGGGCCTATGTACCCCAGTTAGAGTGTAAGGGATTAAAACCTCATTTTAAGGGGCGCCTGGGTGGCTCAGTCAATTGAGCGTCCAACTTTGGCTCACGTCACGATCTCACAGTTTGTGGGTTCGAGACCCGCATCAGGCTCTGTGCTGACCTCTTGCTCAGGGCCTGGAGCCTGCTTCAGATTCTGTGTCTCCTTCTCTCTCTGCCCCTCCCCCGCTCACGCTTTGTCTCACTGTTTCTCAAAAATAAATAAATGTTAAAAAAAATTAAAAAATAAAAATAAAACCTTATTTTAATATTAGCTTAAGTTAACTTAGTGAAACCCAATTAGAAAAATAATTCTAAGAGGGAAAACAATCATAAAAGAAGTTTCAGAGCCACACAGAAGTTCTTTTAAAGATTATGTACTATTTATATTTTTGCACTTGAGAAATGAGTATATTTAATTTAAATTCCCCAGGAGGTCAGAACAAGAAAACTGGTAAAACTCAAAGCAAGTTAAAGCTGTTACATGTAGCATTATTTGTAAATAGGAAATGAAATTAAAACTAATGATTACATGAAATTATTAGTTGAATATGAATTTAATTTATCCATCCTTGGACTTTGCCTGCAAATTAGGATATGGATTGGCTGTATATATTGACTTTCTCTGAGCAAGAAAATCTCAGCCCTTTTTCCAAGAGACATTTTGTTCTTCCAGTGCACTTGATGAAGCTATAAAATAGATAACAAGATAATTATGACAAACATAGCAGATGGACTACTGTCAGAGATGTGAATTCTAGCGCAGTTCCATCCCATTCGCTAGTAATACTGACATCATCTCTGAGCTTCCACTTTCCTCTGTGTTACATAGCGTTGATTGTACTGGTTGTACCTGTGTATGATTATTACTGGTCTACTTAGAAAAGACGCTTGCAAGAACCTTGAACACTTTGACAAACTACGTAATAATGACACGGCAGGAGTCATTTTGCTATGGTAACAGCAAGATGTAGTGATCAGAAAGGAAATAACTGTTGGGTTGATGGTCTGAGACCAGCTTCCTAGTCCTGACTCTGTCCTTAGATAAGGCTCACAACCTCTTTTTCCTTGGGGCCCCTTACCTCTAACTAGGGGCGGTAATAATCCCAACCCTATCTACTCTACAGAATGATTATTTGAATGTAATAACAACAGTTGTTAAAAACACTACATATTTGGAAGTATATAAACTGGTAAGGGGTCAGAGTAGTGGTAAATCTAATCTTTTGTCTTAAAAAAATTTTTTTCTTAATGGGTAAAAATGATTGGTAGAATAACACTGCCACTAGTTTTAATTAACTTTTTTATAAATAAACTTCGTGGATGACTTTTCAGAATGTGTTTGGTCAACCTGAGGGGAGTGTACAGTAACTCTTTGGTTTTGTTTTCTTCCTTCATTTTAGATTAAAGATACTTGGCACCAAGTTTATAGAAGACATTTCTTGAAAACAGCTCTAAACCATTGTAACCTTTGTCGAAGAGGCTTTTACTACTACCAAAGGCATTTTGTAGATTCTGAGGTAAAGTGTCTAAAAACCAGGGAAAATGCTTTTAGTGATGGTTGTTTGGATGCTTGAAAGTTAACTATAGCTTTAGCATTAGTTTTAAGTCTTTTGATCTGCTGGGAAAAAGTATATATGATTTATGTCTGAAGAATAACCTAACTCCTATCTTTTCTAAGGTTTTTACCACTTTATATTTTACACACAATAAGATTTTGTGTGCAGAGAACAGGCACTAACCCAGTTAATTTTTTTTTTTTTAAGAATTAACTTTTTTGTATTAGAAAATAACACATTCTTGTTGTGGAAATACAGTAAAGAAATGTAAAAGAAAATTGCAAAGGGAAATAGTCACTTACTAATATTCCTTATTAAGGAATAAGTCACTTATAATCCCCTGACCTAGAAGTAATTTTAGTTAACATTTTTATATGTCTGTTAATCTTTATAGTTGTGTGCATGTGTATAACATAATCCATTTGCATAGTGGACATCATCCTGAAAAAACAGCTTTTATTGTGCTTTTTCCTATATTGTATTTCTTTATATCACCAAAATCTTTAAATAATTCTTTGAAAGAAGTGTATGAAGTTGTACAGTGTAATGTCATGTTTCACAAAGTAACCGCTAGGTGGCAGCAGACTGATGTATTTTGAGCATTTTCTTGTAAGTAGAAGTGCTCTGAAAGAACTCTATTAATTAGTGATCAAAGGCCCCTAAAATGCTTTTGAGTTTTCTACAGCTTAAAGGAAATTTGTATGTAACTATACCTATGTAAAAAATGGCAAGTGTTTTGCGTAATTTAATCGTTGAGAAGACCTCTCTACAGAATAAGCTCTTTTTGAAGCATATCATTAATTTATTTTTATCTACAAGCTGCATTTCAGAACTGGCTTGCATGCATGCTTGAAGAAAAGAGGTTAACCTAAGGACATATTTAAGCTAACATGGTTGTTAGCTGAAACTAAATACAAATTAAGGGTATATGCTGTGAATTTCCACTTGTATATAATGTCATGAAATTCTCTACTTCCCAGATTCATTTGCTTTGTCCTCGGAATCAAAACAAAGCTATATAGGAGTGAGGTAAATTGAATGCAAATCACGTGGAAGTTCGTGAACCCTGAGCAGAAATGATTTGGTGGCTTCTATCTGCGATAGGAGTACGTGTATTAGATAAATCTGAGGTTTTTTGTTAAAGCTTAGGGTATAGGTATTAACTTTAGTAGTCAGTCGTATGTGTTTGTGATCATGGTTTTCACTTTTAAATTTGCATCTGGTAATCTTACTGACCTAATATTTTAGTTGGAATGCAATGATGTTGTCCTGTTCTGGCGAATACAACGCATGCTTGCCATCACTGCAAATACTTTGAGGCAGCAACTTACGAACACTGAAGGTAAGCCACAGAGGGACCACTTTCTAACTTTGACAGCAAAAATAATAGTAGTAATATTCATTTAATAGAATGATGCCAAGATACTTCTTTAAAAATAGGTTTATTAGAACAATTGAAAATTAAATCTGCCCTGAAAATATGAGTGAAAGTAAATCATAATTGGGAAAGATGGGAGATAAAACGTACCAAGAGTCTCCCCTCATGACACAAAAATTCTGTTAGAAAAGGACTCCTAAGCTTCACGTAGTTTTTGGGGGAGAAACCTGCACTTCCATTAAAGAGTTAGGGCTTAAGAATATGACCGTCTCTGAGAATTGTATTAGTTTTATGCTGATAAAAGTATTATATGATAAGTAAAGATTCTCCCTGTAACTGTGGGAAGTTTGAACTTAATAGATCAAACTCGATGAGAAAAATAAGAACTTACCCTCCAAATACTGCTAATTTTATCATCCTTGTGCATTCATTAGAAACACAGCTCCTCAAGTTTTTGTTTACTTTGAATAGTCAGGCGATTAGAGAAAAATGTGAAAGAGGTATTGGAAGATTTTGCTGAAGACAGCGAGAAGAAGGTAAAACTGCTCACTGGCAAACGAGTTCAGCTGGCTGAAGACCTCAGTAAGTGGTTCTTCCTGCCCTCTACCTTCCTGCCTTTTCTCCTTCCCCATTTCCATTATTTGTTCATCCAGTTACTCTCAAACTATAGAAATGTGCATGCAAAGAACATTTTTTCCACTGACTGTTTGAGAGAAAGGTGCTAACTCATAGCCCCATCACTTGCAGTACTTTAATGTGTGTTTCTTAGAAACCAAGGTTTCTCATAGCAGCCGTAATGCAACCATCAGAATCAGGATGTTGACACTGATCGGTTACTGCGTCTAATCTTCAGACCCTGTTCAAGTGTCGTGTGTTGTCCTGATACTGTCCTTCCGTGTAACAAGATGTTCTGTGCTCATCCTGTACTTTGATCCAGCTTCCTTGCTTTGCAGAATAGTAGTTAGAAATTAAGAGCTGGGTCCTAGGAATGCTCATTGTCATTGGACTATCACTGCTCCCAGACCCTCTCAGTGGAAGGAGCTGGGGAGCAGATGCTGTATGCATTCGTGCGTGTGCGCGCACATGTGCGTACATGTGCAGATGCACGTCCGCACGTTTACGCCTGTATTCCTAATCACATGTATACGTCTATGTTGAAAGCCGTAAGTTGTCACTGGTACTTTCCATTTTAATTCAGTAATACAGGGTTCATTGTGTTTTTCTCCTTTTGCTGACAATGAGAAATCTGGCTCCAAGTATCCTTAATATATTTACTTACTTTGATCAGTCTCCCTATATGTAACGAAACTTGTCACCGTCCCCTTCATTGCACAGGCATCCTTCTCACCCAACTCAGGCTCTGATCACCCAACTCCAGGCCACCACCACAGCACCTCACCCTGTGTTGACACCCTTTTTACCTCATCCAGGCTCTGATACCCCATGCCACGTTGCCCTTCACAGAGTCCTTTTTACTGAGCTCATGCACTGGCATCGTGTGCCAGGCATGTCCCCCTTTATCCTTCCCACGTCTTCCCCTGCCCAAGGACACCCTCCTCACCAGAAGCCAGGTCCTGCTTTTTTTAGAGGATGCCCTCTTCATCCTATGTGTGCTCCAGTACCCTGCACCAGACTGGACTGCCCTCCTCCACAGATACTCTCCTCACTACCAGGCCAGGCCACTGGTACCCCCATGTGAACACCCTCTTCGCCCGGCTCAGGTTCTAACACCTCCACTAGGCCCACAGGGCTTTCCCCTCTCGCCACCGCTCCCGCATCTCCAGCCTAGCTTGGCCTTACTGATCACTTTGTCACTTAGTTTGTGGGGGATATTTGGTTCTTTCCTGAATGCTAGTGCAGTCCTAGTTTTCAGGTACTTGGATTACATATTGAGATTTACTTAGATCCTTGAGAACCCAAGGAAATCCGTGAAAGAGTTATGTTAAACAAACATAAAAATACTGAGGTTGGTGCTTCTGTCTGAGCTTACTTCGTTACAGGTTTCCCTTATGTAATTTCATGAAACAAAGTATTTTTCCTTTCAACGTATGCTTAAATTTACTGTCTTAGGAGTTTTCTGATATCTAAGAGAAAGCAGATACTAAATAGGAAGAAATTCTTCAAATTTGAAAACTGTTTCTAAACTGAATTTATGTCACTATAATACCCTAGAGTACCTGAGAGAAACCAGTGGTTTTCCTGTTTAATACCCTGCGACTCAGCCACACGCACTCCACCACTGTCTCGTCCCTTTCTCTGTGACCTCAGCACGTCGTTTGCTCTCTTTTCTCTCCTTTCTGCCTTTAAATAATCTTGTATTCGAAACGTATCTCATTTTAGCTCTCATTTCCACTTTCTGTTCCTTTTCTTCTGGTTCTTTTCATGCCACATTGTCCAAATAATTCAGTTTGTGCTAGCTTATAGATCTGTGCTGGAATGTGATCTGCCCTTCACTAGCTATATTATCTCAGGCAGGATATCTGTCAGAGCCTTAGCCTCTTTGTTTGTAAAAATCACTCCAATAGTTACTATGTTGCTAGGAGGGTTTTGAGGAGAATTAGTTCAAAAACCCCTTGCAAGTCCCTGCTTCACAATTTTATGCCGCATTAGTGCTGTTACAGGAAGAGGTGTGTCAGTGTTGCAAGGTGTACAAATATATTTCTTTTGTATCCCCCTGGACATGGTTATCAGACAGTGAAATACTTCACTGTATTTTACCAGCATATATAATTGTGAGTGATTAAAAACAGTGGGTCTTTTCTCATGTCTTGTAATAGAGCCTTATATAACCCCATTACGTTCCAGTCCCGGTTTGATTACTTGAAGAAAGTGTATTGCTAACACAGATTTGTGCACTGTCAAGCCAAGTCTTAGATTATCCTGCTGGTTTTCCTGAGAAAGTACTCATATGACTCCCTTGAAGTGATTTACTACTTTTGTACATATAAAATTATGGTCATGTTAATGTACCAAACAATGGCCTTGGAAGCAAGTGTTTCACCAGTGACTCGGCTTCATCATTCACACTGAAGGAGATGAGCCATGACTTTGTCTATTAGTTGGAGAAGAATCTTGGGAGTACCTTTCCCATACTGTTTATCTTTAATGTAACACTTGGGAATATGGTCAGGGATCCTTTCAGCCAGAAAACTTTCAAAGTTTGGACAGTAACTACTGTATTACTTGGATCAAAGTTTTTAGTACAGCATATTCAAGTGGAATATATAGTTAATGGAATTCAGAGAAAGGGAAGCAGCCAAAAGAGTTTTTACTACAGTTTCAAATCAGTACAGGGGCAGAGTATTGTGGAGACTCGGGAAAGTTTGATGCATCGTATTTTTTGCCAGTGTTATTAAATAAATGTGCTCAGTTTTAAATCATTTCACCACTTTCCTTTGGAAATTCATCAACTGATTGTCCTGAGTTAGGAAGACCAAAGAAGTGAAAGAAGAGCCCACCCCTTCTTGTCTGTAGAAAAGAAGTCGTACGTAGGGACCAGGGCTCTTTGGAGATGTAGTGGAATCCACAGCTGGAGCAAGAAAACGTTAGGATGAACCTGGAGCTTCCTAAGATGAGAAAGTAAGAAAGTACATGAAGGGAGATGGGAACATGGCAGCAAGGCAGAGAAGCCAGCTTGAAAAGGCTCCCGCTGGCTACAACTAGGACAATTTGGGCATCAAAATAAATAATCACAGGTACAGACTGTGACCCATTTAATAAAACAGGATTCTATAAATTGATGATTGTGTAAGCAAATGAATAAAATTAATTATATCAGTGAGTAAAACCAGTGATAAGGAATGCGGTGTTCATATAAGCACACAAAGTATCTCCACACAGAATAATTAAAAGAGGAAAAAGTAACTGTACAGTGGAGAAGGCTGGCAACAACCAGCTTAATCAAGCCGTCAGAGTTGTTATTATCAGTTACCGCCAAATCAGAACTGTGTGCAGCCTTCCAGAATGCAGTGGGAAAAACCCATATCACTCCTTGGATATTTGTGCCAAGGATGTACAACTTAAATCTAATCATAAAGGTATATCAGACAAACCCAGATTGAGGCACAGTCTATATAATAATTGGTCTGTAATCTTCAAATGTATCAAGATCATGAGAAACAAGGAAATCGTGAGGAACTATTCCAGGTCAAAAGAGCATGGAAACAAAATGCAATGTGTGATCCTGAACCTGACCTTGTTGCTCTAAAGGACATTAATGGGACGGTTGGCAAAACTTGAATGAGATCTGAAGGTTACATGGTAGCAATACATCAGCGTTAATTTTTAAATCTTGATTGTTAAATTGGGATTATTTAGGAAAATATCTTTATTTGTAGCTAATACACAATAATACAGTATTTAGGGTATATGGGATGTAATGACAGTAAATTATTCAGAAAAAATATGTTCTATGTAGTATTCTTACAGCTTTTCTCTGAGTCTGAGATGATTTTTACATAAAAAGGGTAAAAAGTTGTTTTTATAACTGGATTTGTTGATATAAATATATCATGGTCATATGAAAATAATTTAGAGAAAATTAGAATTTTTTAAATGGGATCTCTGAATATGTCAAAAGGCTGAGTTACTTCCTGGACAGTTTGATAAAAGACATGACTCATCTTTCCACCTAAATTCCTTATTTACAGCATCAGATTACACTTAGAACTGTTTAGTGTTGAAATATGCCCACTACAACCTTGATGAAATTCTTGTGATTTTATATAGCAGATTTTATTTCAAAGGATTTTTTATAGATATTTAAATACAGTGTCAACTTAGATAAAATCTATTTGGGTTAATAATATGTTCAATCTACTTATTGAAACAGACTGCAGTTTTAAAATGCCTTCTTTGAAGAGGGGAGGATTAGAATAGTATATAGCTCAGTTCCAAGTTTTTCTTTCTATAATGAGCTGTTTTATGATTTGTGAAATCTTTTATGATTGTCACCATATAAAACAAGTGATAGTGCTAGCGTCTCACAGACATTTTGGAATTTGTTCATCCCACCCTGGAAATGGAGTATCTGGGCACCGGTAACAATTGCTGTAATGTTGCTAAACTGCATTTCACCAAAACAGCATGGAAATTCTTTCATCGTTTGTTATATGAATGTTGTACCAACTGTTAACTAGGGTAGTGTGAGTTTTGGACCTTCCTATCAATTGCGTGGGATTTAGAGCTTAGTTTTCTTTTTAAATTCTTGTTCACTAAAGCCTGAATTACTTTTCATTCTCTGTGCACATAATCAAAGAACCCTTGATACCCAAGAATTAAAGGGGCATTACAGATCATTTCGATCGCTCTAAGATCTACGGTCTTTCCCTTCTGACTTTACAAACATTTCTTTTCATTTTTATATCAGAACCTGTTTATATCAGAAACTGTTTATGAATGTGAGCTAATATTTGAATACTTTCGCTGTGCTGGGATTAGGCTGTGTGCCTTATATGCATTCTCATAGGTATAGTCATTTGTCTTATTTTATAGATAAGGATATGGAAGCCTAGGGACACATGTGTAGTAAGTGGGAAAGCAAAGATTTGAGTCCAGGTCTTTTAACTACTGTGCTGAACTAATTTGAGAAAAAAAACTCAAGCCATAGAAAAATATAATTACATAAAATATAGTCCTTTACATTTGGAAGGTTATAGTTAGCAGTATCCTTTGCAGAGTGGGTCAGAAAGACATAGATAGTAGTGATTTAATATTTAAACTTTGAAAGGACATGAAAACTTTGATAGAATTGGAACATCTGGGTAAGGGGACACTAAAGTGTTTACTAAAGTAAACCAAGCTACTGACCACATTGAAGGGGTTAATTTTCTTTATATGTCTTGTGAGCATGTCTCGAAGTGTATTCTGTCAGATTCCACCGTTGTTAATTAAGTAGTTTGTAAGTTGCCCAAAATTCAGACACAGCTTTTCAGTGTGATGTGTTCATGCTTAGAGTCTTAAGATCCTCTTGTAATAGGTAGAGAATCTATATTTGAGCAGAATGGCTGTTCTCTAAGTTGAGGGTTTTTGAGCTGGTCTGGGAGCATTGAAATGTGTAATAATAAATTTCGGTGTATTGCTTCCTACTTTTTGTACTTTATATGAGTTGAAGATGTGCTTCAGTACAATCTTGAGTAACTTCATTACATCTCATTTACTAATGAAAGTGATAAAC
The DNA here is from genome assembly GCF_014898765.1 of Herpailurus yagouaroundi. Classification (NCBI taxonomy): domain Eukaryota; kingdom Metazoa; phylum Chordata; class Mammalia; order Carnivora; family Felidae; genus Herpailurus; species Herpailurus yagouaroundi. Next base: position 75,556,132 of record NW_024412403.1, on the reverse strand, counting down.
AGTGATAAACTCCTTTACTTGGGCTGCCATTGCACAGGCTCATTTTAATGATATAGTTTGATGCCCTTAATGTTAAAAACATTAGAGAGCCTGGTAAATTAGAATTTTCCAATATCCGCAGCTTTTTTTTTCTCCTGCAGTTGATTTGCCCTGCTGACTCCCTACACGAGGTGGCAACAGCTGGCCTTTCACTGGAGCCGGGGGATTAGGGAGCAGGAGTCAGCAGCGGGCTGGCCTCTCGCCTCTTTCGACTGTTCTTTATTGTTTGATGCCTGGGCATCTCCCAGACAGCCAGCAATTGTTTCTTAAAACTTAAAGTTTGTTTCTCTTGCGAGTGTACAATGCTGGTGGGGCTTGTCTTTGTGTCTCTTCCCTCTCCCAGTCTCCTCTTATAATCCATCCTGTGCTTTCTCTTGATAATTAGAAAGGAGCAGAGTTGCAAGCTTTGTCTCTTAGTGTGCATAAGATTCAGTTTTGACTCTAAAACCTTAGATGGACATTTTCTTTTTCCCCAAGCTACCAGATACTCACTAACACATCATTTTTATAAGGAAAACTTTGTTCCTTATTAATACACTAGTGTATTTTTGAAATTGTGGTGATAAAAAGGGCGTGAGAGCAGAATGAACCAGTGCTGCCATTTTAAAAGCTAAAACCGGAAGAGAAATGCACCATAGCTGCTTAAATCCAAAAAGGTCCTTTATTGGTATGGCATGGGGAATGGAGTCAGTGGTACTGTAATAGCGTTATGTGGTGACGGATGGTGAGCGTGGTGTAACATATAGATATGTCAAGTCACTATGTTGTACACCTGAAACTAATGTAACATGTGTCCCAACTACAATTAAAATGTTTAAGATTTTTTTTATTAGCTCTAAAACAGAATTCTGATTTATAGGGTAGTTAAGAAATATCTTTATGCCGTGATAAAACTTGAATAAGAAATAGTCAGAACATATCTAGATGGAACCCTCAATGATTTTGTTGTTCTCTATTTAGAAAGGAGGAATGTCAAGATACTCTCCAATTAAATTTCCGTTGGTTACTCCACATTCCTGGACTTCTTCCACACCTGCCATATCCTTGAAGGCCATTATGGATCACAGTAGTGGCCACGAAGTAGTGTGAGGCTGAAAATTATCCTAGAACATGATTGTTATACTCAGAATCCGGAACTTAAAATTATGAAAAAGGGAACTCCCATCTAAAACTATTTTTCCAGAGTTAGGGCTCTGGCATGCAAATTTTAACACGTCTCCATAGGGGATTTTTCTCTGCTCCACCACCATCCACCCTCCTGCCCCCAGATCTGTACTCTAGAGGGTTCTTCCTGTTCACAGCAGTAAAACTGGTCGTTTTATTAATTGGGATAAAATTGACATATATCTTTTAGTGGAGTCTTAGAAACTGTATGACTCTTGAAAATTTGTTCGGTTATTTGAACTGTATCTGTAGTAGCATAATCATTTTCTGTCTGTCGATACAACCAAAGAAAATGAATCTAAAGGGCACTGAAGAGAAACGAGTGGCATTGAATTGTAGAATTCTGAGTCCATAGGCCCAAAGAGGGTTTGGTTTTTATTTTTAAAGGCTCAGTCACAGAAAACAGGATAAAGTGCCTGGGAGGGAAAACATGAAGTATTAAGGACCCCGTAGTTTCACTTACATCTGATCACTGCAACTGCATTTCTTTGGCCAATAATTGCCAAGACCTCAATACTCTTTGTCTCGTCTCTCCTTGCATCTAGCACATTTCTAAGCAGTCTTTTCGCTTTGTCTCTTTCTTATGTCTCTCACTGTGCCTTCTTTCAGACCATTATCATTTGCTCGACCAGTATTTTCCTCCTCCCTACTTATTTACCTTCCTCCAGAGATTAAAAACCTTACCGAGGTACTGCCAGTGTTGTTTAATTGAGCAGAAGGCAGACTTCCCACGGTAGGCAAGTGTAAATCAACCAAAATAACCACTTTAAGAAAAAAAATTTTGAGTCTCTTTTGACCGATCAGTTCTGCTCAAGTGATTTGATTCTTTCATAAACTCACCATACCTTGTATTGTATATATTGTAGGTGTTCAGTGACTGTTTAATCATGACCTTTCCATACGGTTTCTTCAGTAGCCCCCTCTTCCTGACTTAAAAAAGAGGGAGAAGGAAGCTAAGTCTTCTCATGATAAGGAACCTTTCTTCCACTCTGTCACCCAGAAAGCTACCCTCTCATTTCTCTTGTAGAGCAGCTTGCATCCTCTGCTGCATTCGCCCCTGTACCCACCCCTGCATCCACCCACTCCCTTGCTGACATCTTGTGATAAGGCTTTCACCCCTAGTGAAAGCACTTCTTTCTAAGTCACCAGTGATTTCCTAATTGCCAGTCCATGCAGTTCACTAAGACACTTTCATAATTGTTTGTTTGTTAGGCATTTTTTTTTTCAACGTTTATTTATTTTTTTGGGACAGGGAGAGACAGAGCATGAACGGGGGAGGGTCAGAGAGAGAGGGAGACAGAGAATCGGAAACAGGCTCCAGGCTCTGAGCCATCAGCCCAGAGCCTGACGCGGGGCTCGAACTCACGGACCGCAAGATCGTGACCTGGCTGAAGTCGGACGCTTAACCGACTGCGCCACCCAGGCGCCCCTGTTTGTTAGGCATTTTTAAGTTCTAACTTAAACGAATATTTTCGTTCTCTTTAATATTCGTGTACTTTTTGGAATGGTTTTTAGTGGAAATGAGTATATTTAAAAAATGGAAAGGTTGAAACAGCTCTCATTTGCATACAGAATAAGGTAACTTTCTGTTTTATGTTATCAGCGTTTGAGGTCTTTAAGGCATCTGTGCAGGGTAAAAGCAATTACATTTTGAATTTTGCGAACTTGTGAAATAATATTTTTCATAGTAAGGTGAAATTGACAAACTAAGGAAGGTGGTGAAAGATTATTTTTACCTTGAGTCTGCGTAGGTCAAGTAGACCCTGCTTTGTGTTGTAGCCAGAGAAGGAGAGAGACGACACGGCACAAAGAATAAAGTAATCCTCAGGGAGAGTCCTCTGTGTTAGAGAAGTAGTTATTTACACACAGAATTCCACATGATGAGCCTGAGTGGTGCGCTTTCCCGGTTATTGATGAGAAAATCCAGACTCAAAATGGGGCATTTAGAATCAAGCACATTTTTCATGGCCTAACTCTATCTTTTAAAGAGAGCATTGAAGGATATTGATCACTTGGTACAAGATTAAAATGACATTTACTTCTCTGTAATCTTATGTAGGCTACTGGTATTCAGTGCTTTATTAGCAAGTATATTCTTTTTGCCTTAAACTCACATTTTAACTGATTAGAAATAAGAACAAAGATAAGAAAGGTCTCTTCAGTAATGTATCGATTGAATTGAGTTGATCATTTTGAAGTAAGTTTTATTTACATGTTGTGATATATGTTTATGTGTATATTCTAATGTATAAAAAAGCAATGTACACATTTTCATCTAGAAATTAGGCTTTTTTTCCTAGCTAGTATTTCTTACCACTTCCTTACTGAGAGTCTAGAATGAAGTAACATCTTTAAAGTCGGGATTAAATTTTGGTGTGTTTTGTTTTTGAATTATGTTTTATGTATTATCTCCATTTCTAAGATGGAAATAAATGAAATCTAGTCATTGAAAACTAAATCTAATCACAAAACAATCTAATGACCTGTGAACAGTATGTTAAAAAAATAAAATTAAGCAAGATTTGAATAAATTTTTTTAAAAAAACTGGGCGAATTGGTGTGCGCTAAACTGAATGAAGTGTGCTACTTTATGAAGTAGGGGTCTCAGGGTAGTTGGGAGAGGGGAGCTAAAGGCAAAAGGAATTTTAAGTTTCTGCTATTTTATACATTCCTAAACTGTTGCTTAGAATAAGCATAGGAATAAGCATAATTCAAAATTGCCTTAGAAATTTCATATTCTTAATTTTATCATATTCATAGAAACGACAAAGCTAAGTGACCAAATACTTTCCCAAATAATCTCTCGGTGATTGCGATGCCAAGAAATACTTCATGGGACTAGATAGTAATTGCTCCTCATGGGGTCATCCCTTAGCATTTGAGATTCACTGTGAATTCTTTGGATTTCCAGTACATGCCCACTGTGGATCTGTCATGTGTAAATGAATTGAAATCTTCGTTGAACTGGTGAAGTTTTCAAGTTTGTGCAACTCAAGTTTGTGCAAAGTACTTTTCCTAGTATTTTGCATTGTAGAAAGGAGTTTGCTGGGTTTTATTCACTTCAGTTAGATCTGTTTCTTGGCTGAAGGAATTCAAGTCTTTTTTAAAAACCTTGCCTGTTTAGTCTCCTTGAGGCAACACTTCATTCTCTGAGTCATAGGTACAGACTGCCTGTCTTTACCAAGTACTACCAGGATTTCAGGTGTCTGTTTCAGTCCTTCTTAACTGTGACAGAGCTGGTACATATATATATGCATTGTGGAAAATTAGAAAATACAGATGGCAAAAATTTTAAAATCATTGCCACTGTCGAGAGATGACCACTGTAACATTGTATTCTAACAAATTGTTAAAGTTTATGTATTTAATTTGAGAGAGCACGCACAGTGGAGGGGCAGAGAGAGAGGGACCTAAAGAGAATCCCAAGCAGGCTCTGTGTTTGAGCCTGATATGGGCCCACACTCACCAACCATGAGATCATGACCTGAGCTGAAGTCAGAAGCTTAACCAGCTGAGCCACCCAGGCACCCCTCTAACAAAATCTTTAACGTAGTCTTAGTGACATAGTTTCTGCACGTTTCTGGAACACATTTTTCATGAGATCTCAGGTAGGCTTCTACTTAACACCGCCAATCTTCCCCTTATTGCCATCACTCCTGCTTCTGGTCTCTCATTTATCAGAGCAAGCTCAATTTCTCCTTTTTTTCTTCATATTAACTTATTTCAGAAAGGTTCACTGAGAAGTATAAGCAGCATTAGTAAAAATAAAACCTGTGGTACTAGTTACTTTAAGTAGGCCGTGGATTCCAAAGGCTGTACTATGGCAGAACATATTCAGAAAATCACTCTTCTTCGAAAGTTAATCCCCACCTATATCCAGGACTCTGGCACTTCCCATGTGTGCTTATGTCTTCGTTGTGTCTGTCCTTCCTTCAAAAGACGCTCCAGTCATCCCCACCTTAAAACTATTGGATTGATTCTTCCATACAGTCTACCTACCTTTTTTTTTTTTTTTTTAATGTTTATTTTTGAGAGCGAGCACGACCAGGGGAGGGGCAGAGAGAGAAAGAGAGAGAGAATCTCAGGCAGGCTCCACACTGTCAGCCCAAGAGCCCAGTGCAGGGCTCAAACTCATGAACTGTGAGATCATGACTTGAGCTGAAATCAAGAGTCTGATTCTTAACTGACTGAGCCACCTAGACGCCCTGCAGTCTACCTACTTTTGATCTTGATTCACTTATCCAGAAAAACCTTCAAATGTTTGCCTGCTACCTCCACTCTCAACCGTTCACTTTCTTAACTGTAATCTTTTCTCATTTCTACCGAATTTGGTTTTTCCAAGATTGCTGACAGTTAAGAGAAAGCAGTCAGCCAGGTGAGCCTCTTATGTAATTGCAGCATTTGGTACTTTGGTATCCAAATCCTGCTTGGAGCCATACAACTGTCTTAACATTTGTATAGAGCTTTGCACTTTACAGAACGTGTTATGTCTGTCCATGTTTGCCTTGTAAAGGCATATGAGGCTTATAAGGTATTATCCCACGTTGTTCAGATGGGGAAATTAATGTTCATTAAGGGAAGTGATTTAGCCAGTCACATAAATATTTATAGCAAAGCCGGAGCTAACAACATGTGTTAGAGATAGTATCTTTTTAGATTTGTTTTGGGCTTCTGTTCGTGTTTAGTCTTTGGGTTTGTGTTTGTGGGTGACTACAGATAAAACTGAGGTAATATAATTTGGCTTCCTTTTTTAATATTATTTTCACTGTGCTAGTTTTTAAACCTGTTCTCCTAAACTAATCATTAAGAATCTAGAACATTGAATTTTTCTCCTAAAGACATATGTAATGGTTTCATTCTTCCGATAAATATATACAGGTTTATAAATCTGTGTACTCTTACTGCTTTTTCAATGTTGTGATTTTCCCTTTCTGTAGAAAATAAGAAATTGTGACAAAATTTAAAGGTGATTTTCTAAATTAATGAATATGTAAAACTAATTCTGGAGTTCTTTTCATTTCTCTGAGCCTTATTCTGACTTCTGGACCCAGCATCAGCAGTGATACTTTTCTGCAGGGTTGTAGTAGAAGTAACTGAAAACTTAGGGAATCACCCTGACAAAACATGAATGCCCGCTAGCTCTCCTTGTGACGGGTTTAATAATAATCTGTTGTCCTGATGCAGCATTATAGTTAACAGATACAATTGTATTTCATTTTTGTTTTTCATCTCGCTTAATTCATAACTTTATTAAAACCCGCAATTTTTAGTTCCATATTTTCTCATATACTTTTGGTTTGGTTCATAAATCAGAATTACAGTCTCTGTTCTCATATTCCTTTCTTTTACTTTAAAAATTACATTAATGAGCTGACTGTTTAAGAATCATTCTCATGATTCATTCATCTGTTACGCCTCCTTTTAAAGCTTCAGCACTGAAGGTCTTTTGACAAACCAATATTTATAACAGTTTGACAGCAGGATGAGGAACAGCGTTTGTCTTTGTAACAGCTTGAAGAAAGACCCTTTCCAGGACCCAGTCATGCAGTTACAATCTTGACCTCTTTCTTACGCTGGGAACATACATACAGCAGCACCTCCCATGTGTTTTCTTGTCCCATTGACTGTCCATTCACTTCCCATCTGTTTTGCAGTCTTAAAGGAACAGAAGGGGCCCTCTTCTTATAAATCTGTCTTTGCAGGTGATAAATGATGTCCTGTCTCTTTAAGGGCTGCCTGGGTGGTTTTCCTTTTTTAAAAATGTTTCTACTTTCCACCTAACAAAATTCAGAGTAAGATACACTTTTAAGTATAAGAAGAAAATAGAAAAGAAAAAAAATGATGGATTATTTTAAACCCTTCTTAATTGATTGGGACCAAAAATTTTACTGGTCATTAGGCTAGGCTTTTTTAATCATCTCAACTAATTACCTGAATCATATTTAAATTTTTTTTTATGTTTAGATTTTTCTATGGAGACAAAAGGAATGCATTCATTTTGAAATAGTGTATTTATTTAAACTTTTTGGGGGGGAAAAATAAAGCAATGTATCAATGAGTTAGCATATAAAATAACTTATAAAGATTTTTTTTACCATAATTTGAGTTAATAGATATAATTAATAAGGCACATTTTATATACTGGATACAGAATAAAAATTCATGGGAGATGATTATTAATCTTATGGTAGAATCTAACTTTTACATTAAAAAGACAATCATGAATCCCATAAAAATTTATTATTTTTCTTCCATTGTGGAAAAGAAATGCTTTAAGTATACATATTTATATCATTGGATTTTCTAAGCATTAAGCAGAAATAAAAATTTTTTTCTCCTATGCAGAAATCACCTATAGAAGGTTAATGGGACAAATATTGTCCCCCCCCCTCAAATATTTTAAATTCCTGATCTTAAAAGCATTACTAACATAAAAAGACCACTTTTCAAGTATTATGGTATATTTATGAATCAGCTCTCTAGTGGTACATCTTCTGTGAACTAGTGTGTTAGCTTATTTATTAATTCCCCGCCTATTCCAAAAAGGATTTGAGGCAGCTTGCAGAGATCTATCCTGTGCAAAATGTAAAAATGCTGAATTGGAAAGTTGAATGAAGGAAAGAGAAGGTTAAGGCAATTTGAAATAATGTGAAACATGGGATAAGATTGGTACCCCCCCCCTCAAAATACTTGGTTCAAGGGTTCTTCCATTTTGCAGGTAACCTGCAAATGTAGCCCTGAGCTTCCTAGACAGCTGAAGCAAAATGGAAAGCAGAGTTGATTATGGGATTTATGGTGGCTGTCAGACAAAGCAGTTGCTTCGTTGAAGCATAGGTGTTCCTGGTACACACACCTGAGAAAAAATTCATCTCTGCTCACGGAAGGAACACTGAATTATATGATACAGTAAACCAGATGACTACATATGATCATTAACTTCATGGAGCTTTTTACTATAATGTTCCTCATTGTAGGCTAATCACGTAAGCAGTTCTAGGAGAAATTAAAATGACACAGTCCAGATACATAGCTATTTGGCTTATCTAAAGATGGACTTACATAGTATCTAGCATAGTATCTAATATCTAGTGTCCCCCATACAGTCTTCCATAAATATTACTTCCTCTTGCAGCTCTGAGCCTTTTAATATCAGGTAGCAGAGAGTTCAAGGTTTCACGCTCACTGACACTGACACACACCTGGAATGGAGCTGCTCAATTAAGGGCAGATCCATAAGCATTAATAGTTAGCTGAGATGTGAGATGAAATTACGATTGCCATCTACTTATAAAAGTGAAAGGCTTAGTCAGGGTCGAGGCCTAAATGTAAGCTGCTCTATGTTCGTTCATACTGAAGTCTTTGGGGAAGATATTAATATATCAAAGTATTTTAAGAGGTTTTGATTATATCAGCCAAAAGAGCCTGGTAGAAATGCTTGCAGTTAGGAGTTAAAAAGAGAGAGGTAGAGAGAAAGCTGAATTTATCCACAGTCACTTTGAGCTATTTATATATTCATCAGACTTAAGCTATAATTTATCTCACAGACTTTCTTAAGGCAGCTCTTTCTAAATCATATTATTTGGTGGGGGGGGTGAGGGTGGGTCTGATTATAGCAAATTTTTTAAAATAAATTTTTTAAAAATGTCATCTTTAGTGTTTGAATTATGTATCGGGTGAGTAGATTACTCAACAGTGTGAGTGAGTGAACAATGAGTTCATGGACATCTATTGCTTAGTGAGTTCTGTGCTAGACTCAGTGATTTTAAATGATGGACTTTTTTGTATGTAGATAATTCATGCAAGCAGTACCACATTGATTCCTGGGGGGGAAAAAAAACAGTATAATCCTGATCTTTCTAAAATGAATTATGTAGTCGTGTGAGAATAATATTGTCATTTGCGATTGAATTTTTCCTAGGAGCTTAACATCAAATAAATAAAAAAATACTAAGGAGTAAACAAGACAATTAAGTTTAAAATGATGTAGTTAAAACATATGATCGGTTAGTATAGTACATTTCAGTCCTAATGTAAAGCATTTTGGGCTTTGAATTCTGGACAGATTCCCTCATTTTATAGATAAAGAGACCAGGGCTGTGACATGACTGTGGTCATGAAGTTAAAGGCACAGATGGGTCTAGAAGCCTGGTTCTCCTGACCACATTATCATATAGCTTTTAACTCGTTATGTTCTCATCTTTATAAAATCCATATAAAATTACTACCCCATTGATTATTAGGGTGTTAGATAAGGGATTTCTAACATTTGTTGTCATCAAACACTCCTTTTGTTATTGTGTACTCCTGTGAAGTCTGTGTTTTAGAAGATCTGCCTATAGTAATATACTTACATTCGTTTTCATTAGGAACAGAGTTACAATCCTATCTCCTGATCAACCTAAATAATAATTGTTGCAGAGTAGATGTAATTCTGGCAAGAGTTCCATTTGAACTTTTGAAACACAATAACCCAGAGGACTCTGCTACCACCTTCAGCACACCCCTAGAAGTCAGTGACCCCACCCAGCTTTGAAATTACCATACCAGTCTCAGACAGCTTTCCGGAACATTAGGAGTCTCCTTTTTCTGTAACGAGCAGAAGTAATTCTGTTCATCCTTGTTAATGAGTCGATTTAAAAATAATCATAGCTCAAGAAAAAAAAAGAAAAAAGGCTCTTTGTAGGGGGAAAAAAACTACAGGACCAAGATTCAGAAGAGAAGTGTTAGGGGCTCCTGGGTGGCTCAGTGGGTTAAGCATCAGACTTTGGCTCAGGTTGTGATCTCGCGGTTCGTGAGTTTGAACCCCGCGTCGGGCTCTGTGCTAACAGCTCAGAGCCTGGAGCCTGCTTCGGATTCTGTGTCTCCCCCTTTCTCAGCCCTTCCCGTGCTCATGCTGTGTCTCTCTCTGTCTCTCAACAATAAATAAATGCTAAAAAAAAAAAAAAAAAAAAAAAAAAGTGTTAGATTTGGCTACACACCTTGGATTGTCGCTTTGCTTCTTCCTCTCGACTATAAAAGGTGCACATTTTTTCTTGTGCTAAATCTAAGATTTTGACTATCTTAAATCTTAAGATTTAACGTATCTTTGAGAATCTTAAAGCTTGTCTCTGGTTCACCCTTTCTGTTTGTTTTCTTCCCTTGTTTCCTTGTACTCTAGATAATCCCTTTAAATACGGAACTTCTAAAGAGCACTTACAGTAGGATTGTCTAATAAAAGGCAAGCCTTTTGATGAGCAACATATATTACATGTTAAGAACTTTTTAAAATCTTCAGTCCTTTAGTGAATAGCTTTTTTACAGCAAAACCTCACCTCCAAGGTGTCCTCAAGTTTCACTCTAAATGTGTATACAGCAGTTCTGTTAAGGTACATTGTGATCTGTGGATGTGTGGTTTGCTTAAGGTACACTGCGTTAGTTTGCAGTTTGTTTTTCATGCTTTCTTTAAAAACATCAAAAGTTGTAAAAGATTTATTTCAGTGCATGTGGTAGTGTTTTGTGTGTGATTCTTTGTTCCTATTCTAAACTGTTATTAACCACTGAAGTGAACCTTCTCCCAGGTTTGGCCTTTTGGTATTCACAGTGTATTCAAAACCTAATTACAGATTAGTCTATATTTGAGACTTTTAGAGCAAGTATCAGAAGATTCAAAAAGAAATTGAGAGTAGCACTATCATTTCATGTGGAGATAAAGAGACCCAAAACATGAATGGGTGCCAAGTCATCTGAAGAAAAAAGAGAAGGACCTTCATTCACTGAGAGGGGCGGTTTATGAGGTGGGGATTATGGGAATATTCATGACTCAATCAAGAAGCACAATGAATTGATGTCTGAAATAGTTCATCTTTTAAGTAAACATTGGATAAATGGCAAGTAGACTCAGTATTCACTACATGTAGAATTGCCTATTTCAGAGCAGAAATAGCAGTTCAAACAGAAATAGGGGTTTGTTCATCCCTTCCTGAGTTGGTTTAATTTATCAGGTTAATCTGAAATTTTATAAGAGTTCTCCAACTATAAATATTTAAGGCAAATGTTTAATAGAAAAAGGAGTTTGCTTTATAATTACCCTTTGCTAATCTGTATGCACATTTCTGTGGACAAGTAGTTTCTAATGGCAAAATAGTTAAGTACAGTAAGATTTTGGGACTTGAAAACACTTTAACACTGGGACATTAGTGTTTGGAAGGATCAAAAAGTAGAAAGTTTTAGTTGCTGACATTCAACTTTGATTTTTATGAATAAGTCTTGTTTTCTGTGTGCAGCTGGAAGGCATAGTTAGTATATAGGAAGTGCTGAAGACTTTTATCAGATTTTTGAAATGAAGGAATTCAAATATGGGAAATAATGCTGTTTATTATCTGTAATATAGCTCCTTTGCAAAGAATGAAAGCAATATACTTTCTAAAGCTGTGTGTGTGTGTGTGTGTGTGTGTGTGTGTGTGTGTGTGTGTGCAGTCAGCATATTTTGGTCTTCTGAATAAGGTGAAATAATTAAATTGAAATTTCTCTTTCCACTTACTGTATTGTGAGACCTGAGTATTCTCTGTCCCGTGTTGCTTGTGTGGCTCGAGTGACCCACCAGCTTTCCTGGATCTTCATTGTCAATGTGTATGTACCCTGCCTTCTGTTCCCAGGCTGGCTCTACACCTTGTGCTCCTGGCTTCTGCCCTCTTGGTCACTGGTATAACACCCAGGAAGTCTGTTGAGTGATTTTTTTTTTCTTGATAACCTGCAGCCTTTGTTTTCTGTACCATATTTTTGGGAATTTCATTTATCGTTTATCAGGTATTTGTTAAGCATGTGTAGTGAGTCAGACATTGTTGTAGATATTGAAGATGCTGAACTTTTTTTGTCCAGTTTCATAAGTTTGTATTGTTTTCCAAGGGTTTTTTCAAATATATGTAGGTAATAATATTTATTATACTTTTCTTAGTTATTTCTAGGCACAGAACTACTTAGGAAGGTGCTTGGTAACTATTCCATTCCCTCATTTTTACCACAGTATGTCTTATCTCAGGTAAAAGGTAAAGCTCACAACAAATACCCTTCAAATAATAGCATTTGTTTTGTTACCATTTAGAGTCTGTATCTGGTAGCGGATCTAGTATGTTTCCAAATCAGAGAAACGTGCACAAAGCTAACTCTGCAGGCTTCAGGTCCTTGTCTTCTGCAGGGACACCTTCAGGGCTGTATGAGGACCAAATGAAATGTGGGATTTAAAATCACCTCAAACATAGTAGATACTTCATAGACTCAGCATGAGGTAGGTAGGAAGTGATCAAGGAATTCTTCTCAAAGGCAAGATAGCATCTGTGTCCCCATATCACTGCATTAAGTACATTGTATAAAATGAAGGAACAAAGAAATGGATTTTTAAATTTAGTGTAAAAAGAGTACATTTATCACAGTTATTCTTTTTTCTTTTCTTTTTTTTGTTTTTTGTTTTTTTGTTTTGTTTCTTTGAGAGACAGAGCGAGCGAGCATGGGAGCAGGGGAGGGGCAGAGGGAGAAGGACAGAGAGAGTCTTAAACAAGCTTCCCACCCAGCACAGAGCCTGACGCAGGGCTCTGTCTCACAAGCTTGAGATCAGGTCATGAACGACAGTTAGAGTCAGACGCTCAACCGAGTGAGCCACCCAGGTGCCCCTTCTTTTTTCTTTTCACATTCACCTCCACTGTCTCCTCTCTTCTCCTCTCCCCCCCGTTACCTCCTAGTAACTTACTTAAATGCCCTTTGTGTCGTTTTTGACATTTCAGAGTATGTTGGCACGGTGCCCTGATACTCTAGTTGAAAATATTTTGTAAAAACAGCTTTTTAAAAGGAAAATTTGGCAATTTTATTCTGTGGTCTTCTTATTAATCAGACAGTCTTTTAACTTTTATTTAGAAAAAAACATATCGCTTATCTCTAATTTTATAAGAATTTGAATTTGATTCAGACTCCGCAGTTAGACACCTGCATCAGAGTGGCTCTTGGTCTGTCAATACAAGTAGATCTTGCTCTGAACTCTCTCTTCTGAGTGATGCTACTGAGCCACCCAGTCCCAGATTGTGCAGCTGAGGATGGAGGTCATGGACAGGGCAGAAGGATGGACAGAGCTGGCCCTGCTTGGACTCAGGTCGTGGAACAAACAGTCAGAATTCTTCTCATGCAGTACACCTTTCCCAAGTAGTATAGCTCAGTGAGATGGTTAGAGGAACTGCCATGGCTTTAAGTACCTGTTTTAGATTTCCATATGTTGTGCTATTTAAGCCAGATGATTTTTTTTTTAATTTTTTTTTAATGCTTGTTTATTTTTGAGAGAGAGAGAGAGAGAGAGAGAGAGAGAGAGAGAGAGAGAGAGGGAGAGAGACAGTGTGAGCATAAGTGGGGGAGAGGCAGAGAGAAAGGGAGACACAGAATCTGAAGCAGGCTCCACGCCCTGAGCTGTAAGCACAGAACCCGACTCAGGCGCAAACCCACAACTGTGAGATCATGACCTGAGCCGAAGTCGGATGCTTAACCGACTGAGCCACCCAGGTCAGATGATTTTTTAAATACCTTGTTCATTTCCAAAATTCTGTCAGACAATTTAGAAAACTCTTTTTCTCCTACTGTCCCCTTTTTAAAAAAATTCTTCAGTTGATGAACTGCACTATGTAGAGCTCTCTAAATACTCATGAAGAAAATAGGTGAAGCTCTTTCTAAGCAACAAGATGAATTAGTTTTAAAAATAAGAATGTGAGGGGCGCCTGGGTGGCGCAGTCGGTTAAGTGTCCGACTTCAGCCAGGTCACGATCTTGAGGTCCGTGGGTTCGAGCCCCGTGTCAGGCTCTGGGCTGATGGCTCAGAGCCTGGAGCCTGTTTCCGATTCTGTGTCTCCCTCTCTCTCTGCCCCTCCCCCGTTCATGCTCTGTCTCTCTCTGTCCCAAAAATAAATAAACGTTAAAAAAATATATTAAAAAACAAAAAAATAAGAATGTGGCCTTATTTTGAGAAAGGAAGTATGTTTACCGGTTTGTTGACTTAAAAAATAGTACAGACTGCCAAAAAATACAGATTAAACTTCCAAGAGATAGGTTGGGATTATAGGTTGGGTTTCTCTAGTTTACTTTTACGTAAAAGGAATTATTGTTGTCTCTGCGATAACTGTTATCATGTTTGCTCAGTAAATAGTTGAATTAAAACAGTATGGCTTTTTTTTTTCCTATATAGATTTGGTGTTAGTCTCAGATTAATACCAAGAAGTAGTAGTGTTAAATTGCTGGGAAATGAAGATGAAGACATTATGTTCTTTATATGCAGCTGGATAGACTTTGTCGAGTTCCTGCAATGCTCATGAGAATTCATAAAAAGGACAATTCTTCCTTTTATTGGCTGCTCATCAAAACTGCTGTCCCACTGATAGAAAGGAATACTTTATGTCTTCAATTGCAGATTATTTTTAAATATAAAAGATAAAATGGTGAATATTAATGTACTTTATATGATTTTTCTATAGATATAAAACAGAATGCTTTACAGTTTTGCCTCTAGATCAATAGCTTTGAACCAGTCACTTCACTTTAATTGGTAATTCCCACTAATATATAAAATTGTGTTAAAAGGACAAATATATATATATATATATATATATATATATATATATATATATATATGTTTATTTATTTTTGAGAGAGAGAGAGAGAGCACAAGCAGGGGAGGGACAGAGAGGGAGACACAGAATCTGAAACAGGCTCCAGGCACTGAGCTGTCAGCACAGAACCTAACGCGGGGCTCAAACTCAAAAATTGTGAGATCATGACCTGAGCCGAAGTCAGACGCTCAACCGACTGAGCCACCCAGGTACCCCACCACAAACTATATTTTAAAATGGGAGTTGCGTGATTAAGTAAGCAATGAAGTAGAATAAATCATGACTTCCATTTTTTGCATATTGGGAGATTGACATGTCCTATGTGTGAATAGTTTGTATTTGTGAAAGAAATCTTTATATTTCAGAGAGAAGTTAGAGATTTTATTTGGAAGTCTGCAAACATGAAAACATAAAATCAAATAAAATAATGTAAATCTGTCTTCAGTGACTTTGAGGATTTTGTTGTTGTTGTTTAATACATTTTTTAATGTCTGTTTATTTTTGAGAGAGAGAGCGCAAGCGGGGAAGGGGCAGAGAGAGAAGGAGACACAGAATCCGAAGCAGGCTCCAGGCTCCGAGCTGTCAGCACAGAGCCCGACGCGGGGCTTGAACTTAATGAGCGGTGGTGATATCATGACCTGAACCACAGTCAGAAGCTTAACCATCTGAGTCACCCAGGTGCCCCTGACTGTGGTGTTTTTAAACTTTATACATTTATAGCTAGGAAAGTACATTTGTATGTATTTTTCAAGTGTTATTGCCCTTTTAATACTTGTTGCAGATATTTTCTACAATTTCTTTTGTCTTTTAAATTTAGGACATTTTGACATATAAAGTGTACATTTTAATGTGATCATACTAGTAATCTTTTCCTTTGTAGCTTTCTCCATTTATCCTAGAAAGTCTTTTTCCAGTCTAAGGCCTGTTAAATACACTCCTGTATTCTTTTTTAATTCTTAAAAATGGTTTCATTGGGACACCTGGGTGGCTCAGTTAAGCATCCAACTCTTGATTTCGATTCAGGTCATGATCTCATGGTCATGAAATCGAGCCCCACGTCAGGCTCCACACAGTGTGAAGCCTGCTTGGGATTTTCTGTCTCCTTCTGTCTCTGCCCTGCCTCCAACTTGTGCCCTCTCTCTCTCTCTCTCTCTCTCTTTCTCTCTCTCTCTCAAGAAATAAACATTTTTTAAACAATTGTTTCATTATTTTATATTCTCCTCTGTTGCAGATATTGCTAACCGAGTCTTTGGTTGGACTCCAGAGAATCTGAGAACTCCTTAAAATTCTATATACAATGATATATGTACATTTTTCTCTGTAACATTCCGTAATTCTTATTACATTCTCAGCGGGGTCAGTCACAAAGCCCATATTCCTCCCTTTTCCAAAAAATTGTTAAGAGCTACTATAACAATCCATTTGAACATTTTTTGGATCTAAGGTGATACGTGATGCTAAGGTAATTTTTGTCCCTTTTCCAAAATAGTTTAAGTATCCCAGACAGTTTATTGAATAATTCTCTTCAAAGATTTGTGATGCCTTTGAAAATAAATTCACTTTTAATTAATCTAATAATCTTTTTATCTCCACAGAGAAAGTTAGAGAAATTCAAGAAAAACTTGATGCTTTTATTGAAGCTCTTCATCAGGAGAAATAAATGGTAATAAGTTAGTAAGAGCCTTCTTACTGCATTCATACTGACTAAATGCAAAATATATACTTTTTAACTTATTATAGTTTGTCATTGTACATGACTATATCCTGCTTGTTCCTGAATAATAATTTTAATGTAATTAAATAATTTTAAAGGCAGGAATCTCTGAAATTAGTTCTAAATTTCATATGTACAATGTTCCTCTTGAATACTTGATTGCCTTCTGGGTGAACTAAAAATATCCTCTAGAACTCATTTTGAACAGAGGAAAAGTAAACAAAGCTAAGATATTTCATAATATGCATGTGGCTCATAAGTTTTGTGCATGTAAATAATCAAACTGTAGCCTTCATTATTTTATTTCTCATTGTTCATATTCAGTGGACAATGATGTGTATGTTAACTTGCAAAACATTTTATTTGGCTTGACTAATAATAATTGTTCTTGATTTTATTCTCTTATGTTTAAAACCATTTCTCCTGTTTAAAGTAACTCAGATAGCCTTAGAATGGACTACTCTTCTGAATGTGTGGACTCTTATCTAATTCTGTAGTCTGGCATTGTAAGCATGTTCCAAATAAAGTATTGTATCATTAAATACAGATTTCCCGTAGTAGCATAGTAAACTGCTAATTACTGCTGAAGAATTATAATTAGTAAGTCTTTTGCTTTTATTGAAGAAGTTGAGAAAGGGAAGGTGCTCTAATTAAGACATTATCATTTCTTTAAGATATTTAATTAGTCACTTTATCTGTGAGCCTTTCCCTGTAGGCAGCCTGCAACACAGTCAGAACTGGAAGGAGTATTAAAGTAAAACATTCCCTCCCTAGCTGCATTCATTTCAGAAAAGGCCCTGTGACCAAACTACATGTTTTCCTCTAAGGGAGGCACAGTACATTTGAGAAAGCAAGCCAGAAAAGGAAGTGCAGCTCAGACCACTATCCCTCAGAACAGCATACCAGCAATAAGTGAGAGAGGAAGAAGTTAGAAAGCTTTCCAGTAATGTTTTATTACTTGGTTTTGTCTCTCTCCCCTAAGTTAAGACAGATGTATACATGGATGTACACAAAAATGTATCCAGAGAGTAAATATCAACCATCTTTGACACAGTCCAAAAAGAATTCATTGTTTTCAAGTATCTGTGTTCATAAATGTTTTATACAACTTCAGTGTATGAAAATTTCCTTTTAAAACCATAAAGTTGTTATGATACCTTCCTCCTTGTCATAATTACTATCAGTAATTCATGTTAGAAATAAACATTTTGAGAGCCTTCTTGATTTGGAGATTCTCCTCTTCAGCACCAAAGTTCACTTGATATTTCTGTTTGTAAAGGTGGTTTGGGGGGGAAGAAGATTCATGAAAATCACAGAAACCCCATTAAAAATATAAGCTTCATTTCTCTCTTTAATGAAATGAAGAAGCCTAAAGGCAGCCAGTGTTTTACATAATAGTGTCACTACCCTGAACTGGTTAGTGTGACATCTAGTGTTACTGTTGCTATTGGGAACATGCCTTTTCCTGCCAGAGAGTCTGTCTCAAGTGGAGGCCAGGGTAGTCGGAAGAGCTAAGTTGTGATAATCTGTGTCTATGAGGAAACCATCCCAGTTTTCTTTGTTCTTTACTTGTCTTTAGTCTCTACAGCCCTTCCTAGCCCTTGGGTTTTATAACCCTGTGAACTATTTGAATATTGGAAAGATCAACTATTTTGTACCCTGAAAATCCATTTAAAAGAATCAATGTGGCAAAATTGTAGCCTTCCTTGCTTCATTCTGACCATTTTATAAAGTTACCAGTCACTTTAAAGAATAGTTTTTGTGTGTGTGTGTGTGTTTTAAGTTCATTTATTTATTTTGATAGAGAGCGAGAGCAAGGGAAGGGCAGAGAGAGAGGGAAAGAGAGAATCCCAAGCAGGCTCTGCAGTGTCAGCACAGAGCCCAATGCAGGGCTCAAACTCACTAACTCTGAGATTGTGACCTGAGTCAAAACCAAGAGTTGGACTGAGCCACCCAGGGGCCCCTGAGGAATAGTTTCTTAATGATAGTTTTAACATGTGTTGAGTTCTTCAACCTGATAATTTTAAGTAATTCATTCTGATAATTGCTGAAGATATTTATACCCAGCACAGCCAAACACAGATTCCTTCTACCAATTTTAATATGTTTTTAAATTTTTTCTGTAAAAAACTAATGACAGTATTTTTTAATTCACACACGTTTAATAAAATTGTCACATTGTTATAGCAGGTGATATTTTAAATTTCATAAAACTAGCGAACAGGCAGTTAAGCTTCAGTATTTTTTTATGATCATGCAGTAATAAAGTTTATTTAGAAATTTTGCATTTGTCTCCCCATACCTTAATTTATCAAATGTGTTTATTTTTACAGAATCCTACTCATAATATAATCACCTCCGCATACATGTGAAGAAAGAAAACTCCAAAGTCTTTTGTCCTGCCTTTTTTCCTTCTGCTATTCCACCTTTCTAAACATGAAATAAAGTCATGGGGTAAAACTACTTAATGCGAATCAGAGGCACTTTGACCATCAGTTGCCTTTTGAATGCACGAAGAGTGGAAATGGCATTAAAATCCTATCTTATTGTATTGAAGTGACACATTGAGATAATACAAGTGGTGTGGCCGTTAGGTTGAGCCCTTGACGATAAGAAACTTGCTGTCCTGCTTGTGTCATTTGTGGTGGCACTATTTGTGGTGGCACTCGTTCACCTAATTCATTAGCCGGTGCTGCTCAGAGTCCGTTTCTTCTCTGGGTAAAAAATGCCAGGTGTTGTGAAAAGCTATCAATTGTATATAAAGTGATGGTAACCCGCTAACTTGTTGTCTGTATCTGTAAATGTTCTTCATCCAGAAACTATCTGATTATGAAAATTCAGTCTACATTTATCATGTGAAAGAGAACGTAAACAGAAGAACCCCTCAAATAGGTTAATTTGGATTGCAACAATTCTGTGTGCATTCAGTGGAAGAGAGCTCAGCCTTCCCTGACAGCTTAGAGAGCTGCCTGGGAAGCTAACTCAGCAGCAGCTTACCTGTTTGCTTCAATGGATGTTTTTGTACTTTCTGTCTCCATTTGAAGTTCATTCATTTTGGATGTGGTATAGGTGAGCAAGGTTTTCGGTTAACTTTGCGGGGGGTGGGGGTTACCTGTTGACAGAGCTGTTGGATTGAGACACAGGATAGGGAAGATAAAGAATAATCAGTTGACTAGTTTTATTAGACTGTCAAGCAGTTCAGGGAGGCAGCAGGAAAAGGCTCTTTCATAAGAGTGCATTATTTCAACAGCATGTTAACCATCTCCCTCTTAGCTGAACTTTTAAAGAGAAACATAAAATTGGATTCATTGCAGTTCAGTTACAATACCTTCACAGCATTTTTGTGTGTGTCATAAATACTTTTTTATTGGCTAAAGGACTTTAAAGCAAAGAAGTATACCATTTTTGACTTCAAATGTCTTTCTCATTTATCTCTGCTCTTTGCTTCCATTTTGTTAAGCCTTTAGTATTCTAATAAAAATGCCCATTGTGTGACAGTTTTTTACAGTTTTTTGGAGGTTGGTTTTTTTTTTTTTTTTAATTCTGTTTTGGTAACAGTTCCCTTGCTACCCTACCTTTTTTTTTTTTTTTGATTTAGCATCCATAGCATTGTGATTTCTCTTGAGATCTGATGACACTTAATATATAAGGTTGGAAGGGTAGCGCAAAATATTTCAGAAATCAAGAGTTCAGTATATATTTGTTTTATACTGTTTGATAAGATATGTAGATCCAGGTAGCAGTGTATATTGTTATTTGGTGGATGAGGAGTCTAGAACATTTCATGTGTCTTTCAGCTCTAGGGCTAGTAGGGGAACAGCAAGGGAGTACCCTCCTGTGCCCCCCGCCCCGGGTGTTATGTGCTGAATGTAGAGGTGACCTCACTGGTAAACTCTCTCTAACCAGTGCTGCTTGCTGGTAACCCCTCATTGAAGCAGACACCATGTAATTATTGTTTTTGTAGTTGTAAATCATAACCACTTTACAACTACAAATCTATTTCCAAAGAAATAGGACCGTGTTTATTTGTATGTGCTATGGATGGGGAAAAAATGCCCTCAGCTATAATGTGTAGATTTTTTCTAAGCTAAAGGCCGATGTTCAGTGAGACCTTTTATCACATCCCTTTGTATAAATTTAAGAAACGGGGATGGAGAATCTTCATTTCTCTGAGATCAGTATCTGTAATTTAAACATATAAATAGATGATTAAAAACCCCAAATAAGAGTCCAGACCTCCCACATCCCCCACAGTACATGTAGATGTTACATGACTTCTTTCTTTCGTGGACTACATACTTTTTTTTTTTTTCCTTTTTAGCCTATCTCATTCTAAGCATGCCTTTTTTTTTTTTTTCTTGAAAGCTAGGTTGATGCAGATGTTATTAAGAGAAAAAATAAAATTCGGATTCTCAACAGTAAACCCTGTGTGTTGTGTCTGTAGTTCAAAAATTACAAATGATTCAAATTTAAACAGATCGCTTCAGAAATTCAATGTACAGGAGTTAAATTCTAACTAGACCAGGAATCCTTTGTTTTTCAGGTCAGAATTTGCAAAGAGTAGCGTGAACAAAGCTCTGTATGGGAGACTGAGCAACTGTAAATAAATTAGATCTAAAATTTAGTCAGGGTATCAGTTTTAAGAATCCGTACTCCTAGGCAGTGCACAGTGGGAAACAAGTGGTCCTCGCTGCTTCAAGTTGAATCAGCTGAGCTATGGCCACAGGTGGAGCAATCAGCCTTTCTTAGTAGCTTAATTACATTCTCTCCTCTTTGCATTATTCTCCCTTTTCAGGCTTTACTCCAGTGGACTCCTTCCCACAAATAATGTAGCCCCAAGTACAAATGAATAGCGTAAAAATGAGGAGGGAACATTGCAGAGAGCAGTGCTTCCTAACCTTATAATTTGGGAGTTTTACATGTGATGAAGAGCGAGCGTAGGCTTAAAAGACAAATTCCTTAGCTAGTTTATAATCTTATATTTATTTTAGATGTATCTATTTGCAAAAAGAAGGACGACATTTTAGTTTTCCAGTAAGAGGGATCAGAATGATGCTTTTTATCTCTGTGCTTTTTATCTTTTGTTGGCTGTAGTTTTAGGTTCTTTAGCAATATAGAGATGTGCTTGCAGATATACTCACTTTTGGATGATCGTGGCTATGTGTTCAAACATTTAAAACATAACCTTGTTTTTACTTGTTCACTGTGAATGAACTCTGTATTTTTTAAAACCTTCACACTACATGTGGATGTTACTGCGGTTTCTGTTTTGCCTGTGCTTTTAATCTAAGGTCATTTGTGTAGATTAGTAATTAAAGTAATTTAAATCATGTTCTAATTCTATATTGGAGAGCACCTTCTACGTTTTCTCTGTATTAACGAAGGGCTGAGAGAGAGTGAGACCTTTGCAGTATAACCAAAGTCATGGTCTGATAAGCCTCTTAATGTGGCTCTTCTCTGAATACTTACATTTCACATGCTTCACATTTCACAGCTGTAATCCATGGTCAAACAAATGCCTTTTTTTTTTTTTTTCGTATCTTGATACTTGTCAAACATTTTGGTATTTTTCTTTGATAAAATTCATTAAAAATGTCTTTTAAGTGGATTTTGCTGCCACAGCCGTCATCATTCGTACAGGAGGCTTACTAAAACGTCATGCCTAAGTCTTAAAAGGGAAGGCAGCTTAAGGTTCTTCCATCTATCACCTTTTTATGAACACCCATTTCTCATTTTTGTTTTCTTCCCAGAACTTTGCTCGTAAAGGATGCTTATTAAATACTTGTTGATCACTTGGTATGTAAAATAAGTCAGAGTGTAGGTGTACCTTCTCCAAGATTTCTATGGCTGGCCGAAGTCAAAACTAGGGAAAGACTCAAAGTCATGATTGCTTCAATAAGTAAGTACATGGTGGCTGGAGTATGGTTTATTTCTGGTGAATAAATGTCAAGAGACTCTCAATTCCTTTGGACGGTTTTATAGAGAAGAACACATTTGAATCATGTTAGCATGTATTTTACTCACCACTGTTAACAGATCAGTCTTAGGATGAGGTGCAAAAAGTAGTTCGCATTAATTTTTTACCCTTTGTACATTTCAAGTTCAAAATCTTCATGTGTCAAAAAAGCTTGAAGAATTTAATAATTTGGTTTCTTTTCATGCTTCCAGTTGAAGCATTAGTAACTTTTTAAAAATCATTACTTTTTTTAGTTGAAGTGCAGTTGCCATGTGATGTTAGTTTCAGGTGTGTGAAGAATTCTCTTTATCCAAGTCAAGTAGCGGTCATGCGCTTGTAAATAATACAGATGTATTGTTTAACCGTATTACAAAATATATTTTAAAATAATCAAGCATACCCAATTTGTGATAACTAAAATGGTCACTTCCTGCCCATATTAAACTAAGCAGATAGATGTGGAAAAGATGAGTGCAACAAAAATTGTCAAAGATTAAAAAGCAGAACAGTATCGGGGCACCCGGGTGGCTCAGTCAGTTAAGCGTCTGACTCGGTTTTGGTGCAGGTCATGATCCAACTGTTTCGTGAGTTCAAGCCCCATGTGAGGCCCTGCACTCACCGTATAGAGCCTGCTTGGGATTCTCCTTCTCTCCCTCTCTGTCTCTACTCCTTTCCTGCTCACATTGTCTCTGTCTCTCTCAAAATAAACAAACATAAAGAAAGCAGTATCGGGAAAGTTGAAATGTGAGTGATCTTTACCCTGAAAAAGATAGTTTTATGAAGTAAGGGTAAGGAAAATGTACATTATAAAGCACTGGATTAAATACACATCTTGAAATGATAGAGTTGAGTTACTACGAGCTTGAAAATTGAGAGCGAGTACAGGAGCACTCCCTGAGATTCTTGAGTTGGTGTTCACGTTCTGTAGGACCAGTGCTGAGGTTCTTTGGGGGTTCAAGTCACTGAGGAAGAAATAACTTTTAAATGTTTTTAAATCCATTGTCCCTTCTTTTTCGTAAAGAATTCTTAACCTGTTTTGTTTTTAATTAGTCTAGGTGTTAGCCTGGATCCTATCTAGGTATTTGAGAAAATTCAAAAATCTAGGGGGTTTTGTTTGTTTCTCAAAGTTTTTCGAGAGCGTGAAAGTGAGGGAGAAGGGCAGAGAGGGAGAGAGAGTCTTAAGCAGGCTCCACACTCAGTACGGAGCCTGATGTGGGGCTCGATTCCATGACCCTGGGATCGTGACCTGAGCTGATATCAAGAGTTGGATGCTCAACTGACTCAGCCACCCCCAAAACCTGTGTTGTAAAAACCTGTAAGCGTGAGGCCCCACTGTAGACCCAATCATCATTCCTTGACACTGTCAGCTGCCTCCCACAGAGGGGTATCTAATGGCTGGGTTACGAATACAGTTCGCACTACTTAATGTTTGAAGCAGCATATCTGTTCTGCAGCTTACTTTTGGAGTGACGGAATCGCATAGCAACAGCCTGGAAATTAGAATTTTATCCACTTGTCAGAAAATAAAATCATGGTTTACATGATCTAGCAGCGCTTGCCAGCTCATGAGACCTCTAACACTGGTGAGACAGTAGGTAGAGAATAGGCTGACTCCACCTCCTTGCTTTCCTCAAGTTTTTCTGAGGATTGGCCAAATCATCAAGAAGCAAGACTGCCTGGATTACTGACACTCACCTACCTCTTAATTTCTCTAATATGCCCTTGGCTTTCACAAATGCTATGTGATGTACCCACTTGCAGAAAACACACAGCGTCTTTTGCAGAAGTAAAACCTAAGGACGTGTCTCTGTTATCGTTTAACTTCATTAAAGTAAGGATTACTAGACACTTCAGGGCCAGCAAAGCTTCCCACTCCTGATAAATGGATATGCCGCTCTCCTTCTGTCAAAGAGAACTCAAGACCTTAACCTGTTTCTTTACTTCAGCTGCCGGAAATGCTGAAATTAATTGACCTCTTAAGGAATTAACCTATCCATTCTCCTGCATTCCAGTTTTGGTTTGAATCTCTCTTCTCCATATGTCCTAACATGGAAATAGTCCCCCATCGTTAACGAAGTGCAGTGCTTACTACTTCTCCATCAAGAGGTGTATTTGTCTAGGGGGCTCAGGTCGGAAGTTCCCACACTTGCACCCGCCTTATCTGTGCCTTGAGAACACAGCACACACCCAATTACAATAGGGAACCTGCCTCCTTGAGTAACACTAGCAGAAGGAGGAGGTGCCTGGTGTGTGTTGGGAGAAAGGTGCAGATATAACACACATTACTAAGGGCTCATTACAAAGGCCTTTGCAGGACTGAGCACACAGCAGAGAAGTGTACTGTCACTGGCCGTTAGCTTTTTGGGATCCGTCTAGAAAGCCCCGAAGCCTTTTTAATGGGC
Source organism: Herpailurus yagouaroundi (assembly GCF_014898765.1). Taxonomy (NCBI): domain Eukaryota; kingdom Metazoa; phylum Chordata; class Mammalia; order Carnivora; family Felidae; genus Herpailurus; species Herpailurus yagouaroundi. The sequence continues at coordinate 75,531,242 of NW_024412403.1, read as the reverse complement.
AGTATCCTATCTTGCCAAAGATTGGTCCCATGAAATTTTTGGTTTTTCTTTTAAATTTTGGAGTCAAGAATCTAGAGCAAAGGAACCAGTATGTCTTGTGTTTTGCATTCATCATCACAGGCAGTATTATTTCCATGTTTTGAATGAGGAAGTTGGCTCAGAGAAGTTGTAAGTAACTTGCCCAAGGTCATTCTAGTGAGTAGCAAAGTCTAAATTCGAAAACAAGTCTGGTTACAAACCTGTGTGCACTTTGCAAAATAGGCCGCCTCTCAAAAATACTTTTAGAACAGTGAACTTATTTATGAAATCAGGAGTACGCTGGGCACTGACACACCTAGAAAGTGTACAAGGATTAACCCTAACTGTGTGAAGCTGTTACTGCACTATAAGAATGGGGGTCCCTACGGGGCCCTAGAGGACAAGGTGATACTGAGATTCAGGGGGCTCTAATCTCATGTCTGCCCCAGATCTCAGATTTCAGGAGTAGAAGTGAGTTCTTTGTGATTTTTTCCTCAACATGTTAATCATGTTAATTTTTCCATCTTACCTATGCTGATTCTCTAAATTTTTTGGAGTTAGCCCAACTGTTCAGATCCCGAATTATTTTTACCCCAATTTTGAAAACCTTGACTGAAAATTTATATTCCCAAATTTTGACTGCCTTTCCATTTCTAATAAATGTAACACTCGAAAGAAAGTCTATTTGCAGAAGCTTTTACAATTTTAACTAAATTTATTTTTAAGACTATCATATATAGAAGTTTCTTGGCCCAAGAGTTTCTAGTTTCCCAGGACTATAGGCGTGGAAATAGATACTTTTCTTGCCACCTTTCTCATGAGTTTATCCTTTCGTGTATCAGATCATCCTTAATACGAGTGCTTAATTGAACACCCCCGCCCTCCGCTGCCTCTGCCATATTGGGGGCTCTCAGCACCAGCAAAACCACTTCCATTTTCATACATTCATATCTCTCTTTTTAGATGTCTGAGACATTTACATTCTTGCTAATTATACTTGCCCATCGCCATGGTCCTAGCTGAGCCAGGATCGTGAGACTAGTTTCATTCACGTCAAAAATACTATGTTTGTCACTGTACGGGTGGAAGAGGCATTTGGATCTTGTTCTCCGTCGGGCACCCCCATCGGTGCAGTTCGCCAGCTGTGTAGCCTATGATTGGTTGGGCTTTTGATGTGCAGATAGTACAAGTTGGTCACAAACTTGTGTACAATGGGCCTGTTCTGGTTCATGTGAAAATCAACATCCTTTTTTGTGTTCCCGGGTGACAGGATGCTACAATACTATTAGCATTTGCAAAGAGTGTGCTCTGTCCAAGGGTGTAACCACAGATCGTGTGCTGCTCAGTTTGTGTTTCTCTATTATGTGAGAGACACAAAGAAGCTGAAGGCTGGCAAAGGCCTGTCAAATCTTGTAATGTAGCGCTCGACCCCCAAACTCCACTTGGCCTCCGAGCATCTCTTGTTCCCCGGTCCACCCCTCTGTCTGAATGGGCTCTGAGGTAGGTAAATGAATTCAGAGGCCTGGTAGGCGGGGGATTCCTTTCTGACCTCATTCCTGTACCATTTGTTTGCAGGCTTGTAGGGGGAGAGGAGGACATTTTGGAATCCTTTGTGTTAAATAATTTTCTTGCAGGTTGGGGAGTTAATGGTAACTTTGTCTGAAGCCAACCGAGCAGAAAGCCTCCACGGACCAGGCGTGGCATGCTCAACCAACCTCCTCACAGCTACAAGCGGAGAATGTGGCAACGGAGGTTTCTAGAACAGATGCATGCACAGCACATCTGCAGGTTTACCATCTGGTAGTAGAAAGCCAAGACCTTCCTGTGTGTAAAACAGAGCAGCTCTTCCTTTAAAAAATATTTTCTCCTTTCTGAACTACCATGGCTTTTATTGTTCATGCCTGTAGTTTGGGTAATCTTTTGTGCAACCAGATATGTATACTCAGAAGCATTTGTAAAGCCTTCTACTACCTGGCTAACTGTACTGACTGAGTATGGAGTGATTTGGAGAGGATTCCTATCACTTTTTCACTCTCAGCTTTCCTTTGCTTACCTAGCAAGTGAAATATGGTTTTAGAACAATGGTAACTCGTGTTTTGCAAAAAAAAAAAAAAAAAAAGTCCAGAGAGAAGAAACAAGTTGTTCAATTAGTGGCAGAGCTAGAACCCTCCTCTCCTGACTCCCAGGCCAGTACAGCAGTCCTCCCTTATCTGCAACTGTAGTGACCCAGGGGCAACCTCCACCTCGAAGCAGATAGTCCTCCCTCTGAGGCGTCCTCAGGCCAGTAGTGTCCTAACACTACGTCCCAGTGCCTACACCACTCACCTCCCTTCATCTCGTCACATGGGCATTTTATCCTATCACCAGAAGAAAGTAGAGTACAGCCCAGGAAGCTATTTTACGAAAGAGAAGACCACATTCACATAACTTTTATGACAGTATCTTGTTATAATTGTTCTATTGTTGGTTGTTGTTAATCTCTAACTATGACTCATAAACGATATCATAGGTATGTATGTAGAGGACAAAACTTAGTATCTATGTTATCTGTAGGGTTCGGTACTATCTGCAGTCAGGCATCGACCAGGGGTCTTGGAATGTACCCCCTGCTGATGCTGAGGAGTGACTGTACTGTTTCTGTTCCAGGAAGATTTAAATCAAGCCATAAATTCAGTGCCTCCGAAGTCAGGCATTTTGTAAAAGAAGTTGGGGATCTGGATATTTATATGAAACCTCCCTACTTTTAAATAGTAACAGCTAATTTAAAAATCTTAACCGGAATTGAGTCAGAACATCAACAATCAGCATGCCACCCAGCCACGGATCACCATGTGAAAAGCCTGATTTGAACTGCAGCGTCCTGTCCACCGCTGGCCTCAGTGGATCTGAGTGACAATACTAGTAAGAGCTTCTGAAGACAACGTGATTTCTGGTCATGCTTAGAGGTGCAGAGATTTCCAGCTTCATTTAGATGCATGGAGCTTTAACTTCGTTTATGATGAAGTTGGACGGAAGGGAAAATCTCATTTATTAACTATATTTCAGGCAGTTTAAATATATTCCCTTATTCTTCCTGACATAGGCATCATCAACATTGTACCAGCAGGTCAAAGCCTGTTCAGAGAAGCCTGTTCCCTGAAGTTCCAAGGCTGGCAAAGTCAGCAAGATGTGCATATTTATATAAAAGCCTTTGTTCTTAAGGCAACCGTTTTCAAGTCCTGAAAGTCACACTGGTGAACTTGAGCTGGGGAAAGTGGCCCTTATGACACCTTTACACACTGTAAGTGAATCCTGGGTATTCAGAGCACATTCTATTTTTAAGGTTTATGAGGAAGAGGTAGCCCAAAATTCTGGTAATTATTTTCTATTTGCTGCTCAGCTTGAATAAAATCATCTCAGTCACTGAAGGGTACTTTACCCTGAGGGAGAGTCACTTGTCTACTTTGTGTGTATGTGTATTTATCCTGGATCTGTAACAAAGTGTTCATCTCTGGTTCCAGAAAAAGCAACCCTATTTGGAGAAATTCTATCAGGAAAGAAGGAGCCTGTGGAGAAGGGAGGGCAGTGACTTAGGCATACATCCAGAGTTCAAACCTGTGTGTTTGCACCTTCAGAGGGGCGGGAGCAGAGCACACGCCCATGAAATACAAGACTCATGCCTCTGATTAATCATGCTCTGCCACCCACATGACAAGTGACCTTATCACAGCCCTATCTTCCTCCAGACCAGATGTGTGAAAGGACAACAACCTGGATATTTCCACAGGTTTCTTCCAGCTTCTGCCACCGATTACACTTGGCATCTAGAGAAATCAAGGGAAAATGCATCCTCATCCAACTAAGGCAAGACAGTTTCTAGGTTACATTGTTTTTTAAGTGAAAAAGCATTCTGATATTTGCCTCCAAACCAGGTACAAGGTATTTCTGTCTTGAATCCCAAGGAATGATGGTCAACACGTACTGAGTGTTTGTGTTGTAAGCGCTTAAGCAAAGTGAATATTGCTAATTTCCACAACCCTGAGAGAGATACTATTATTCTCCCCATTTTACGGGGGGGGGGGGTAGTGGAGCCTCTGAATTGTTCAGGTTGTCAGAGTTGGCTTAGTTTATAAGTGGCAAAGCTGGGATTTCCACTCTGGAAATCCAGTTCCTTGACTTGGCAATTCACCACCACCCTATATTATAAATTGTTTCTCGACCATAAACGGCCTGCCTTGCACAGGAGCATGCACGAGGAAGAAGTCATGTCCGCAAAGGAAGTCAGAGAAGTTTTAAGAGGTGGTGAGTTCAGAAGGCAGGCATTTGGCAGCCGGAGGTAAGAGAGGTCCTGCTTCCTCGGGCACGTCTGCAAACAGAAACAGCTTTGCTGGCTCGCCGGTGCCTTGGCTGCACACCCGAGTCCTCGGGAACCAGGCAGCCCCGTCCTGGGACACCCCTGACGGCCACCGAGGCAGCTTGCGTCCAGCAGCTCCTCCCTGCCAAGGGGAAAGGGCAGGCGCCTGGGTCAGGCTACGCTGGAACGGTGAAGAACAAAGGGACGTCAATCCAAAGTAGGTTTCTAAAGAGACTACTGATTGGTCGCCTTAGAGAGGGCACAGCGCTAGTGGTGCAAACACTAGGTTCAACGGGCAGGCGGAAAAGGGATTGCCTTATTTTCTACTAATTGCCCTGCTCTAGGGCTGTGCGTGAGCCACCACGTGCGCGGAAGGGAACTGGGATGTGGCGCCTTGCAGATTATTCGGTGCGGTGGTTTATGTTTGCGGTTCTTACTGAGGGGGCTTTCCTTTATTTTCATTTTTATACCACCTTTATGGTTCAGGGTACTCTGGATATAGTTATCTGGAAATAAGGCAGATGAACTTTTAAAATACCCTAGGGGGGCGCCTGGGTGGCTCAGTCGGTGAAGCGTCCGACTTCGGCTCAGGTCATGAGCTGACAGTTCGTGGGTTCGAGCCCCCGTGAGGCTCTGTGCTGACAGCTCGGAGCCTGGAGCCTGCTTCGGATTCTGTGTCTCCTTCTCTCACTGCCCCTGCCATGCTTATGCTCTGTCTTTCTGTGTCTCTCAATAATAAATAAACATTTAAAAAAATTTTTTTAAATACCCTGGAATCCCAGGATCGAGAAACGAATTGGTTATCTTCTGTGAAGCCTACGTATCTGTAAAGCATGCACTATTTTGCCTTTCATTCACAGCCAAACTGCTTGGAAGAGAAACCCTTCAGCCATTCACTGTTCGGCTCACTCCCACCTCTAGTTTCTTCTGCCAGCTGGGCGCCTCCAGCACGCGCCCCTCACCGAGGCCACCTCTGACCCCACTGAGGATGCCCGCAGACGTTCTTACACTTACTTTGCTTGATCCCTTGAGGCTATTTAACACCGTGGCATCCGTTTTTCCTCTCTCTCTGTAAACCCCCATTTCTCTGACTTCTGTACTTCCATGACACCACTTTGTCCTGGTTTCCCTTCTAGTAACAAAGCGGCTGCTGATTGTCAGTGCTGTTTGCAGACCTTCCTAAGTGGTGGCATGTCCTAGAGCTCTCTCTTCCTCACCACACTTGACTCAGTCTCACATCCTCGCTGGCTAGTCAACTCCCTGCCCATGTCTGCAGGTGACTGTCCTCTCTGGCTCTGTCCCGGTCCTCTCTCCATGCCCCCAACCCCCATCCCCAGCTGTCCACTTGCATGTCCCACAGACCCTGCACTCAGCCTGTCCACCGTGCAACCAGTGCTCTCTCCATTAAACCTGCCCCTGCCCCACATGTCACTCTTGGTGACAGACACTGACAGGTGCACAAGACATGTAGGAATCTCCCTCTCCCCAATACAGGCAACAAACGCAATCGCCGGTTCTTATAGTTTTCATATTACTGTCTTGTGTCCCCATCCTGTGGCCTCTGCACATAAAGGGCGGCCCCCATGTCTCATGCCACTGCCACCATAGACACTTCAGTGTCTCCTCTCCCCCGTCCACCTTCCACACTCTTGCCTGAGTGCTGTGTCTAACATGCAAATGTGATCACTGAATTAACACTGTCTCCAGATAGCTTTCAAAACAAAGTTCAAAATCTTGAGTTCGCAGTGCCTCCTGATAAGGACCTGCCCACCCTCCCTAACAGCAATCGCAATCCTGCTCCTCACCCCACATCCCTGGCTAGAGCCCCAGAACACCCCTGCTCTGTCACACCATCTTCCTGCGTGCACTGCTCAGTCTGCAACAGCCTGCCTGTCATCTGTCACCATGGACCCTTATTACAATGTCATTGACTACATTCCCTGTGCTGTGCCTTTTATTCCCGTGACTTAGATAGATGCATCTTTTTGATATTGTAAAAAGAAATGTGTCAGAAGATCCACAAAACCAAGGAAACCAGTATTTTCCAAATGGCTATGCATGATGGGACCAAAATCGAACATGGGGAAACATCCTTTCCAAGGGAAGGTAGACCAGTGGATTTTACATCACAGTGTATGAGAAGTTCATCAATATGGTTTCAGATTCCACGTCTCAACTAACCTTTTGTCAAGTGTTGATATAGTATCAAAGAAGATAGTATCAAAGAAGATAGCCTTTGGAAAGGCTATTAAATTCTCCTCTTTTTTAATTACATTACTGTGTGAGACCAAGTTTTCTTCATATACTCCAATCAAAACAATATATTGAAATAGATTGAATGTGGAAGCAAATGTAAGAAACCAGTTACCTTCTCTCAAGCCAGACATTAAAGAGAATTGCCAAAAATATAAAGAAAGCTACTGTTATTGCTACATTTTTTGGTTTTCATAAGAAATGTACTTTATGTTAACATAAAGCTGTTTTATGTTTAATTAACCAATTGGTATATATTTTAAATCTTTTTTTTAAATTTTTTAAGTTTATTTTGAGAGAAACAGAGGCAGTGCAAATGAGGGAGGGGCAGAGAGCGGGGGAGAGAGAAGAGAGTCCCAAGCAGGGCTCTGCACCATCAGCACAGAGCCCTATGTGGTGCTTGAACTCGCAAACCATGAGATCATGACCTGAGCCGATATCAAGAGTCAGACGATTCACCAAGACACCCACTCTCCCCTAATTAGTATATATTTTAAATAATTCTGTTTTAATTTCAAATATACCAATATCAAATATTATATCAAATACTAAATATCAGTACACATAACCCACCTAAAGAAAAATTTCTTTGGGGAACTCAATAATTTTTAAGAGATTAAAACTTTGAAAATCACTTCTTTGTACTACAAGGCTTAGCTAAGGATCAGACTCTTTGTTTAAAATATCTGAAGCAATGCACTCCCCATGAGAATTACCTCTTAGTTTCCTAGCCTCAATTCAAGATATATTTTCAATCCATGGCAAGTGTTAGAAAACAGTGTAGCAAATGTCAGTGACTGTTGGTATGTGAGTTGCACATCAAACCATTTTAAAGCACAGCTTCAGGAAACTGACATGTTTAACGCAGCACACAAGAATTGTTTGTTTGAGGACCCATATTGATAGATGGTCTCAGACCTCAGTGTCAGGCAGAACTGTGCTTCCCCCGAGCCACTGGTGTGCTATGACTGTCTATGGACCATTTTTCTCCCTTTCTTTGGCTGCTAAGAAGCCCGAAGTTAAATTCTCAGCTTATCTTCAGTCCCATATGGAAACTTACATTTACTTGTCTGTGGTATTAAGCTCTCCCCTGCCTTAGTTCCATTTTGCTCCAATTATCTTTGATTTCTGCATCTGAATTTTTGTGGGTATTCGGTATTTCCAAAAGCTACCTCCAATCCCTTTGTCAAATAAAAGTATATAAACATAAGTGCATTCAACTACCAGTGATGCCGTAAGTTTGTCCTCGGTATACTGAAACACGCTCCTTTCTAAGCAGCAGGTTGCGTGTCTGGAGTTTCTTTGTTACTCCCTTGGATTCGTCTGTAGAATAGGAACACAGAGCAGTGAGGGAAGAAGCATAGCAATGTCTTATGAAAATCTGGCTCTCTATCCAACCTGCACCAAGGGTAGAGAAGGTAGCCTGACCCAGAGGCCGCGGAGGAGGAGAGCAGTCGGAGGTGGGGGCGGGGGGGGGGGGACAGGGAGGTGAACAGGCCGGTGGGTAGGAGGGGGGGGCAAGCCCTCAGGCGGCCAGGGGGAATCTGCTCCTCTAATGAAAGGGCCCTTCTTTCCAGGGGATTATAAGAATATTCATGACCCTTGAGATCAGCAGGTGAGGCTCAGCCCTCCCTACTCATCCTTTGGGCAAATAGTCCAGAAAGCTGAGGTTGCCAGGATGAGAAAGGAACAGTGGGATTTGGGAGCTTTTCCTGCTTCCCTAGGCCCCTAACCCCCTTTATTTTCAGAGGAGGGCAGGGTGGGGGGCACTTGTCCTGAGGTGAAGCAAGGACTGTGTCTTTCATTTCTAAAGAGCAGGCAGCGAGGCCGAGGCAGAAGTCCCGTGACATGACTTGAGACACAAAATGGTATCTTAGCATCGAAGACCCCCTTTGACAACAAGAAGAAAAGCCCTTTTCTTCCCAGCCCGGATTAGGCGAGGAGGGAATTCTCCAGAACATGTGTGCATTGTTTCGTGAGGGCAGCCTGGCTGGCCTGGGGCTTGCCTCCCAAAGTCAGCCCAAGGAAGCTTGTCCCGTGTAATTAAAAGGGAAGGCAAACAGCAGGGGGTCTTGTTCCGCTGCTGCCCACCAAAGTGGGGTCCCCGGGGGACGGTGTGGCCCAGGAAATTGGCTAAATTAATGGTTATTGGAGGCCTCACTGAATGTGTGGGCCCTGGAGGCATAGAGAGGGCAGGGCAGGGAGTCTGTTCCTATCAAATGGGAAAAAGAGTCACTCTGAGAGAGCAGAGATGTCCAAGCAAGTGGCCACCGGACCAGGCAGCAAGGCTGCCCTGAGGATAGGCACCTGCAGTGAGGGGTCAGCCCCCTGCAGAAAGCAGAGTTTCCAGGCACTGTTTCCAGGCCCTGGTTTGTCCAGCTGACGCAGGCGGGCCCCTCTCTCTCCAGCTGACAGCGAGGCTGGGAGCCAGGAGGTCACAGGGCATGGCCGCTGCTGGGGCCTGGAACCCACAAAAGGGGCCGAGCTGCTGGAAAGTAGTCTCTTGTATTTGTCAATGGGAAAGTGTCTCACTCCGAAGTTATGGGGGGACGTAAAACCCTGAGCCAGAGGTTAGCATGTTTGGCACTCTTCAGCGTTTAACCCAGTTATGAGAAAGAAAGCTTCGTCAGGAAAAAACCAAAAAACAAAAAACAAAAACTTTCTAATTGCCATTTCCTGAAAACTTGGGTTCAAGACTGTGAACCTCATGCATTGTGTTGGCAGCTGCCTCCTCCGCGGGTCTCACAGACACACAGCGGTGCAGGAAACTCCTGACTCCCCCTCCGCAGCCTGTTTCCCAGGCTACAGGGGGAAGGTTGCAGTGACAACAGCCAGGAACCAAGCATGGCTGGTCTCCCAAGACCCCATCTTCACCAACATTCTGCCTACGGCCGTGAGCTTTCTCGAGGCCCAGGCCTCCAAGTTTTCCAGCAAGTGCGGAATCGAAGTCAATATTAAGGAGTAGACACAGCTCCCCTGGCCTCTGCAAATATTGGACCAAAGACTTGAGTGCGGCGATGCTGTTGACAGTTACGAGATGGTGGCATTGTTGTCTTTGTCACCATGAAGTGCAACTCGGTGGAGCCTGGCCTAACACCCTGTGTACACAGAGGGGCCAGTGCTGCCGGGAGGCCCGTGTGTTTGCTCTGCCAATATGTGCGGGCGGCTGGCTGGCCGACATCCCCCTCCCAGGGGGACAGCTAGGGGTGTTAGCCGTGCTCAGCCCTATCCTGTTGCGTGCCCCCGTAGGGAGGGGTGCTGAGCACGGCATCCAAGCCACGTGCTTCCTTTCCTCCCTTCTCAGTTCATTAAAAAAAAAAAAAAAAAAACTATCTTGATTGAAGTGTAATGCACATGCCATCTGTACAGCCTGATGAATTTCCACAAACTACCACACCCTTGTATCAAGCGGGTCAAGAACCTGAACATTCCCAGCCTCCCACAAGCCCACCTGTGATCCTCCCAGGCATCACCTCCTGCAAGGGTGACCGCTATCCTGACTTCTAACACACGGTAGCTTCGCCTGATTCAAGCCTCGTGATTTTGAAAACTTCCCATTTGAAGCCAGCCTTTATGTGCTTGCCCTGCAGGACCCAGTTACAACACAGCCTGGCACAGACTGGTCTCAGCTCTGCCCTAACTTGGGCACACCCCTTCCCTGCTCTGGCATTGGGGTCCACTCTGTCACGGGACAGAATTGGTCACATGTCTCTTGGGGCCCTTGCAGTACCAGTGTGCTTCCTGGCTCCACTATACTGCTTTGAGCATGAGGAGGCTGGCAGACCAAGGACAGGAGGGCTGTCTCTAAGCCAGGGGCGACGCACAGGCTCAACTGTTACGTCCTAAGAAGGGGACAGCTGCCTTGCTCGCCATGTGTCACCACACCTCCTCCTTCCATATCACCATCCGGAAACATCAGGGTTCCCTCCACACCACCAGAATACACCTGATTTGTTCCAGTCCTGGATCTGGTCCATTCTCCTGCCTGTCACCTGTCCCAGGCCGACTGAGAGAGGGAAGGGGAACCTCCCTCTGACTATGCTCCGCTAGGTGATACCCCACTCCTTTTGCATACCTAAAGCGTTTTCTGAGGGCTGGGGATCCAAGGGAGCTTAAACTGGATGACAAAAAAGCATGCCAGCTCTGGGGGTTCAACTTCCTCACGCACAGGTGGGGAAACTGAGTCCTAGGACGGGAGTGGACTGGCTTGAGACTATGGAGAGTGTCTGGGGGCAGGCTTCCTCCAGTTTGCCATATCCAGTCCTGGAATAAGTTCGATGAATTTCATTGCTAATGTCAAGGGACACACACAGCCACACATACACAAACACACACACAGAATCCCGACTGCCAACCCCCTCTCCAAGGGAGCATACACACACAAACACACAATAGCAAAAACGACTGTTCCCATCACGAGAATTCTCCATTTCACCTTGTTCTCCCTGCGTTCACTTCAACCTCTGCCCCTGACCCGGACCCCAGGGCTCTTACGGAATCGGCCCTTCCCACGTGTCACAACAACCCTGTGAGCTCTGAGTTTTGGACTGTGTGGCCCCATGTTACATCCTTGGCCAAGAGGCTGGCTTGGAAATGCCATGCTCTGGAGACACTGGGTCTCTGCTACCCAACTGGGTCAGCGACAGGGCCTCTGGATCTCCTGCTTGCCCAAATCCAGAGTCTGGCTCCCAGCGAGCCCTGCCCTCTCTCCTGGGCACACAGAAAGGATCCGAATTGCCAGGCTGTCCAAAAACACTGCCCACTAGAGGCAGAGGGGCATGACAGAGACCAGCAGTGCAGGGACCTCCACATGGGGACACAGATGCCCTACTGCCCCCGCAATCTTGGGAACATTTCCCTTGTCTTGAGGACTTTGCTGCCCTTCCCTCTAAGACACATGCCAGGAACACCCCAGACCTTGTCACTGGACTCCCTAAAAACCGGAAACCGAGGGAGCAGGCAAGGTGCTATGTCTGTGCAGGCGCACAAGAAACCTTGGGAAGCTCTCTGGGAAGCTCTGCGCCCTGGCACAAGCTGGCAACAGGCATCCGGTTCCATTCCATTCAGCTCTGACTCCCGGCCTGGGGAAACAGAGGTGAACAAAACGTGCACCCTCAGCTCAAGAGGCTCACACTGTTTGGTAGGGGCTGGACTTGAGGAAGAGAGCAACAATCCTGGATCCCGGTCAAGAAATAGCTGTAGACGACCAGCGCTCCAAAAAAGAGCAAGAAGAGAGCAGATCCAGCCTAGGTGGGCTCCGTGGAGGAAGTGGCATGTGAGCTGAGCTGAAGAACATCTTTCAAAAAGTGAACCATCGTATCTTCCCTTTGGCAGAGTAAGCTCTTAATTGTTGTGAAGGCTGGGAAAGCTTACAGTGAAATGCACCTAGCAGGATTTCTGGTGCATCACTGGTGCTCACTAAACATCACACAAGAGTTCGGCAGCCGCAGCTGGCCTGGTGAGATTAGAACCAAGTCCGTGTCTTCGTCAAGGGAGGAAGGCTGGGTGACGAGATTGTTAAAGAGTCATGTTTGGCTTACACTGTGACAAGCTGACGAATGTAGCCTGAGGGTGATGGGGAACCATTAAAGAATTTGAGCAAGAAGAGGCAGAATCAGAATTTCTTTATCAGAAGATCATTTTGGCCACAGTATGGAGTGGAGAGTGAATTTGGACAGGAGGAGCTGGCGGTGAGACTAGAAGTGGAGGCTGGGTGACCTTTATGAGTCTTCTACCAGGGTCCAGGTGTGAAACAATAAGGGTCACAGCCTGACTATCACTGTGGGATGAAGCTGATGGGACCAACACGGGGGTTCATGCTTTGCCTGTGCCTGGGCATCCCCTCCCTCAATGTTGGTGTGGGGGAAGGGGAGGGGCATTGATGTGGCGAGCATTTGAATGGTTCCTGGAGAAAGCCATCAGGAAGGATCCCCGGGAGGTGGGCAAGAGCAGCAGATGGGCCAAGAGCTTAGCAACACCTGTGCCTGGCAGCATACTGGTTCTGGCCTGGACTTGGCCTTGGCTCCAGAGACAAGGTTCTTCTTAGCTGCACCTTGCAAGTTTGAGATGGACTGAAGCTCCAGAAACCTGGTTTTAGGCTCTTTGCTGGGCAGCATGCCTTTCACTGAGCACCCATGACTCAGCAGTGTATTTCTTATAATCACCCTATGAGGTATGGTTTATCATGCCCATTTCAGATAAGAAAACCGAGGCTCAGAAAAGTCTAGTCAAATACATGGTAGAAATGGAACTAGAGTTCGAGCCCCTTGTTTCTCTGCCCAGTGCTCTTTCCAGAGCATACCTCTACCAGTGTTCAGCAAGAGGGAAAAGCAAGATCCTACAGGAATGTATGAAAAGAGGTGTAAGAGTTTTGTAGAACAACATTCATTTGGGTTTTTTTTTTGTCTGTTTGTTTGTTTGGGGTTTTTTGACAATTACGGGGGCACCTGGGGTGCTCAGTGGGTTAAGCATCCAACTCTTGATTTTGGCTCAGGTCCTGATCTCACGGGCGTGAGACTGAGCCCTACGATGGACTCCGTGCTGAGTGTGGAGCCTGCCTAACATCCTCTCCTTCTCTCTCCCTCTGCATCTTCCCCACCTGTGCTTGCATGTGCATGCACGCTCTCTCTAAAAAAAAAAAAAAAAAAAAAAAAAAAGAATAAAAATAATTGCAAAGATTATATTCTGAAAATGTTATTTTTAAAATAATTTCAAAGTTACAGAAAAATTACAAGAAAAGTGGCAAGAATTTCATGTACATCTCACCCAGACTCATCAATTGTTCAAAGTCTAACGTACTTGTTTAAATATTGCCTTTGAACTCAGGAGTGTAGACCATTTTCATTTAAAGTGATTATTGATACGTTGGGCTTAAATCCGTCATCTCGCCATGTAAGTCTGTCATCTTGAGATTTTCTACTTGTCTGATTGCCATTTTGTTCCCCCTTTTCTCCTTTCTTTGAGATAATTGAATACATTTTTTTATTTCATTTTATGTACTTTATCAACATATTAGCTATGTCTCTTTGTTTTGATGTTTAACAATAGCCTTGGGTTTTTGGTGTACACCTTTAACTCAAATGATATTATACTTCACGCATAACATGAGAACCTTACAGAGAACGCTTCCATTGTGTGCTATCCCATTGGACATTTTGCTTTAACGTATGTTACAAATTCTCCAACACATTGCTGTTATGTTTGCTTTTGGCTGGCAATTCTCTTTTTAAAAATGATCTTTGAAAGGGATTTAAATAATTTTTAAAAATTATATACATTGACCCATGTTTGCCCTTCCTGATGTTCTCCATTCCTTTCTGGAGATCCAGATGTCTACCTAGTACCCTTTTTTCATAGATTTCCTTTGATATTTTGTATAGTGTAGGCCTGCTGATGATGAGCCCTTTCAGCTTTTATGTCTCAAGAAGTCTTTCTTACACTTTCCTTTTAGAAAGATACTTTCTCTGGGTATAGAATTCCAAGTTGATTTTCTTTTCCAGAACCGTATAATTTGTTTTTTTCTTTTTATCACTGGTTTTAAGCTATTTGAGTAGAACATGCCTTGTACTTCTCTTCATAAATTTCTTGTGCTTGGGGGTTTGTTGACCTTGGATCTGGGGGTATATAGTTTTCTTTAATTTGATATACAAAAACTTCAGTCATTACTTCTTCAGTATTTTCTTAAACACCCTCTCCCCTTCTTCTGTGACCCCATTACGCATATATCAGGCCACTTGGAGCTGTCTCACAACTCACTGATGATGTGTTTATTTTTTCCTGTTCTCTTTTTATCTCTGGGTTCAATTTTTGGCTTTCATTTGGTGTTCTGTTGCCATGTCCTCAAACTGACTAATCTCCTCTGTAGTCACTAATCTGTTCTAATTCCATTCAGTGTATTTTTCATATCAGACCCAGGATGATGGGAACTTGGAGTGGTGGGCTGAGAACCTAACGTCTGCATCTGGAGGAATCAGGGAAGGTTTAATGGAAGAGGTGGTATTTAAGATCAGCCCCAAGTGATAGGAGTGAAGGTATTCTGGGAAGAAATAGATGCAAAGAGAAAAAGGAGCATTCATCATTGGCAGAGGGACCAGCAGGAACCAGGGCACAGAGGTCAGGAGGGATCCTGCTGGTATGGACACCAGCTTCCTGGAGTTTGATGGTAAGACAGGAAATGGGCTGGAATGCAAGTTAGCAGAGCCTTGAATGGCAGAGTGACTCTTTTACATTTTTAGAGGGAAAAGCATTAAGCTGGGATTGCATATGAAAATCCTGCCGTGAAGCTCAAGACCAAATAAATCATAACCAGAATTCTTAAGACAGGTGGAGTTACAGCTTCCTTGCATCAAAGTCATTTCCTCTCCTTGGTAGTTAGCCCTCACATCAGAAACAAGAGGGTTCAGCATGGCTTATTTACTGTTCTGTATACATGATCTCTAAGGTCTCTTTCTGCCCTGAATATCCACAACCCCATGAGTCAACATAATTTTAGTGGCATTGAGAGTCACTGATTGTGTTTGGGCAGGAGAGTGACATGCGTGTAAGGAGATGATTACTTGACCAGTTATGAACAGGCCTGGTGAGTAAGTTTTCATTGTATCAGTGGGCAGTGAGACTTAGAGGTAAGGTACTATATGCATAGATGAGAGTGTGTGTTTTCCCCACTCACTAAATAAGTGACGATGAAGAGAGGGTCAGAGAGAGGTAGCATGAAGGATGTGTTTTAGGATGTCTATTCTGCAATCAGGTAAACATCACATGATGACCTCATAGATTGACTACAACCCAAAAGTGTTTCAATGGGAAATCCCACTTATGACCCAGCTAACTTCTCCACGTTCTATGCTACAGCAAGTATTAGAGCAATCTTGGGGTCTAGGTTTTACTCTATCACAAATGAGATTCTGTTACCTGTATGAGCCTTGGTTTCTTCATCTGTAAAATAGAAAGAATAATTCCAAACTCAAAGATTTGGGTAAAATTTAAAATGATTAGCATGTAGTTGAAGATGGAAACTTCACTGATATCTGAGCAAATTTTTAAAAATGTTTTAAGTAAAATCTTTGCCCAACGTGGGGCTTGAACTCACCACCCCAAGATTAAGAGTTGCATGCTCTACTGACTGAGCCAGCCAGGCGCCCCCCCACCCCCAGCAGAATTTCTTAGTAGAAATTGACAAACCGATTCTAAAACTCATATGGCAGCACAAAGGACTTTAAAAAACAAAACAGATTTACAAAGAAGAACAAATCAGAACAAGGCGAACAATACTTGATTTCAAAACTTATTGTAAAGCTAGTTGGGACAGTGATAATTTGCTTAGACAGATAAATAGATCAATGGAACAGAATAGAATACAGAAATAGGCCCATGCATGTATGGACATCTGATTTTTGACAGCTGTGCAAAGACAATTCAATGAAGACAGGAGTTTTTTCAACAAATGTTGCTAAAACAATTGAAAATGCAAAAAGAAAAGAAGCTTTAATTCACCGTATACATAAATTAACGTGAAATGGATCATAGACATAAATGTGAAAACTGTAACTGTAAAACCTCTAGAAGAAAACATAGGAAAAAAATCTTTGCAACCTTGAATGAGGCGAGCATTTATTGGATACTACAACTAAAGTACCATCCATAAAAGAACAAATTGATAAGTGGGGCATTATCAAAATTTAAAACTTCTGCTCTTCAGAAAACACTGCTAACAAAATGAAAAGACAAACCACAGCCTGGGAGAACATATTTACAAATCCTATATCTGATAAAGGTCTTGTATTTAGAATATATAAAGAACTCTCAAAACTCAATCATAAGAACTCAAACAACCCAATAAAAATATGGGCAATAGATCTGAATAGACATTTCAGCAAAGAAGGTATATGATTGCAAATAAGCACATGGAAAGGTGAGGCTCCATTACACAGCACACCTATTAGAAAGGCTAACATTAAAGAATGGTCACACCAAATGTTGATAAAGGTCCGCAGCAATTGGAATCTTCATAGACTGTTGGTGGCAACGTAAAATGGTACAACCACTTTGGAAAACAGTTGGCCATTTCTTAAATGTTTAAATATATAACCAACCATACGATATGGTCATTTTATTCCTAGGTTTCCACCCAAGAAAAATGAAAGCATGTGTCTGTACGAGATTTGTATACATATGTTCATAACAGCTTTATTCCAAACAGTCAGAAACTAGACATAACCCCAATGTCCACCAGCAGAGAAATGTATAAATAAACTCTGGTATATCTATGCAATGGAATGCTACTTGTCAATCAAGAGGAAAAGACGAGTGATGTATGCAACAACATGGGTGAATCTTAAAATGATCATGCCAAATGAAAGAACCCACATTTGAAAAAAAAAAGTATATAATTTATGGTTCTAGAGATTATACATCCTAGGAATTGCAAACCAATACATGGTGAGAACAGATCTGTGCTTGCTGAGGGATAGGTGAAGTTTCTACAAAGAGGCACGAAGGAGCTTGTGAACAAATGAATATGTTCGCCACCTTGAGTGGTGACGGTCTCATATATACTGAAAATGATAAATTGTGAAGTACGTTGTATGTCAGTTATACATCAATAAAGAAAAAGAATATAAGGGCGCCTGAGTGGCTCAGTCAGTTAAGCATCTGACTCTTGATACTGGCTCAGGTCCCAATCTCACGGTTTGTGAGTTTGAGCCCTCCTTCAGGCTCTGCATCAACAGAGAGTGGAGCCTGCTTGGGATTCTGTCTCTACCTCTCTCTACCTCTTTCCCGCTTGCACTCTCTTTCTCTCTCAAAATAAATAAATAAACTTAAAAAAAAAACAGAAAAAGAATATAGACTACTGTGCTGCACAGACATAGATTCAAATCCCACATTTAAATCCTAGCTCACCACTTACAGACCTCGGGCAAGTCACTAAACCTCTCTGAATCTCAGCACTGTCATCTTTAAATGAGGCTGATACTATTCGTACCTTCTTTGAAAGACTGTTGGGAACCTAGAATGAAACAATAAATATAAATTGCCTAGCAGAATGCCTGGGACATAGTGGCGCTTAATACATATTAACTGTTGTTAAAGCGGTTCCCAAGCCACTTGGCGTTCAGGAAATGCTCATAAAATTTCACCCTTACCTATCCCCACTGCACCCTCTGTGTTTAGTCATAGAGTTTATGTGTTTAGAGTCATGTGTTTTGTCTTGGCATTCTAGATGAAGAGGGGTCATTGTCTGCACCAGGCAGACAAAGGAAGCTTCTGAGTGAGACAGTACGGCTGTCTTTAGATCTCCCGTCTTGTCCCCCAGTGGATATGGTTGATGTTGGCACCACCAGGCGGGCGAGGGCTGGCAGCATCTTGCCCTCAGGTTGTGACTTGGCCTAAAAGGAGCCTGGCCCAGAAGAGGCCTGAGTCCTCTGTTTCTCCTGCGCTTCATGGAACTTTCCACATCCACAAGTGCTGGGTAGTCAGTGGTTTGTAAGGCTCGGCCCTCCCTCCGGGGTGGGGCAAGCACTTTGGAGGAGGATGGCCCTATTGTCCGGGAGGTTTCTTTGGCCACAGAGGCCCTGCTGAAGCCTTCACATCCCTGGAGCCAAACTGAGACTTTCACGAGTGAACAGGCCTGCTCTGTGTGGGCACAGCAGCCGAAACCTGAGCAGGGATGGTGGAGACACAGCCCCGGTGCTAACTTATTCTGGCCACAAAGATGTCCCCTTCCGTTAACCGTTCCCTTCTGAATTCCTTGACAAAGGGCTGCTGAACAGGGTGGGGGCAGAGCCGAGAGGTGTGATCGGGGCTGGTGATGGCCAGGAGTAATAAGCAGGGTTCAGACACTCCTGAAATAGAGTGTGTTCAGCTTCTCGTGGAAGGTTTGCTGTTTGCCCGGTGGCAAGTGATGGTGCCAGTTTTAAGTGTCAGATCAGACCCACGATGAGGCCCGACGGGAAGTGAGCTGAGCTCTGAAGGCCAAACATCTTCAGAATGATACCTGTAAGCGTTGTCTGCAGTCTGGGACTTGGGGCTTTTTGGAAAGAAGGTGGCTTACATATCCCTCTGTTTACCAAGCACATTGCTAGGACCCATTTTTAACTTCACACCAAGCCCGTGAGGTTCATATTATTTCCAGATGAGGCAATGGAGGCAAGGTATTCAAGCTTTCGAGTCCAAAGAATCTTTTTTTTCACTCATTCATTCATTCATTCATTCAACAAATACCCAAAATTGTATGGGGTGGGCAGGGTGTGGCGGATACAGCAGTGAGCACAGTGCAGTCTTAGCCTCAAGCTCTTCACGGCATAGTGATTTGGCCCCATCCTATCCCCTTGTATAGCCTTGAGCAAGTTACTGGCCTTTTTTGGGCCCCAGTTCCCACCTCTGATAAGTGGGATTATAACTCTTTTAAAGGATCCTCATAAAAGTGAGATGGAATTAAATGAGATGATGCATGTCATGGCCCCAGGGTCTAGCAAACACTAGACCCTTCACAAATCTGGCCACGATGGCCATCAGTGGTGAGCAGGCTTGGGCCCAGGCTGGTCTTGTGTTGTCATGGGACCTGCATTGGATGGGAAGAGCCAAGGCCAAGCATGAAGAGGGGCAGCTGGAAACTTGTTGGGATGGGGGAAGACCCAAGGGGCCACACTATCTGAGGTGTAGTTCCCTCACGAACAGGTTGCCCTAGCTTTCACAAATGGGCTCTTCTGAAGGCACCGTGTAAACTTGAGTCACTCTCATCCATCCCACACCTATATTTATTAGCACCTTCCATGGGCCAGATGTTGGGCATATGGTGTTGCTATGAAACCTTTTCAAGAAGTGTGGGAGATGAACAGGCCACAGAGAGCTACAACGCCATGTCTGGATGGGGGTGTCCTGGGATAACAGATCCTTGGCACCATCGATGCTGCTTCCTGTCCTTCCTTCCTTCCCCAACAGATAGTCATCTGCAGAGGCCCCTTCCTTCAAGTAGGGAGTGGGTCTGAACCTTCTCTCTCGTAGCTGTTGCCACAACCCAGTCTACACTCCACCTGCCTGGTGAGTACTACGGCTACAGTACCATCTGCTCATGGTGGCCCTGTCCATTGTCTCCTTCCTCCAACACATCCTGTCATATGCTCAGAGAGAGCTCACAACATGTCACCTCTTGGCTCAAAAATCCTCAGGAGTGGGGCGCCTGGGTGGCGCAGTCGGTTAAGCGTCCGACTTCAGCCAGGTCACGATCTTGCGGTCCGTGAGTTCGAGCCCCGCGTCAGGCTCTGGGCTGATGGCTCAGAGCCTGGAGCCTGTTTCCGATTCTGTGTCTCCCTCTCTCTCTGCCCCTCCCCCGTTCATGCTCTGTCTCTCTCTGTCCCAAAAATAAATAAACGTTGAAAAAAAAAAAAATCCTCAGGAGCTTGGGGCACCTGGGTGGCTCAGTTGGTTAAGCATCTTATTTCGGCTCAGGTCACGATTTGGGTTTGTGGATCCGAGCCCTGCATCGGCGTCTCTGCTGTCTTCACAGAGCCTGCTTGGGATCCTCTGTCCCGCTCTCTCTCTGCCCCTCCCCTCCTCGTGTTCCATTTCTCTCAAAAATAAATAAACATTAAAAAAAAAAAGTCCTCGGGGCGCCTGGGTGGCTCAGTCGGTTGAGCGTCCGACTTCGGCTCAGGTCAAGATCTCGCAGTTCGTGAGTTCGAGCCCTGCATCGGGCTCTGTGCTGACAGCTCAGAGCCTGGAGCCTGCTTCGGATTCTGTGTCTCCCTCTCTCTCTCTGCCCCTCCCCCACTCATGCTTTGTCTCTCTCTGTCTCTCAAAGGTGAATAAACGTTAAAAAAAAAAAAAGTTTTTTTTTTTAAATCCTCAAGGGCTTTCCTAATACCCACATGAAGCCTCTACAAACACAGCTCAACCTTCTTGTCCAAACTTTCCTAGTGTGTCCTCTTGGGTCCAGTAAAACTGGTCGCCATTGTGCGTTCATACCTGCATGGTTCCCTTCCCTGATGTCCTCCTGCCCTGCCCTGCTTACAGCACCAGGGAGACTGTAATTTTATATATAGATCTGTCTGTGCCCTCAATTTTATTATCAGATAAATTGAAAGTTTAAGTTTTATTAAATAGAAAATAGTAAATGGTTTTGAAAGCATATGATCCCTGATGGGTTCTTAGATTGATCCTTAATGGGGTGGGGGCAAGACCCAAACAAACCATTTCCTTGTTCCTGTTATAAACCAGTGTAACACTTGGGACGGACTCCCTTTGCAGCCACACAAAAGACAAGTGACACCAGTGGCCAGCTTGTGCACTCTTCATAGACCAGCAGCTTTTCTCAACTGGAGGCTGGGCCGCCTCGGGCCCAGGAGGGCTCCCCGGTGGCCAGAAACATGACCCACTCCTCAGGACCAGTCAGTCTGGCTACGTGCAGGCCAGAAGGAGTGATAAGGGAGAGACCTGCGGCCATGTGGAAAGGAAAGTTCCAGAAGGTTCCTCTGAGTGCCAGAGTGACTATACTCATTGGGCCCCACAAAGCCCTGGAAGGAGCTATTGAAGTTTAATTGTGCAAACCCACGTGGCTGATGAGAAGGACATGAGAGGGGCTCTAGGGGGCTTCCTTTTCCTTTCGTCCGTTTCTTTTCTCTAACTTTTTTTCCCCTTGACTGATGGAATAAAAAGAAATGGTGCATCTGTCTCTCGCAGCCTGGGACTTTCTTAGGGTTCTCTGTGTGGTGTTATTTGAAAAAAGACAAAACTCCCAAACAAAACACAGTTGTATTAACACAAAAGTCCAACTCCACGGTTGAAATCTCCCATTCCATTCCCAGGGACGGGTTTCCCAAAAGAACCCGGGCTCATCCGTGCAGACAATGGGGTCCCCAGGGAGCTGCACGTGATCCGAGCAGGGAGTGAGGGGGCCGGTGGGGTCAGTGGGAGGGGAGACTCTCCCGGGCTGCCCACTGGATCCCTGTGACCTCCCCCACAGCCCTACAAGCAGGGCAATATGAGTTTCCTATTTTTAGCCTGCCTCTCCTGTGTTCAAACGTGATCCCATTTTAAATGCCCAAAGCATCAAGGCACAGGACATGTCCATGTTAGCTTCTGATGTCACTTTCTGTTTGCTTATCTTGTCTGCATCCCCCATGAGACTGTCAGCCGGCATGCCACCAAGCTCAGGAACTGTGCCAAAGACACAAGGAACATTTTGCTAAACAAATGTGTGTGGGTGTGTGTTCATATGCATCTTTTCGTATATTCTTAAAAGTTTGTAAAGATTCTTAACGAAAGGCTAACCCTCATCCATGGAAACCTGCCACCAGGACCTATGATGGGCACTTTCAGACCTGGAGGAATCTATGGGAGCCTCCAGGCAAAGCTTCAGATGAATTAAAGGAAAGACGTAGGAACTCTCACCTAGATTATTATATTAATCTGGTAACTGAGCGCCGCTGAATTTCGGAGACATAGTCACACTCGAGGCTATCACAGGCAAATGGAACATTTTCTTGTTTTGATGCTTCGTAAAGCAGTGGCCTCTCTCTGGGATAAAATCTCACATATGTCACCTGGAGCTACTGAGTCTGGGGACACAGGCCTTTTGAAAGTCCAAGTGTGAGGTTTAGAGTCGCAACATGAGACCAGAACAGAGACTGGAAATTTCCTTCAGTCCCTTGTTCCACAGATGTGGAAATGAAAGCCCTGAAGGAACCCCCCCCTTAGGAAAAAGAACCAGAAACCTCTCCTTCAGCTTCTCAGAGTAGAGTCTCCACTCCCAGAGAGGATGCCTGGATCATCCTCCAAGATGCTGAGGGCTGGGGCCAGGGGGGTGGGGGGCAAAGCGTAAGCACAGGGACTGTCTGGCAACCAGGTTTCTCTCTCTCTTTCCCTCTTTCTTTTCCTCTTTCCCCCTCCCTCCTTCTCAGTCTCCCTCTCTTACTCAGCCTGTGTTCCTTACAAATGATACTATTGCATGAGTTTGTCATGGCGGCCATGGCCCATGACGCCTCCCTGATTTAGTTGCATTCTTGCCCTTCTTCAAAGTATGGCTTAAAGGCGCTAAGGTGCCTGTGTGGCCTTGGTATAAGCACCACGGGCCCAGAGGAGGCCTGACCATCCCTTTACCCTCCTCATCAGTCCCATTGCGAAGCTTCATCAGTAGGCTTCCTTGAACTCCTAGTTGAGGGACCAGCTCACAGCTATCAGGAAGACAATCATCTTACTCTCAGACTCAGCTTTGATCACCTGGGGCTTTTGTAGGATGCACAAGCCTCCTGTTTGTGTCTGCTGCTGTTGCCTTCCTGGACTTTCAATAGTTCTCTGTTCTGTCATGCTTTTCTTTCACCTTCCCGCTCCTAAGATAGATTTCTCTTCCCTCCTGGTATTGAAGGTTGGCAGATATTTGAAAGGGGCAGCAGAAGTGGCTCAGGAGCAAAGCCAGAAGGAAATGGGGAAGCTACTGAGGGCCAGAGGGGCCAGGAGAACATTCAGTGAGGAGGTGGGAGACCTGGTATATACCCACTTCTGCCCCCAGTGAGCTGTGGGACTTAAAGCAAGTTCCTCCCCTCTCCTTGCATCAGTTTCCTCTTCTGTAAAATGGGAATCAAATACACCTACTACATGACTTATTTTAAGATGGAATAAAATAAATAGTATGGTGGATTTTCACAGTCGTGTGGCCCAGGTCTGCAAGACTTCCGCTGACCCGCAGAAACTTCTCCAAACAAGGTAGGCATTCTGTCTATGCTAATGAAGTGGTTATATAATACTATTCCAAGCCTCCCCAGGCTTAGTGGTTGCAGGGAGAAAATCTGATTCCCCCTGTGGCCGGGTAGAGCAGAGGGGAGGTCTGGGCCACCCTGAGAATAACAGGAGGCTCCCAGGGAGACTCGTGGAGTGTCCTGAAAGAGAGGATGATTTGGGATTGCCCTGACTTCCATGCATCCTGTTTCCTGTAAGAGATGCTTGACCAACTCTTGAGAATTTAGGGAATTTCTTTTTTAACGACAAATTTGAAAACTCCCATCAGTTCTGGACCCTGAGCTTCATTCAGAAAATTATCTAAACCACCTCTTGAAGCCAGTAAGTTTCCTTTGGTCACAGTCTGGGATTTGCCTTACCTGAGATTGGATTTGTGGGCAGCTGGGCAATTTAGTCAGCAGGAACCCCCCCCCCCCTAAGCTCTTCTCCGCTACCCACCAACCTGCCCTGCTGCCTAACATACCACCACGGGAGGGCAAGTCCTCTGATTCCTTTTGGAATCCAATCACTCAGACAGAGGGGCCAGTATCTGTTCTCCGTCCCTGAGCTGCCTCAAGGACGAGCAGCGCAAACCCTGCTTCTACATGAACTGTTTCTGCAGCTTGATCTTTTTCATTGAACACGTGTCAGATATCTTTCATTCTAGTATATGTCGGCTTCCCACAGGTACTTTAAAAAAATTTTTCTTTTTTAAGATTTATTTACTGTTGACACACAGAGTGCAAGCAGGGGAGGGGCAGAGAGAGAGGGAGACACACAATGTGAAGCAGGTTCCAGGCTCTGAGCTGTCAGCACAGACCCCGACCGGGGGCTCGAACCCACAAACCGTGAGATCATGACCTGAGCCGAAGTCGGACGCTCAATGGACTGAGCCACCCAGGCGCCCCCCACAGGTACTTTTTAATTGCTGCGTAGAAATGTAAGGGGCTGCCCAATGATCAGAGTTGTCTGACAACTGTAAGAGCAGCCTTGAAAGGTGATGAGCTTCCTGTCGCTAGACGTGGTCAAGTGGACACTAAGTGCACATTAGTCACAGTGGGGACTCATGCACTGGGCGAGCAGGTTATGGTAACATGAATTAGTAATTGACACTGAACAAGTGTTGTGTCCCAAGCACCATTCTAAACACTTCACCTGAGCTATCACATGTGATACACACAAAACTCTATGAAGTAAGTACTGTTCTTGTTCCCATCAGTACAGATGAGAAAATGGAGTTACAGGGAAATTAAGAGACATGCCCAGGGTCACAGAGGTGGTAAGTCACAGAGCCTGGACGCAAACCTGCTTCTGTAGTCCAGACTCTCAGCCTCAATACTCTAACGCCTACCTTCATGGGAAATCTCCAGCCAAGTACCCTTCTGTCTCCAAGGTTCAGTGAGGCTCCACTTTGCCAAGGGCCAGTGCCATAGGTGTTCTTGTCAACTTCAATGTGACCGGCTGGTACCTTCCTTTGCTTAGCCAGAAAGGGCCACAAAAGATGCATGTCTTTGAGGAGAGATAGGCTTCTCCTATAAGAAGAAGACAGTGGGAATGTCCCCTCTGTTGCGTGGCTGGCCTGGGAGGGGTGGAGGGCACTTGGGGTATGTCCTCTATGTGACTTCCAGGACCCAGTCCCAGGGGCAACAGGGACCCTGGAGCTTTCACAATCCTCTAGAGGTTACCTCAGCTGCCCCTTGGATATCTGACCTGGCGCTATATCAGGTTTGCTGCACGTGGCGGCTTAGCCTCAAGTCTGGAAGGAGATGAAACCGTTTGAAGCCTGGCACATCTTGACTTGGCAACGAACTGATTGGAAGCCCGCCAGTACCAGAATTCCTGGCCCTCTGAGAACTGGCTCCTCCGTGGCCAGAACGCCTTCCACAGCATCACAGGAACTGATTCCTGCTGCTAGGATTTCCTCACAAAGACTCCTAGATCCATTTTTTTTGTTAATGTTTATTTATTTTTAAGAGAGAGAGACAGAGCGTGAGTGGGGAGGGGCAGAGAGAGGGAGACCCAGAATCGGAAGCAGGCTCCAGGCTCTGAGCCGTCAGCACAGAGCCCGACGCAGGGCTCGAACTCGCAAACTGTGAGATCATGACCTGAGCCGAAGTCGGATGCTTACCTGACTGAGCCCCCCAGGCGTCCCTCCTAGATCCTTTTTAAAAAAAGGGTAGAAAACTTGAAAACAAGTTCTGGGGTATAGACTCTTCAGGCCAGTCACAGTCCTATAAGCTACCACGTATTGAGCACCTAGTATGAACAAGGCCATGGACAAAATGCAGTTTCTTCTGCTGCTTCTGGTGCTGCCTCCACTCACATCATGTGACATGGATGGAGCACGTGTCGGGCACTGGGCTGCACAGGAAAGAGAGTGCAATGCTGACAAGTGAGTCAGTCCTGGCTTTCCCACTTAATGACTGTGTGACCTTGGGCAATTTCCTGATTCTTTCTGTGCTGCACATTTTTTCTATCTATGAAACAGGGGTAAGAATAGTATGTTGTTCAGGGATAAAGATAAGACATATTTAGCATAGTATCTGGCCCCTAATACACATTATCTTCCACTATTATCAGTGATAATTTATGAGGTCAGTGTAATAATCATTCCCATTTTATGGACAAAAAAAGTAAGGCACAGAGAAGTCCAGTCAGTTGCCCCAAACTGCATAGCTCATCAATGACAGAGCCAGGATTTAAACCCAGGTTTCTCTGGCTCACTTCTACCTGTCAACTCAGCTGCCTCCAGGGATTCCCAGAATGTTAGCATAAACTTTCAGGAATGTTCCTTAAATTGTTTCTAGTCATGGATGTTGTGTGGAAATTTCAGATGTTTCCGTTTACACCAATAGGCTGCTTATCTGGAGAAATTGCTTCAATTGATCAATCAAAAGGTTGAGGACCTTTCACAAGGAAGCTAAATAATAAACCTTCCGAAGACAAAGCTGTGGTCGATGCGGATTGAAATGTAGTGTGGTTTGCTGGAGAGACCCCTGGGCTGGGTCAGGAGACTCACGTTGCCTTCATAGCTGGCCATTGATTTCCTGTACGACCCAGTGTGTTATCAGCCTTCTCTGGGGTCAGTTTCCTCATTTGTACAGTGAGAGTTGAGCGTCAAAGGCCTTCAAGAGGCCTCCTGTTCAGTGAACTGTTTTACTCACAGCTTCGACACATTTTATTGAGTACTGACCATGTGGCAGAAACCATTTAGGAGCTAGAAATGCAATTGCAAACAGCGCTGCGGACGTGGTCCTTGCCTTCATAGAGACAGAGAAAAGCAACCAGCAACCACAAAGTGGTGGGCGCTCTGAGAGCACAGGGTTGAGGCCATCTGTGCTTCTAGTCCGGCTTGAGAGGCCAGGTAGGTTTTCCCAGAGGAGGGGATGTTTCAGCTGAGACCCAAGGTTGAGCAGGTACTAGTGTGGTGGTGGCAGTGGGGACAGGAAGACCCAGACTTGTAGACCTGTGAGTGCGGTGCATTTGAGAAGGGAAGCGTAGCAGGGTTGGGGTCTCAGAAGGTGAGGGGAGAGGAGGTGGCTGGAGAGGAGGCTGGACAGGCAGGCAAGGCCCTGACATCGTGCCGGACCTCGGCAACCTGGAGGATTCTGATTTGATCTTTAAACCAATCAGGAGCATCTAAAGAATTTCAGATCTTCAGAAACGTCACCCTGACTTTCCGAGAGGAGACTAGATCAGGCTACAGAATGGACGTGGGCAGACCCGTAAAGCAGCAATTGCGACACACTGTGCTACAGAGGTGACGGTGCCCTGATGTGGACAGCAGGCCGCGGAGCAGGAGAACACGATGTGAGGGTGAGCTAGAAGGGGGAGCAGGCAGGGCTTGGTCTCTGGTGACTTGACGTGGAGCAAGAGTGGAAGAGGGAAGCAAGTATGCAGCAGAGCCATGCGAGGGGACTGGGCAGGAGACGGGCGCAGGCCTCCAGCGGGGGCCTCACCCAGGGCCGTGAGCCAGGCCTTCTGCACTGTGTGCTCCACACGCTCCCCTGGGTGGCCACAGCTCCAGCCCACACCTGAGCTCCAGATCCATCGGTCTCCTTGCCAAGGTGCCGCTCCCTCTTGGCCATCCCCGAGCACCAAGATGCCAACGGGTTCAGCCGGAACCACATGTCTCTCCCACCCTCACCCTCTTCTTCTTCCTCTTGGGACCCCCATTTCTGCGAAAGGCACGGCGACCATCCAGCACACCTTCCAGTGCAGACTCTCTGCCACCACAAGGAGCCATGTGTGTGCCCTCAAAACCAATGCGCATCTCTGAAGCCTTGGGTTTGCCTTAGCCGGCCTTCGTGAGGGGAAGGAGGGAGAGAGCAATTATCAGCCTTCAAGACACCGCCTGTGCTGTTGGCAGGAATGTTTCTTTCCTGGGTGTCAATACGAGCCCAGGGTCATTTTTCAGCGTTTGCCAATGGCTGTAATTGCATAAGGCTGAGTGGCTCTCCAGAGAATCCCCGCAGCTCTCCATTCTCTCCTCCCGGACAGTGCTCTATAGACACACCCCAGGCCATGGATCATGTTTTTCACATAACCCGTTAATTACTAAATAAAACAACCGAGCTTTCAACCTGATTAGCCCAGATTAATGGCCAGCAGCGGGTTTCACGCGCCTGCACAATTTATCACTGAAAAGAGCTGTGTCTTTAATGATTTAGTTACCTGGCCTAGTAGGGCCTGCTCAGGGCCGCAGGCCTCCAAGAGGAGTTAATTGCTGTTCTTTGTTTCTGACCTGGAAAGGCCCAGGTGACAGTTCCCATTAGCCAGGGTTGGCCTGCTTGATGACAAAGGATGGCAGGAAGCCCTTCCCTCCCACTTTGTTCAGAAGATATATCGAGGTCAAGTGTCCCCAGCCCCACCACGCCAGCTGCCAGCTGGAACAGGTTGAGTCAACCTGTAAATTTCTATGCTTTTCTCTCTTCTCCCCACCCCCACCCCCCACCTCCTGCCCTTTCTTTCTTCCTTCCTCAGTATGTTGAAAGAGTGAATCATTTTTGTTTGTAATTGTTAAATTTCACCAAGAATTCTAGGACCTTTTGTAAAAATGGGAAAAAAACCAGTTATTTCCTCTGGTTCCTTTTCTCTCTATTTTAGCATGATTCGGCCCCTCTGTGGGGGAAAAGGAGTGAGAACATTTCTGGAATCACTTATCACTGAAAGATCCTTTGATTCATGGGCTCTTCAAATGTCAGAACCGGTCACAAGCATCTGGTCCGACTCTTGTATTTTCCAGACAAAGACGCTGAGGCCCAAGGTAGGGGGAATAAATGACCCAAGGTGACACTGCTGGTTGGCGGTAGCCCTGAGGATCCCCAGGCCAGGGCTCTTTCCCACAACCATCACTGTTGCTTCTCGTTTCTTCATTAGAACTTTACCATCACTTATCGAACACTTCTTTTTCTTTAAAAAAAAAATTGTTTGTAATGTTTATTTTTGAGAGAGAGTGTGAGTGGTGAAGGGGCAGAGAGAGGGAGGGAGACACAGAATCTGAAACAGGCTCCAGGCTCTGAGATGTCAGCACAGAGCCCAATGCGGGGCTCGAACTCGGGAACGGCAAGATCATGACCTAGGCTGAAGTCGGACGCTTAGCCGACTGAGCTACCCAGGGACCTCTCAAACACTTCTTCAGTCCTAGACATCATTTTGCTGAATAGTTACAGCAACCTGGGAGATGGAGACTAGCCCTATTTTTCAGGTGAGGCCCCTGAGCCCTGGTTTTGTGCGAAGGCAGTGCCATCCAACAGAATTTTCTGTAATGATGGGAATATTCTGTATCTGTGCTGCCCCATAGAGTGGTCACCAGCCAACATGTGACTGTCGAGGGATTGAATTATAACAGCTATTGTGATTGCATTTTCAGATTGTTTATTACCATTAGATAGAAATACAATTGAGTTTTGTATGTTGACCTAGTATCCCGTAAGCTTGCTGATTCATTTATTGTTTTTTAATTTTTTTTAATGTTTATCTATTTTTGAGAGGGAAACAGAGTTTGAGCAGGGCAGGGCAAAGAGAGGGAGACAGAATCTGAAGCAGGCTCCAGGCTCCGAGCTGTCAGCACAGAGCCTGATGCAGGGCTCGAACTCAGAAACTGCAGGGTCATGACCTGAAACGAAGTTGGATGCTTAACCGACTGAACCATCCAGGTCCCCCTTCATTTATTCTAGTAGTTTTTTTTTTTTTAATAGAATCAATTTTAGAGTAGTTTGAAGTTTCCAGAACATCTGGGCAGAAAGTACAGAGTTCACCTATATCCCCTTGTGAACCCCCAACCTTGCACACAGCTTCCCCTTCCTTAGTCGTATGTTTGTTACAACTGTGAACCCGTATCAGTTTCATCGTTATTATAATGCTCAAGGCCTCAACTTAGTGTTCACTCCTTGCATTGTTAGTATTATGGAAGCTGAAAAATGCACAGTGTCGTGGATCCCTCATTAGAGTGTCTTACAGGACAGTTCCACTGCCCTAAAAATCCTCTGTGCTCTGCCTGTGCATCCCTCCCTCCCTCCCCACACCCCCGGCAACCACTTGTGTTCTTACTGTCTTCACACTTTGCTTTTCCCAGAATGTCATATAGTTGGAACCCCGTGGTATGTAGCCTTCTCAGACTGGGTTCTTTCACTTAGCAATTTGCATTGAAGGCTCCATCATGTCTTCTTAGAATTTGATAGCTTACTTCTTCTCATTAGTGAATAACAGTTGTAAACAGCAAATTGAGTATATGACAGTTTGTTTATCTATTCACCTACTGAAAGACATCTTGGCTGCTTCCAGATTTTGGCAATTACGAATAGGGCTGCTATAAACATCAGTGTTCAGGTATTTGGTGTGAACATAAATGTTTAACTTATTTGGCTAAATACCCAGGAGCATGATTGCTGGATTGTAAGGAAAGATGATGTTTAGCTTTATAAGAAACTGCCAGAATGTCTTCCAAAGTGGCGGTGCCATTTTGCATTCCACCCAGCCGCGGATGAGAGTTCCTGTTGCTCTATACCCTTATCAGCATTTGCTGTTGTTAGCGGTTTTTGATTTTCACCGTTAGGTGTCTCATTGTTGTTTTAATTCACAATTCCCTAATGACTTCTGGTGCTGAGTATCTTTTCTTTTGCTTATTTGCTATCTGTATGTTCTCTTTGGTGAGATATCTCTTCAGATCTTTTCCCCATTTTTTAACCAAGTTGTTCATTTTCTTATTGTTGAGTTTTCAGAATTCTTTGTATATTTTGGATACCAGTCTTTATCAGATGTGTCTTTTGCAAATATTTTCTGCTAGTCTGTGGATTTTATCCTCAGTCTTTTTTTTTTTTTAATTTTTTTTTCAACGTTTATTTATTTTTGGGACAGAGAGAGACAGAGCATGAACAGGGGAGGGGCAGAGAGAGAGAGGGAGACACAGAATCAGAAACAGGCTCCAGGCTCTGAGCCATCAGCCCAGAGCCCGACGCGGGCTCGAACTCCCGGACCGCGAGATCGTGACCTGGCTGAGGTCGGACGCTTAACCGACTGTGCCACCCAGGCGCCCCTATCCTCAGTCTTTTACAGAGCAGAAGTTTTTAATTTTAATGAAGTCCAGCTTACCAATGATTTGTTTCATGGGTCACGCCTTTGTTGTTTCATCCAGAAAGTCATCGCCAAACCCACGGTCATTTAGATTTTCTCCTCTGTTATCTTCTCGGAGTTTTGCCTTTTACATGTAGGTCTGTGATCCACTCTGAGTTAATTTTTGTGACCAATGTCAAGTCTGGGTCTAGGTTCATTATTTTGCATATGGATGCCCAGTGTTTCCAGCACCATTTGTTGAAAAGATGTTCTTTTCCTTATTGTGTTGTCTTTGCTCCTTTGTCAAAGATCATTTGACTATATTTATGGAGGTCTATTTCTGGGCTCTCTATTTGTCCCATTGATCTACTTGTCTATTTTTTCATCAATATCACTCTGTCTTGATTACTGTAGTTTTATAGTAAGTCTTGCAGTCAGACAATATCAATCCTCTGAATTTGTTCTTCTCCCTCAATATATTGTGCACACTACACTTTGCCTCTTCATGTAAACTTTCAGATCAGTTTGTTGATAGCCACAGAATAACTTTCTGGCACTTTGAGATCGCATTGAATCAAATTGGGAAGAAAATGACATATTGACAATATTGAATCCTCCTGTCCACAAACATGAAATGTCTCCCCATTTAATTTTTCTTTGATTTCTTTCGTCAGGCTTTTGTACTTTTCTTTATTTGTTAGATTTATACCTAAGTATTTCATTTTTATTTTTAGGTTCTAATGTGAGTGGTATTATGTTTTTAACTTCAAATTTCAATTGTTCACTGCTGGTATATAGTCAAGCTATTGGTTGTATATTGCCCTTCTATCCTGCAATTGCTGTATTGGCTTATTAGTTCCAGGAGTTGTTTTTGGTTTGGGGGATTTGTTGTTGTTGTTTTGTCAATTCTTTTGGATTTTCTACATAGACAATAATATCATCTGCGAACAAAGACAGTTTTATTTCTTCCTTGCCAATCTGTATGGTTGGCATACAACCAAATAAACATTTGTTTTAAAATGATATTCATAGGGAGCCTGGGTGGCTCAGTTGGTTCAGCATCTGACTTCGGCTCAGGTCATGATCTCACAGTTCGTGAGTTCGAGCCCCACATTGGCTCTCATCTGTTCCCTGCTCGTGCCCTCTCTTTCTCAAAAATAAATAAACAAAACAAAATGACATTCGCATGCTATTTTTTCCCTGCTTTTCTTTTTTTTTCCCTCCTTTATTTGAAAGCTCTAAAAAATAAAAAAAGTAAAAGGTCTAAAATTTTAATATGGACAAATGGCAAAGAAAACGTCTCTAATTTCTAATATTTATTTTTTAAAACTTAGCGCTGCATTTAAATTACAAAGTAACATAAATTTGTGTCTAAACTTAATAATTAAGAACTATTAAATGAATCCTTATTCTAAATGGAAACTCACTCCTTCTTGAAGCTCAGAAACTTCCTGACAGGAATGTTTTCTTCTTGTGAAATAGTTCTTTTTTAGAGGATCCTTCAGTAGCCATCTGCTTATGGCAAAATTTCTCAAGTTTTATTCATCCAGTAAGTATTTTGTTCTTTTTCTTGAATGATATTTTAGTTTCATTTACAATCTTGGGTTGACAATTGTTTTCTTTTAGCACTTGGTCTTTCTATTGACACCAAAAATCTGTTTCCTGCCTAGTTCCTTTGATCACTTCCCCAGTTCACAGACTCTTTCTTTGACTGTGCCTAATTTAATGTTTAATGTCCATCTAGGTTTTTTTTTTTCTCATCCATTTAGTTTTTACCTACAATAATTCTATTTTCTCATGTTTAGAATTGCATTTGGTTGTTTTCCACAGATGCCTGGACCTTTTTGAGAGTATTTTGTTCTTTGCTCATGTTTTTTAATTCCCTCATTTATTTCCTAAAGTGTTTGCTTTGCTTTTACTAAAACATACTTATCTGTGTTATGTAATTCATATATACATGAAGTCCTTGGGAATTAATTAGGCTGTTTGTTGTTTCTTTTGGTTTTTGTTTATAGTGGCTGTTTTTTTTTAAGATTTGGGATTGTGAACTCCCACAGTCCCACAGGTTTTTCTGTGGGAACCCGAGAGATCTGGGTTATAAGTGCATCCTGACAGGAGGACATGAATTGCCTTATGCCAGGTGACCCTGGGATGCTGTAACCCCAGATCACCTTATTTCATTTTATTTTTAAATGTTTATTTATTTATTTTGAGAGAGATAGAGAAAGAGTATGAGCGGGGGAGGAGTAGAGAGAAAGGGAGAGAGAATCCCAAGCAGGCTCTAAGCTGTCAGCGCAGAGCCCTACATGGGGTTCCATCTCAGGAACTGTGAGATCATGACCTGAGCCAAAATCAAGAGTAGGTCGCTCAACCAACTGAGCCACCCAGGTGCCTCAGCCCCAGACCATTTTAAAGTTAATTCTTCTGCTTGGGGTTTCCAGTCAACATAGATAGTATGAATTTAACCCCTCATGCAGATAAGGGTCATTTTCATCTTTCTTTGACCAATAGGTCACTTCTTTCCAGCCCAGCCTTCTACTGAGACCATGGCCCTTAAGTCTTCCCACTTTACAAGGGAGCCCAGTTCGAATTTCCCAGCGTTCTCATGAATGTCTAGTCTTCTCTGGTGCAGGCCCACTAGGACTTAAATTTGTTTGGGAGATTGACAACCACTCTCAAGAACAGTACCACTTCAACACTAACTTCCTCTTCTGTTTGGGCTCCTGGAGGTTTTCCTTACTTTCAGGTCGGTTCAGTTCTAAATCTGAAAATGTGCATGCTGTATTTTACCCAAGATGTCTAGATGGTTTTCTGAAGGAGGAATTTTCAAGTTTTCTAGCTAAATTGTCAGAAATGCCATAGCATGAATTTTTTTCTAAAAGCAGTCATGTTTTCACTTCCTTGCTAAATATCACCGTGTTTAGGGCTCATGGCTCAATCCCACGACCTCAGGTCATGACCTGAGCCAAAATCAAGAGTTGGACACTCAGCTGACTGAGCCACTAAGGCGCCCCTGTTTTTGTTTTTGTTTTGAAGGGATGGATTGTGTGTATATTGAAAATATCTGATAGGAGGCATACTGCTGCCATACTACTTACCATAGGAAAGGCAAATTCTAGAATAATTTGCCTTTTCATAAGAGAAAAAAATGTGTACTGCATTTTTTTTTTTTTATTTATTTTTGGGACAGAGAGAGACAGAGCATGAACGGGGGAGGGGCAGAGAGAGAGGGAGACACAGAATCGGAAACAGGCTCCAGGCTCTGAGCCATCAGCCCAGAGCCTGATGTGGGGCTCGAACTCATGGACCACGAGATCGTGACCTGGCTGAAGTAGGACGCTTAACCGACTGCGCCACCCAGGCGCCCCTGTACTGCATTTTTAAGTGCCTTGCATAAGATAACCTGTGGGGTCTTTATGGTTACTTACCTTCTGCTATTTAAAATAATTATTAAATCCACATAACTGGACACATATGAACAGCAACACCTCCTAATAAGCTGAGAGAGATAAAACAAATGGGGAGTTTTCTGTCTACCTGCCAAGTTATGGATATCTTGCTGATATATCTTGGATGATGACATCATTAATGTTAACTAAACTTAAATTCTTTGTTTTATTTTGTTTAAAGTTTATTTATTTATTTTGAGAGAGAGAGTATGCATGTGCAAGCAGGAGAGGGGCAGAGAGAGACAGAAAGAGAGAATCCCAAGCAGACTCCACACTGTCAGCACAGAGCCCGACACGGGACTTGAACACATAAACTGTGAGATCGTGACCTGAGCCAAGATCAAGAGTCAGACGCTTAACCAACTGAGCCACCCTGGCACCCCAGAATATGTAGAAGTCCTAAGATTTTCTTTCTCTCATCCCAGTGGCAAATCTCACCCACTCTCTGGGGCGCAGTTACCAGTCTTTACACTGGAAACATTTTTGGTTGTCACAGTTGGAAGAAGGGACTTCGGGCATCGTGTTGGTGGAGGCCAACAATTCCACTGAGCTCCCTACAGCACACAGGAAAGCTCCCCTCCACCGTCCCCGCAACAACGAATTATTTGTCAAAGATGTTAAAAGTGCTCAGGTGGAGAAGCTCCGAATTAGGGACAAATTCCTCCGAGTGGCAAGGGCAGCGTTTCGGTCCTAGTCCCCACCTGCACCCCGCCACCTTCACAGTCCTCCTGACGCAAGTGCATTGGGCTGGGTATGCTTCTCTAGCCCAAACAATCCGTATTCTGTTCATCTCTCTCCTTCCGGTTCTTAGCACACTTCATGGGTATGGTGTGTGAATGGTTTTCTAGCTGTAATATTTCTGGTTTACTCTCTCTACCTTAGAACTAGATGGCTTACCAGGTTCAAGAGAAAAGCACTTTTCCTAAGATTTTGCTTGAGGCAATTATTCCAGTAATGTCATTATTCTACCAGAGGGACTGTAGGTGTTTACTTCTCCAGTAAAGGCAAATTTGGGGCGACTTCAGTGCTGTCTCATATAATTGCAGGGTTCTGGTCTAAGAGCGAAGATGGCAGGGAAGTGGGAGATTGCGGGGGATAGAGGGAGATGGGGTGTTAAGTACAAGAATGGAATAAATGCAATAGTGGAAGGGGGGACCCAAATGACATACGTGAAGTTTGGTTTACTCGAATACACTGGTAAGCAAGATACAGAGGCCAGAGAGAGGGCGAGAAGTGGAATACAGCCTCCAAACCACTCATTAAAGGCTTTGAGAAATATTTGCTTGAAATTAGTAGGGAGCTTTTCACCTATTTCTCTTCAGTCATGATGCCAGCCAGGCCCTATCAAAGAGTGAGTGGCCCGTTGCCCGCGATGTGCCACTGGCCTGGGGGCCAAGCAGACTTTCTCCCGACTTTCCCCCCCTGCTGACCTCACCCGGCCTGAGCCCACCCTGCCTCTGGATGCTGCCTGAGCCGTCAGTGGCCTTCAGACTAGAAGGCCCCGAGACTTCATTTATTTCATCTTTGCCCTGTGTTTTCTTTCTTTTAATTCTTTTTTTTTTTTTAATGTTTATTTTTGAGAGCGGGAGAGAGAGACAGAGTGCACGTGGGGGAGAGGCAGAGAGAGGGAGACACAGAATCCGAAACAGGCTCCAGGCTCTGAGATGTCAGCACAGAGCGCGAGGCGGGTCTCGAACCCACAAACTGCGAGACCATGACCTGAGCCAAAGCTGGGAGCCTAACGGAGCCTTCCAGGCACCCCTGCCCTGTGTTTTCAAGATGAAGAAACCGAGGGAGCAGCAGATCCTGGCTCCCATTGGGAGGTAACCCTTTGTGTTTGAGGGCAGTGCTCAGTGGTTGGCAGGGCCTGAGAGCAGGCACTGTCCTTGACCTCACAGGCCCAGAGAGAGAAGCGAGGTAGGTCAGAAGTGTGCACAGCGGCTTGCCTCAACATGGGGAGCAGTCCAGCTTGGGCCCGGCAGAACTCATCTCCCAAAGTGGGACCCAAGTCTCGGCCTCAGGGAACAGACGCAGAGGACTTTAAGGCAGGATCAATGTCTTTTCCCACAAGGAGTGAGAAAATAAAAATAAAATCTGCGTAGAACCCTCTCACACAGCTAATGAAAAGGAGGCAGGGCTGCAGGGGTGGGGGCCGCCAGGGAGTGAGGGGGGAGGCATTTAACCATTGAGCTTTTCTGCTTATGCAATAGATCTTCATTATCTACACTGTCCTGTGGTTCCCTAGTTCCCCAGGGAGATGCCTAATGACATAAACTGCTTCATAAGCGGTGCCTTGTGCCCTCCAAGAGCTGATGGAAGGGGGAGGCAGCGCCTTCCGGCTCCTAGTTCAGTGTGTTTCCTTTCTCACAGCTGATCCGGGGGCCAAGGGCCAGAGTCGGAGAGCAAAGGCAACTGGCCCTCCCCCAACAGGCCTCCAGATTTGCTCTGAGGGAAGCTGACTCCAGAGCAGTAACGTCCATGGAGGGAACCAAAGCCTCCATCTTGTGTGCTCTGTAGCACAGATTTCCTATCTGGGCGCTACTCTGGCTTCCCTCAGAAGTCACATATTACTTTCATTTACCACTCAGTGCACGCTCTGTGC
Source organism: Herpailurus yagouaroundi (assembly GCF_014898765.1). Classification (NCBI taxonomy): domain Eukaryota; kingdom Metazoa; phylum Chordata; class Mammalia; order Carnivora; family Felidae; genus Herpailurus; species Herpailurus yagouaroundi. The sequence goes on along the minus strand of NW_024412403.1, from coordinate 75,494,323 downwards.
CAAGTAATGTTCCAGGCACTTGACAAACGAGTATTACAGAGTCAATCTTCTTTGTAAAGAAGAGGAAATGGAGGCACAGAGGAGAAAAGTCGGCCAGCCATAGGAACATGGTGGCTTCCCCGTACTTCTGATCTCTGTTCTGCATGCAGGCGTGGCCTCATTTTAGCTCTGCTCACCATTCAGGCGGAGTCCTGCGCACTCTCCTCTTTCCCCCCCTGGGACCCTCCCAGGCCACTCCCCCCTGGCTTCTCTGCCCTCCTAGCCTCTTTCAGTCCCATGGGGGACAGCCACAGGTTCCTCTCACACACACTCTCATTTACACATTTTTCTGCTAATTCACTGTCCAAAAATTTCCCCAAACATAAAAAAAAAAAAAAAAGCAAGAAGAGGCATTTTTCTCCTAAGGAAATCACCTGAAAAAAAAAAAAGTCAAGGATTTATGCACAGAGACATCATCCCAATGTTGTTTGGAAGATTGAAAAAAATTGGGAACAAGCTTAATGCTCAAGGATAGTGGATCCATTAACAAAATATGAAAGAGTGTCATGCAGCCTTTAAAAATTCCTGTTTCAGGGGCACCTTGGTTAAGTGCCCAAATCTTGATGTTGGCTCGCATCGCGATTTCACCATTTGTGAGTTTGAGCCCAGTGTCAGGCTCTACATTGATGCTGTGGAGCCTGCTTGGGATTCTTTTTGAAAACTTTATTTCAATGAGCAGAAAAATTTAATTTTGATGAAATCCAGGTCCTTGATTTCTAAATTTCATGGCTAGTACTTTAGTGTCATCTCAAAGAAAATTTTTGTGAGCCTCCAACTCCCAAAATGTTCTCTTACTTTTTTCCTGGAAGTTTTGTAATTTTAGTTTTTAGGTTTAGATCTAGGATCCATTTTGAATTAATTTTTGTGAACTGTGTGAGACGGGGATCCGGGTTCGTTTTCACCATATGGACGTCCAGTTACTCCAACACCATTTGAAATCACAGTAGATTTTCTTTAGTGCCTTTGTCAAACACTGATTGTATAGGCTAGATGTTTCTGTTTACTAATATGACATCATTTCTGGCTCAGTTTTGATTGAGGGATTTGTCTCCTCATCAGGGCTTGTATTTTCACACGTCTTTTCAGGAAACACAATGCCAGGCAGTGCGAATTTTATCTTGTTGGGTATTGGATATTTTTGTGTTCCTATAGTCTATACTTCTTCCTGGTCAAGTTGACTAGAAAGGGCCAGATTTACCCTTACAATGGACTTTTCTTTGTCCTCCAGTTAATAGTCTCACAAATATGAGGGCTTTTTTATTGTAACTTTCGGTAACAGATACTATTCCCAACCCTATGTGAGCTCTGACTTCTGTTCCACTGGCTCTTTTGGGAGGTTCTCCCCCAATGTAGGTGGTTTTCTCACATGCATACACTGATCAGTACTCAAAGATTCATGGGGGACTCTCTGAGAATCTCCAGAGTTAGTTGTTTATTTATTTATTTAGAGACAGAGACAGCACATGAGCAGGGGAGGGACAGAGATAGAGAGAGAGAGAGGGAGAGAGAGAGAGAGAATCCCTAGCAGGCTCCGCACTGTCAGTGCAGAGCCCAATGTGGGTCTTGACCCCACAAACCATGAGATCATGACCTGAGCTGAAATCAAGAGCTGGACGCTTAACTCACTGAGCCATCCAGGCACCGCTCCAGAGTTCTTTCTCTAAGTAACTCTTACCTCTCTGGTATTCCGCCCCATGATGTCTAGCTATTTGGTGTTCTTGGATGCCCACCCCATCTCCTCAATTCAGAGAAGCCACTAGGTCTACCTGGGCTCTTCTTCCCTGTACCTTGGCTTAGGCAATCAGCTGGAGGCAATTATTGGAGCACCTCATTTGTTTCCTGTCTCTGAGGGATCGCTGTCCTTCACTGCCTGATGTCTGGTTTTATTCTTGTTGTTTAGTCCTTTTAGCTGTAATAGTAAATCGGGCCCTTGTTAATCATCTTGACCAGAAGTGCAAGTTCTGACTGGAATCAGAAGTCTCACAAATGTTGATACGACGTGTTTTTAATTATCGTTTCCATCAAAATGTTTTCTCATTTCTCTTAATAGTTTCTTTAAATTCAAAGTCTTATTTGTTAATTCTAACATCTCTTTCACCTTAGGGTTCATTTTTATAAATTGATTCCTTTCTCTAGATTTTGTTGGGTCATGCTTTCCTACTTCTTCACGTGTTCGGTAATTTGGGGTGGTATGGTCCTCAATGTGAACAGCATGATGCAGGAAGTCCAGATTATGACATCTTCCTTTGAAGGGCATTGAATTTTGTTCCTGAAGGCAGTGAAATGATTAGAAGACTGTTTTAGTCCTGTCAGGCTTCTTTCTTTTTCTCTGCGAGAATGAGTCTGTTTTTGTTTTGAGCTTCATTTTGGATTTGGTCCTAATTCTAGGTCCTGGTACTTAATCTTAAGGTATAGCTTTCCTGGGGTCTCAAATGAATCCTAAGAGTGTCTCCACTCAGCACAGCAGGACTTGCGGCCTCTTTGTTCAGTTCTCTGTCCTGCAGCATGTGACTTTTGCAACCCTCTGGATTCTTGCCTTCTATCTGGGCCGCCCAGTTCTCAGCTACAGACCCTCAGTCCATCCACTTGCAGACAGCAGGGGTCTGCCTTTCTGTGATGCGCTGTCTCCTCTGATGTCCTGCCCTACAAATTCCAGCACTTTCTGTAGCCTGGAGTTCCAATCTCTGCCTCCTCGGCTCAGAGAGACCACAGTTCAGCTTGGGTTCTAAGTCAACTCCAGCAGGGACGTTCTGCCGGGCACAAAGCTGGGGTGACCATGGGTGTGTCCTCATATAGTTCACTTCTGTCCCAAATCAGTCTCCTGTTGCCTGTTGTTCAGGGTGTGAATACAGTTGCCACATATGTTTTGTCTCTGTTTGTAGTTGTTTGAAGTGGGAGGGCAAGTTACGTGCCCATAACTCTGTCATGGCCAGAAACAGAAATCCCCGTGTGAGTTTAATTCTTTGCCACTTTAGCCCTCCCGATGTTGCAGAGTGGACGGTGTTGGTAGGGTTCGATTTCTCTTAAACTCTCGTCATGTTCTTAACAAGTCCCCTTAGCTTAGAGCAAGCAGTTGTGTGTCATTCCAGCTTGGCTGACTGACTTCGCTGAGAAGGCTTATGGGGATTAACTACAAACTGGCCCAAATGTACTATGAAGAGAGAAATGGAGGCTTTATTGCTCACCAGAATCTTCTCTGACAGCAAACTCCCAAAAAGGGAGGGGCTCAACATCGGGCCACCTTATTATTCTGATCTTCTTTCCCACATCTAGGAAATAAATGTGGTGTCAGAGCACAGGAAACCATTGCTCCCGTTATACCCATCGTTTTCTGCCGGAGTCCCTATTTCCAGGATAACAGAAAATCGACGACTGTCTGAAACCAGCAAGCGCTGAATGTCCTCACAAAACTCTGTCTTAGCTAAGATGTCACGTCCTCACTGCCCGGCGTCAATCAGTCCTATTTGTTATTGCTGCTTTCAGCCCCCCCAACTTGTACTCAGTGCACCTAAAGAAGATTGTGATCATACAGACCCCTGTGATGTTTATTTTTAGTCTCGCCCACTTGTAGTCAGTCTGCTTATCGACTGTGAGCACCTTGAGGGCAAAACCCTTGTCGGTGGCTCCAGTATCTAGCAAAGTGACTGGCATGGAAAGGCAAGAATTGTTCACTGAATGAATGGATAGGTGAGTGAATCCACAAATGAACAGGTTCCTCTGGAATTAGAACAAAGGGGGTAAAAATAGAAGACCTTAATGAATTGGAAGAAAAAGGATTAGTTCCTGAATACCTGCAGTTTTTTGTTTTTTAAAAAATTTTTTAATGTTTATTTATTTTTGAGAGAGAGATAGAGAGACAGAGCATGAGTGGGGGGAAGGGCAGAGAGAGAAGGAGACATAATCTGAAGCAGGCTCTAGGCTCCAAGCTGTCAGCACAGAGCTCGACGCGGGGCTCAAACTCACGAACCTTGAGATCGTGACCTGAGCCAAAGTTGGACACTCAGCTGACTGAGCCACCCAGGCACCCCTGAAGTTTTTCATCTACAAGAGACAAAGACTTCTTGGCCAGAGATGATTGGGAAGGGTTACTTTTTACTGGAAACAGAAGTTATTCCTGGAGAATCAACGGAAGGATGCTGCTAATGAGACCTGGGAATGTGTGTGTCCGAGCTACCCGTTGGGGCTTTTGTGACACACTGAATCTTGTCCCCAGGACGTGCACCCATATCAGCCCTCCCTGCCCATGGCATATACTAGGGGAAGGCTTCTTTTTCTCTCTGAGAGGGCTGGGCATGCACAGGTTTTAGTAACTCTCAGGACACTGAGGATTCCGCATGTGGCCCAGAGACCATCTTGCTTTCTTATGGTTATGGTGGCAGAGGAAACCAAGAAGAGAAGCAGACTACTCTTTGATTGAAGGAGCCCTGGACACAGAACCCTAAGGGCTACTTGTCAAAACGTCTCAACTTATGGGTGGGGAAACTTGATATAGGGACCGAGATGAGACAGAATGAATCCAAGGGCATCTGGCAAGTGAGGAGTACCACGAGGACGGTTTTCCAAGATATCTGCCTCTAGTGCAGGCTGTCACTGTGTGTCTGTCCCCCACCCCGCCCCCTCCCCACCTGCCCCTGCCAACACACCGGGCTGTGTTTCAGCCTGAGTCATTCGTCCTGCCGAGTAAGGGCAGGAGACTCTCTAATCTCATGTCGTTGGAGAGAGTCAGAAAAGAAGCTTTTCTTTTTTGGCGACACTTCCCTAGGAGAGCTTGAAATTTCCAGGGCAATGAGACTTCGGTCAAAAGTCCAGTGACTGTTTAGAATCAATAAAGGCTGCAGTGGGAAGGTCAGGGTAGAATGGACAGGAAGCAGCCCAGGAGCTGAAAGGCCTGAGCACACGCTGTCTCTGACCTGTTGTGTAAACTGGGAAGGTATATTTTACCATCTGTAAATAAGGGGCTGGAATAGATCATCTCTACGGTTCCATCTTGCTTGTATCTTACTCATTTTTTTTTTTTTTTTGAGAGAGATTGGGTATAAGTGAGTAAGGGGCAGAGAGAGAGAGAGAGAGAGAGAGAGAGAGAGAGAGACAGAATACCAGGAAGGGCAGAGGGAGGGAGAGAAAGAGAGAGAGAGAAAGAGAAGTGGGGCTCACCTGAAGTGGGGCTCATGTTTTACCCGAAGCAGGGCTCATGTTCAGCTGATATGGGACTTAAACTCATGAACTGTGAGATCATGACCTGAGCCGAAGTCAGATGAGGGATGACTTAATGACTGAGCCACCCAGGCTCATTAGAATCTCTATCTCATTAGAATAAGATAACTTGTATCTTATTCTAAAACAGCAGCACATTTAGAAAATGTATACGAACATGTAAAAATTTATGGAATCTCGGGGCACCTGGGTGGCTCAGTCGGTTAAGCGTCCGGCTTCAGCTCAGGTCACGATCTCGCGGTTCGTGGGTTCGAGCCCTGCGTCGGGCTCTGGGCTGGCGGCTCAGAGCCTGGAGCCTGCTTCCGATTCTGTGTCTCCCTCTCTCTCTGCCCCTCCCCCGTTCATGCTCTGTCTCTCTCTGTCCCAAAAATAAATAAACGTTAAAAAAAATTTTTTTTTAAATTTATGGAATCTCTGTTTCTCTGTATGCTTTCAGAAACAGAAGAAATTCCCAGAAATATGCATACAGAAGCCTACACTTGCACACCAAAAAAGCAACCTGAGAGGCTTGTGACAGAGCCACTTTCCCCCACAAAGTGGGTAAAAGTGAATTTTTCTGCCCAAACCCTCTTCGGGGTTTAGGACATCAGGATTCTGCTTCCAGTTTTCTTCTCTGAACTACGGACAAGTCCAGACAACTCCTTTTCACAATAGGCTTTATCTACAAGTTCAATAAATAAAGATAGAAACGATGCATGACCATTATTTGTATCCCAGGATGAGAGTTGCATTTGATGAGGAGAAAAAAAAAATCTAAAAATTTTGTTAAAATGCTTATTTAGGGGGATGTAAGTGCAAAGGTCCTATAAAGTCAGTTTAAATTCTTATGTATGTTTCCAGAGCGATCCCTACAAACACCTGTCACATAAGCAGGCACAGCTCTGGCCACTGGAACCCTGATGGCACTGACCGTTAATTGTGACACAATCACAAAGTTGTGGGCTACTGCTATCCTAATACATCTTATATTTTATACAAGGTATTGACCATGCATTACTTCACATATGCAAGGCATACTGTTACAAAAACAGAAGAAGGCATGTGTCCTCACTGACTGTCCGCTCTTACACAGGAATCCCGCACTGTCATCATGAGATGTCATCTTCATGAGATGTCAGCTAAGATGGGGTCAGAGGTGATGAGGACTTGCTGGATATGACTGACACGAAGGAGTTTACCAAGGGCAGGAGAAACATTCCGGGTGTCATTAAGGAAACTGGAAATTGACAACCTGACGTCACTCAAAATGGGGAGACAATGGACCAAGACAACCTTTTCATCACACTTGACCCTGAACAATCTGCTTCTGTGTGAGGTTGAAATGCCATTCTTAGATGGAGCCAGGCCTTTCAGAGGGTACCAGTTCTCCGAACGTGTAAAGGGATGGTGTCGTTCTAGGAGATTCTCAGGGTCTTCTTCTCCAGTCCAGGATTCTTGGAGCTGGGCGGAGAGGGGTAAGGCGGGCCTTGACTGAGAAGTGGGCTTTCTTCCTTCAGCTCTGCCGCCTCCAGGTGGAGCACTGCTGACCCGCGGGCTCGCTGGGCTGGTGACAAGCTGTCGCAGAGTCACAAAAGACCCGAAGACCTCTGTTGGGGTGGGCTCGGGGAGAGGGCTGGTGGGGGAGGGGGTCACAGACCCAGAGAAGGAGAGGTCCTCCAAGTCCAGGCACTTCAAGCTGGGATAACCAGTTCCTACCGAAGGGATAACCAGTTCCAGTCATTTCCTCTCCTGCACCCTCAGCCTTCCTTCTGTTAGAGCGCCATCAACAGCCCAAACGGACATCATAAACAGGATCCCAAGTGCCCTTTGACTGCCACCCTCCTTTTCTCCTTCCCTGTCCTGCCCAACGCCTTAAAGAGATCTGCCTTCTCACCCCAACGCCAAATTCCACTCCTTCAATTCTTGCTGGGTGCCCCTGCCATACTCAAAACCCCCACCCCTGATCTCTTCACCCATACGGCTCTTTTTCTTCCCGTGTGCTACATCCAATTTCAGCAGCAAACTCTGTTGTATCTCTCTGAAAAATGCACCAGATGCCCTTACTTCACACCATCTGCAATGCTATCAGCCTACCTCAACTCGCCATTATTGTCTGCCCAGATGATCACAACACTGGTCTCTCAGCTTTCTGCATTGCCCTGCTACAGTCTATTCTCCGGGCAGTAGCCTGAGTGATCCTGACAAAACCTAAGTCAGATCACGTTGTTCTTCTTAAAACTCTCTGATGACTTCCTACATCACTAATAACACCAACCAGGCACTACATGACCTGCGTCCTCATTATCTCTCAGGCCTCACCTCCCATTGCTGTCTCCTTCACCTACTCTACTCCAGCCACACTGAACCCCTGGATGTTCCTTGAGATGTCTGGCATATTCCTGCCTCAGGGCCTTTGCACATACGGTTTTCTCTGTCTCAGAGGTTCTTCTCCTAGATATCCATGCATCTCACTCTCTTACATCTTTCAGGTATTTTCTCAAACGCTATTTTCTCAGTAAAGACTTCCCCACCCTCCATAGATAAAAGTCCAGCCCATATCTTCCCTGCCACCATCCCAGCTCTATCTCCCTTTCCTGCTTTATTTCTCTCCATTGCTTCTTTCTACTCTAGTTTTTGCTATCAGTCTATATATTTTGTGTACTTGTTTTACTCCACCCATATTGTTTGTTCTCCTCCTCTCAACTATAAATTTCATGAGGGTATGCATTTCTGTCTGCTTTGTTTCCTTCTATAACCAAGAACAGTGCCTGGCACATAGTAAGACTCCATACATACTTGTTGAATGAATGAAAGGAGATTTCCCCCCACAGGTATCTAGGAAGTCAGTGAAATGTGGCATTTACTGCACCCCTGTTCGTTTACTTATTTAGTCATTCAGTGTTTGCTGAGAAGAAATATGTATTTGGTCTTCAACCCAGTTCGTGGCACAGAGCTCCGAAAACCCTTGGAGTTTCCTGTGAGAAGAGCAATAACAGTGTCTTTTGTTATGTTATTGAGGTGACTTTTGGACCTCACTTAAAGAGGAGGTTGCCAGGGGAGCCAACCATGTGATTAAAGGGTTGAATCTTTCAGTCCCAGCCCCTGGGACTGTCATAAGTCCCTCACCTACTTCTTAGGGCTCCCCAAGGTGTGAGCAAGCGTGCCAAAGACCTTCCTGAAGTCACTTGATGGAGAGCACAAGTGACCCAAGGTCAGTCCTCTGGAGAGAGGTGAGGGTCTGGAGATTGAATTCAATCACCAATGGCCAGTGATGTAATCAATCATGCTTATGTAATGAAGCCTCCCTAAAACCCCAAAGGGACGGGGCTCAGAGAGCTTCCAGGTCGGCTAACCAGAACACCTCCAACACCTCCATGTGCCACCACGCTGGACCCCAAACTCCATGGAACAGAATCTCCTTTGTTGAGGACCTTGCCCTATGTATCTCTTCATCTGGCTATTGATTAGTATCTTTTAATATCCTCTGGAATAGTGTGTAATTTAGTAAGTAACTGGTTTCCTGAGTTCTGCGAGCTCTTCTAGCAAATTAACTGAACCCAAGGATGGTGTCATGGAAATCTCTGATTTATAGCAGAGTTATTATTTGTACTCTGTCATAAGCACAGGTAACAACTTAGACTTGCAATTGGCCCCTGAAGTGGGCGGTCTCGGGAGACCAAGCCCTTAACCAATGGATCTGATGCTATCTCTGAGTTGATAGTGTCAGAACTGACACAAGTTGTAGGGTACCCAGCTGGTGTCTGAGGATCGCTTGGTGGTATGGTGGGGGGCTGGGGGGGGGACCCACATGCTAGAATCGGTGCCAGAATTGAACATGCAAACACCTACCTTTAATACAAAGCAGACTTAGAAGTGCTACAAATATAGTTATAAGCTCAATAAGGGGGCACAGAGGCAGGAGAGAGACATTCTATCTTTCTGGCGGATTTGGCTGATTAGAAGTAGCTTCATGGAGGAGGTGGCATTTATGCCGGGTCTTGATGGACTTCAAGCTGTACCGTAAGCCTCAGGATCTATGGCTCAAGGCAGCGCCGGTGTTTCCTCAAAGCACAGCATGGAACCTGGTACAATGACTGTGACCTTATTACCCACCAGCCTAACAGCGGAAAGGCTAAGCTTCAAAGGAGCTTAGCCTCCTCAGCCTGGCCCATTCCAAAGGCCTCTGGGGAAAGGGCTAAAAAGATCACATCTGCCAAGCAGAAGGCAATGCCTTCAGTCAGGTCAAAGCAAAAGTGGTATCTTCCTGACGTTATCCCCAGGAGTCTGTGTAGGGAATCTGGGCAGATCAGAGCCTTGCCGGGAGGAGCGGGGGAGCCAGGCCATCTGGGTCCCCAGGCTCTGTGGTGAGGGCTCAAGAGAGTGTCATTCAAGAGCAAGGATAGGGTGACAGCCACTCAGCTCCGAATGGCTTCTCTATCTCTGCCTCCCGGTGGCCTTGAAGCGCCATTTGTCCACAAGAGGACGTAGGGTTTGTGAACAAACAATCACTGATTGCCCGGCTATCTCGAATCTGACCTTCTGTTCCCATTTCAGACTTCAGAGTGGAGTCATCTCGGTTTCCTCTTTCTCGTTTTCTTCTTCATTCACTCAAATGTCTTTAAGGGCAAAGGCAGAAACAAGCGGAGTGGAGACTAGGTTTTATAACCACCATGAATTGTAACTGCCCCTTCCCCTCTTGCTGGTTTTCTAGGATCAGTGGACTTTGTCATGGGTTTGAGCGTGTCGTGGAAAAGGACCGTGATGGGGAGAAGCAGCTGTATATATAGATACGCCTCTTGACTGGGTCAGTGATGCTGGCCAGTGAGCATTTGTTGGTGTCCAGCACGGCTCCGAATTCTGTGGCGCTGCAAAAAAGTGAAGGCTGAGGATGGTGGGCCCCAGCCATAGCTGGGGTGGCCTGTATCGAGTGGCTCCCATGGCAGGGGGCCCAACTGGCATGCGTAAGCCCCTCACCTACTTCTTGGGGCTCCCCAAGGTGGGAGCGAGCATGCCAAAGACCTTCCTGAAGTCACCTGACGGAGAGCACAAGTGACCCAAGGTCATGGCTTACCCCATCTCTGCATCGGGTCTGTCCCTTTCTCGGGCGGGGGGTCGGGGGGGGCCTTCACGACAATCATGCTCTATGCTCCAGCCCTTGCGTGAGTCAGCTTCCAACCAGCTGTGAAGATGAATAAAGAGAACCTGGACCACTATCCGGGTATCGGGACCGCACACTCTGCAGGGGGAGCAGCAGAGCATGTGGGAGAGTCACTTCCCCTTCTTTACTTGTATCAAGTGATGTCCGGAGTACTGACCTTTGTCCCTTTGCTTGTGGCAGGAGACGGATTAAGTAAAAAACTTACCTTAGGAAGAAACAAAGTGGTAAGACCCATGCGTCTGCCCCAAAGAGTTTCTCCTCCGCAGGTGAACTGGGCTCAGGAACACACAGGCATGGCCTCTGCTTCGGCATGTAACCGTCACACTTAGCACTTCCTGGGTGTAAGGCTCTTCTTCGGCAGGTGTCTGTATCCCCATGCCCTCACAGTGGGAGGCACGCGAAAAGAACTCAGAAATGCCCGTTGGAAATAAGTGAAAATGTTCTCCCACCTAATGATTCCTGACACTGCCATTCCCAATGATCTCCCAGCAGCTGCGGGAGCTCGGCAGGACTGGGATTATCTCTAGTTTTTAGACGTCAAGAGGTGTGGGTAGGGCACGGACTCTCTGTCCAGGGTGCTTCCTGCCAGTTGATTTCTCCTTTAATGCTTTTCTATCATTTCTATTTCGGCCACTGTATTCATAGCCTGACTGATCCTAGCCATCACAGCTGGCCCCCCCTTATAACGTGGAAGAGAGCCCAGTGAGGCAGGGACTGGCTGGTCCCCCTGAGCCCAGGCCTGCACTCAGAACAAAGCTGTAAGCCAGGCTTGCAGCCGTTGGGACCCAGCTGCTCTGGCATGGCTGTTTCGATGCATCCTCATGCACCAGGCACGCTGTGCCACAGACATCCTGGCCCTTGCCCATTGTTGAGCCTACCCCACCCCATTCCCAAGCCCCCGGGGGTGGGGAAGGCATTACTGTGCTAGATTTCTTCTTAGAAAACAAACAGAAAGATGTGTGCTGCTTCTTTTTTTTTCTTTTGGCTGCATCGAAATGCTTCTGGCTTCCAAATGGCCACATGGATTTGCCCCATCCTCCTCTCAGATGCAGCCTCTCTGTTTCTGGCTCCCAGGGATGGAGAGCTGAGTCAGCAACATCAGCTGCGAGGGGAGAGGCTGCTGTTGCATCCTGTGACCAGGGGCCCTCGGAAGCGCTGGGATAGCTGTGCTTAGTAACTGCACATCAACGATCACTTTGCAAGCCACTTCCTCATCCATTATTCATTTGACCCTGCAGCTCTCTGCCTAGGTCAGCAGGATATTGCCAAGAGCAAAAATGGATTTTGTAAATCTCAGTTAAGTTTAGATTGGCTGTGCCCCTAATCACAATCCCTGGTGTGAAAACTATAGCATAGGAAACTAACACTGCCCGTGATGGAGATGATGGAGTTATTCCAAAAACAAAATGTAACCTTGGTGTGGAGCCAGCACACCTGGCTTCTAGTCTCGCTTGCGAAACGAACTTGGGCAAGTTACAGCCGCCTCTGGGCCTCAGTTTTGCCATCTGTAAAGTGAGATTTACGATCCGCAAGATCTTGCCCGGCTATTTGGATAAAGATATCTCAAGAGATAGTGTTATAGGGTTATACATTCCTTAATGTTGGATACCTCCCCCCCACCCACCTCCACGCCCACACACCCTGAAGTGGGATAAAAAATTTGTTGAAATCAACAAATTCATGAACTTACCCCCGTTGTTAGCAAATCAGTAGATGATGCCTTTCTTAAGCAGCTGGTCCTAACTTCCGCTTGGAACTTCCGAAAGCTTGTGAGAAGATGCAGTGGTGCCCAGAAAACTCAGTGGGGCCTGCACAGCGACACATTTTGATGTGACCTCAGACAGTGATCTTCCTTCTGTTCCCTTGTTGGCGGCAGAGGGAGAGGGGCCAGGACAGTGGGACACAGAGATCGACACAAATACCACAGATACCCTCAGAAACAAAAAATAAACAGAAGCTCAGGCAATCATTTTGCCAAGCTCATGATGCAAAGTGCTCAACCCTGTAGAGATGACAATTGTCACCAGTTCAGTGAACACACTGCAAGGTTGAAACACAGGACCGTCAACATGTGTTTATCATCAATGGACGTGAACCACACAGTCACATCTTTCTCTTTGGAGCTGAAACTGATTCCCCATACAGTAAATATGAAGAAAAGTTTGATTTAGCTTTAAAAAGTAACATTAAAAGAGCAAAGATGTACAATGATTTTATAATATTTAATATCAGCCTTTTATTTATTTTTTTTTTCAACGTTTATTTATTTTTGGGACAGAGAGAGACAGAGCATGAACGGGGGAAGGGCAGAGAGAGAGGGAGACACAGAATCGGAAACAGGCTCCAGGCTCTGAGCCATCAGCCCAGAGCCTGACGCGGGGCTCGAACTCCCGGACCGCGAGATCGTGACCTGGCTGAAGTCGGACGCTTAACCGACTGCGCCACCCAGGCGCCCCAATATCAGCCTTTTAAACATAGTTTATTAAAGCATTTACATTGTATTCATGTCAGAGAGGGAATTTATTAAAATAAGATGAGAATTCATTGAGTACAATGATACCAACTACTTTTGACCTTAAAAGCGTTGTTCTTTTAAATTTAATTAGATGTTTTAAGACCTTATATTTCTGTAGCCCTTGCAGAAATCCCAATTTATATTAGTTGTACAACACATTAGTGAGAAAGAGAAATCAATATATATTAGTGAAATTAATACTTGTTATGTCTCAAATGGATATAAAATAGGTATTTTTACCGTAAATAGAAATTTTAAATTCTGTAACAGATCACTGTTTTGAAGTATAGATCCCTGAGGAGGGATGATTTTAATGTTCTAATCTGTATGTGTTCAACTTTAAGAGCTTCTCAAGAAGAAAGAAAATGAGAGGTTTTTATTGTGGTTCCTGAAAATTAAAAAACAAATTATTGTAAAAACACCAAATTCTTGCACCTGCCTAAAGAAGTTCTCTATTTTGAAAGAATGAACAGAAAGGAAAGAAAAGGAAAAAGCAGAGTCGGGCCGGGGCTATTCGAAGCCCGGCACGTCTGGCGAGGGCCGGGGAGGGCACGGGGAGGGCACGGGGTACCCACTGGCAAGCCAACCCCGGGCCCGGCATAGCCTCGCCCCAGAACTTGGCCTCCAGTGGCGGCACGGCCGACGGTGCCCTCAGCCACAGACCACTCACACATCCTCCACCTGACGCCCCGCCTCTTACAGCTCATTTCCGACATGTGTGGGGTGTAAAGGGCGCTGTCCATAAACTCTGCACTCGCTTTAGAATCTTTCATCCAGCAATCCGCAAGCGCTTCACACTTTATGGAAGGAGCCCAGGAGGCGAGCAAGGTTAATGACTTGCCCGAGGTCACGGGGGAAGCACGAGGGCCAATGGGACGGAGCCTGTCTGCCCAGCAAACTGCCCCACCTCGGTCTTCCCTTCTCCCAGCTCCTTTGGATGACACACAAAGTAACCCAGGAGGAAACATGAGGAAATCACAGTTTTCCTTTTCTGATCCTTTCTGGCAGTTGGAGAACTATTTTCCGGAGACGGTGCCCAATCTCTTTCCAAAGCATTCAAACATACAAGAATGTCAATGGCACCCATGCCTCTCCTTCCTTTATTGTCACTTTTATTATGATTATGGCGACCGGTGGTGGTGGTTCTCAGTATGCATTTCTGGCTTCCCCCACCCCAGCCCTTTAGAACCACAAAGCCCCTTGAAGGCTTCTGATTTTGAGGCGGGGGAGGCCACGGCTTAAAGGGGGTAACTGTGCGCCCTTGGAATGGCTCCACTGTCTCCTAGATTTAGTACCCTGTTAGAGGCCTGGTGGTGGTGACTGTTTGTTTTTACCATCTCTCACTCCCCGTCCCGAGTTGGACACTTAAAATAAGGTCCTCGTAAACTCCTCCTTCAGCTCGAGAGTTTCCAGGAAAGAGAATGTTAGCTTTGTTGACAAATTCCACTGTCTCTAGGCCCCAGGTCTTAATTCTTTGTGCAAACTCTCGGTCCTGAATTTGCGTGTTCCCCGCCCCCCCCCCCCCCCGCCTCTAATTAGTCTTGTCATGAGCTCCTAGGCTATTGTTTTAAACACAACCCTGAGTCCTGGGAGCCAAGGGGTCCTTCGGGGTGAGGAGTGTTGTATTTGCGTGTATGTTGGAAAAATGGTCCTCGCCCCTCTTGCTGCGGCCGCCACCGGTTTTCAGTGGAGGTGTTGCCATAGAGATGTTGTGTGATCCACCTCTATTGATATCCCCCTCGAAAGGGGGCCGTGAATAGGCACTGAGGTAGGTAAATGTATGCAGTGACATTGAGCGGATGATTCTATTCTGAAAAATTCCTGCACCATTTGTTTCTGTGCTTGTCTGAGGGCTGGGACACGGTGTTGGGTTTTGTTACACGTGCTCTCCTCACAGGCCCGGAGTTAATGCAAGCCTTGTTTGCAACCACTGAAGCAGAAATTTCTCTGCTGCGAAGGACAAAAGCTTCACAGGCCACCTCGGAGGCTGCTTTGGGAAGGCTGTGTCTCCCGGGCTCCCAAAGGAAACGGGAGATAACGTGGCACACCGAGGAGCGTCCCCAGAATTCTCCCAGCCCTCCTGGGCCGGCGGACACATCTGTCTCCGCCGAGGCTCCTCTCCGGCCAAGGGCAGGCTTCTCCAATCAAGGGTTTTAATTTGATTTGCCCTTTTCCAGCCTGTTGAGAGAAACCTTGAGGATGCGTGTGCTTCTCCGTCTGTGGTATTGTGTATTTGCGCAGCTCTCTGCTCTGCCTCTTTCCTCTCAGGTCCTGGGGAAGTCGCTCTCTTAGGGAACACAATGGTCATTTCATTGGTTTGGGCCTTTATGTTAAAACCAAATAATACCCAAGTCCTCTGCCCACTCTGAGAAAAAGGAAAGGAGGGAGGAAGGGAGGGAGGGAGGGAGGGAGGATTTATTGAGTGCCTTGTGTCCTGAACAGTGTCTGGAACTTAGAAAGTCACCTCAGATGAATTTTGTTGAAGAACGAATGAATGGATGTTGAAAGCCAGGTATCGTGCTAGGAGTTTCCAGACAGATTTTTTTCCCCCCATTTACTTGTCACAGCCCTGTGACACAGGAGTTCGTAGCTCCCTTTCACAAAAGGGTTAGGTGGTTTGTCCGAGGCCACATGGAAGATGAGTGGTGGTCCCCCGACTTAAGCTGGGTCTTACGATTCCAAGTCTAGGACTCTTTTTCCCAGACTACAGTGGCCCTGCCCTGTGCCACTGCGTTTGGTGGCCTCTGCCTTTGGGCTAGAGACTTTTCACTCCAGGGCACTGGAGTCGTAGGGGGCAGCCACCCATCTCCTCGTGCTCCCTGCCCTGACCCCTGTCCTTGTCCATTTGGCCGTGGCCAGCTTCTGCCCAATGATAGCAGCAGCATAGAGGGAAGGGAACGAGGACAACATGAGAACCGCAAAGATACATACATTTCCTGAGCTCCGGGATCGCGTCCAGGGCGGTTCGTGTAACACTGCTTCTGGCCCCCAGATGTTTGCTTCTCCGTTAAGCTGCTCCATGTGTGGGTCATGTCAGCCGAAGGCTGGGAGGCAGGGGAGGGGACAAACTTTGTCTCTGCTTTGCAGACATCTGGTGTGGGGATTCAGGGATGCAGAATGCAGTGTTCATGCACCCCTTCGCCCACGTGCTTGCTCATCTGTTAACTTACTCTTGACCTCATTCATTCATTCATTCATTCACATTCTCAGTGCACACTCTGGGTAGGACATGAGCCCCACACGGGAGTCCAGTGCAAGAGTACAGAAATGAATGAGACATGGGTCGGGTCTGCCAGAAATGTACAACTATAACACCAAAACTAACAACAATTAACGTCTTCCCTTTATAGTTACAGAATGCTTTCCTACCTCTTACCCAATCTTCACAATCTACTACTTGGTAGGAACCCCAGCTGAACCCATTTTACAGATGAGGAAAGCAACACTCAGAGAAGTTGTCCAAAGTCAGTGAGTGGAGGGGCGTGAGCTTAAATCCCAGTCCTCTGAGCCCTGTCCATGCGTGGTTTTGAATGGTCCCAATCTGGAGGAGCTTTTCTTAATTCCTCTTTTACCCTTTTTTTTTTTTTTTTTTTTTTTTTGACCAAGGAGTCGGCTGCTTTTGGATAATTCGAAGCCACTTGTACTACCTCTATTTGATTCCTTCACATAGCTGAGAAAGGTAGGGGCAACAATATTTTACAGAACTCTCCAGGAAAGACTGCTTTGGCTATGTTCTTGAGAGTTCTCAAGTGGATTGCAAGGGTTTCACTCTTCTGGACTGAAGTAGTGATTTTCAATTTCGACTGCACATTGGGAACCTAGAAACACTCAGGCCTGGGCCTCATCCCAAAGCCTGTGATTAATTGCTCTGAGATGGGGTCCAGGCATCATGTGTTCTGATCCACACACATTCTAAGCGAGGGTGTTCCGTGGCCCTACTCTGAGACTCAGTTTTGGCCCGTTCTGCAGGTGTCTCCTGACAAGAAGTGTTGAGGGGAAGAAAGGGTGCGTGTTCCAGCAGTGTCTGGGCTGAAGGGATCCTGTGCCCTGCTGGGCTCCGTGCCGCAGTGTTGGGGCTCTCACGGACAGTTGGATGGACACTAAACATTGGCATCTAACTAGCAGTGATCTGGAGAGTAGAACTAGTGACCGAGGTTAAAGATTGCCTTCAGTGGCTGTACTGTACTTGTAGAGATCAGCACTCTGTGCCCGGGAGAGGAAGTGTGAGAATGAATAAGACATACCCCCTCCTTTCACGGAGCTGACCATCTGGAGAGAAAATACACACAGTGATCATTTCAATAGAGTGTGACATGGAGAAAGGGGGAGGGGGGACAGGACCCTGCCTGCCCCATGGAGAGGCCCCTTGATTTTTTTTTTACATTTTTTTAAACGTTTATTTATTATTGAAAGACAGAGAGAGACAAAGCGTGAGCATGGGAGGGGCAGAGAGAGGAGGAGACACAGAATCTGAAGGAGGCTCCAGGCTCCGAGCTGTCAGCACAGAGCCCGACGCGGGGCCCGAACTCACAAACCCAGGGAGATCATGGCCGGAGCCGAAGACGCTTAACCAACTGAGCCACCCAGGCGCCCCCACCCCCCTGATTTGTTTTTGAAGGGCAGCTTGGTGTTTTCCAGGCCCAACTGTGGAAAGCGCTTTGCACGTAGAAAGCATAGCAAGAAGAAAGGCAGAAATGCTCAGGAAGAACAAGTAATGCAGTGATAACTGGGGAACTCAAGGCCAGGGCCAGAAGATTGCAACTTTGCTTTTTATTCTAGAGGCAAGGCTGAACCAGGAGTGGGTTTTGAGCCAGGGAGTGAGGCAGTCTGTTTTTGGCAAAGATCGTTCCAGCGGTGGTGTGGGGAAGGCCTTGGGCTGGCAGAGATTCCAGTGAGTGGTAGAGACTGGACGGAGAGCCCCATTAAAGCCGCTCCAGGGCTGCAACTGGGCAGTGACTGCTGGCTGGACAGAAGGGGACAGAGGAGGATGCTTCTGCTGAGCCCCTAGACAGAAGGAAGAAATCCCTCAAGACAAATGAGGGCCCAGCCCCAGCTCCTGTCGCTGCTCCTGGGAACTGGATCTTGGGCCCTGGCAGGCTCCATTCCGCCTCCCACTGATAGCCCCACCCAGAGTCATCAGAGGGGATGCTCCCCAGGAACCCAGTCCTGCTGCCACTCCCCCTTTATTACCGCCCTCCCCCAATTCCCTATGGGGACAAGCAGAAGTTGCCTCATGTGGGGCCTTAAACGTTAGATTTTCTCTTGACCAAATGCTCTGGGCTCCCCAGGGCTGAGAGCTATTAGAGAAACAAAGGAGAACTCTTTTAATTAGGCTCTCTCTGCGTCTCCCTGCAGGGGCTGGGAGGGGAGGTGCAGAAGCCCCCAGTTGTTCTGGTGATTAGATACAACAGGGGAAAAGTTGGAAACATCTGGGTGTATTTATACCTCCAAAGCCATGACCGAAACACATGAGGGTTTAAATGAGCTGAACCTTCCTCTGGGCTTTTGTTTAAATTTATTTGCAGCCGCCTGGGAGATCTAGTGATGGATGGAAAGCCTCGGGGTCAGCCCTCTCTCGCTCTCTGGGGACACTCACCTGCCCCTGTAGCAATGCCAAGGCCTGGAGAGGCTTATCATCTGAAAAGGTTACCTCTGTAGTGTCACTAAGGGCACTTTTTGTTTCATAACCAAGTATCCCACTTTATACCCAGGGGGCACGTGAGGGCACCTGAGCTGGGGTTGGTGCTAACGGCAGAGGGATCCCGAGAAAGTTCGAGACTTTCGGCTGAGAAGTATATAAATACACCCAGCTTTCTGTAATACATAAATACATATCCGAAAAAGGAAGGGAAAGGAAAGGAGCAATGAATTGTTAGAGATCTGTCCTCAGGAGTCACTGACAAACTCAAACAAAAGGCGGACTTCCCTTCATCCCAGAAGTGTCCGTTTTGCAGCATCTGGCAAAGTGCAGGTGCCATGGAGACCCTTCAGAGTGACTGACGTTTTAGTGCAAATAACAGAGAAGAATGCACTTTTCTGAAAGTTTCTCTCAGTGTAAGACTTACATCTTATACTAAGGCTAGTAGGAAAAATAAGTACATAAAGAAGGCAAGGTCCCTCTCCCTTGACAAAATGCCCAGGGCTAATCTTCTTCTAGAATAGTCCCCTCTCTGCAAGTCCTGTCACCCTGAGGAAGGGAAGCTACTCTCCTGGCTGATGCTGCCTATTTTTTTTTTCCTAAGAAAGACTGCTTTGCAAAAAGCGTTTCTGAACAAATTGTGCCATTTGAGAGAAGGCAGGGCTAGAACAGAAACCGTCAAGCTTTAATTTCTCTGCTAATTAATGGTTGATCATCAATCCTTTTATGATTCTTGACCCCAGAAGGAAAATTTATTAGGACTTTTAGATTTTGCACAGTCGTGCTAAATGAGGCGTGTAATGCACTAATTTAGTGCCTCGTTAGCATAAGCAGGGCCTCCCCAGCCCGCTCCCTTTCCCCATGGAAGGCTTTCTCCAGAGCTGTCAGGAATTTACCTAGGACAGGCAGGGCTTATCCGGGCTCAGGTGCCCGAGAGGCCACAGCCAAGATGTAGGCTTGCTGCATTCACCCTGGGCCTCAGATCTTTCATTTTATTACGTATTTATTTATACTGTAAAGATTTTAGTTTTACGTAATCTCCACACCCAACGTGAGGCTGGAACCCACAACCCTGAGATTCAGAGCTGCACGCTCCACCAACTGAGCCAGCCAGGCGCCCCTCTCTTTCACTTGTCATGAGAATATCTAATGGCCAAAGTCTTGAAGCCACTTCATAACCGCTCCCTAAGAAATCCAATTTATGGGAGGCCCAGCTTCTGCAGCTATTTTCACCATCTCGATCCCACCCCTTAAGCGAAACAAAACATTTCACCCCGCGGAGAGGGTTTCTGTTTGTTGAGATAACGGACAATTGGTGTCCCAGCTGACGATGTTTATGTTTAACATGGGTATGTAGCCCAGACCTTTCTCTGATGTAAACGCCAACTCAGTAAATGCCCAGACTTTGCTGCACGTACGTTTAAAACCCTGAGAAGTGTGCTGCGAGTTGATGTGATTCGGGGTCCAGGTTACATGACAGGCAGGCAGAGTAATGAAGACCACCTCGCTGGGCAGGGAGCCAGGCCCCTGCTCGGACTCTGCCGCCAGCTCCCGTGGGGAACTGCAGCAAGGCACTTGCCCTTTCTGGACCTCTGTTTTCCCATCTGTTAAACGATCTGTAAATCTTCTTGCCTAAGGTCCCTGCTGGTTTTGACATCCCATCATTCAGTGAGTCGAGAATGCCAGAGACAGGCTGGGTGACTTGGCCACAGAAAGGGGGTTGGTGAAGAAGAAGAGTTTTGAAATATTAGAAATGTTCAGAAAGCCCATCAACACTGGGAATTTCTTCCCAGTAGTTCCCTTTTGAAGAACATGACCCAAGGAGGTAATTAGACAAATACATACAGGGGTATTTATGAGACCGTAAAGGATTGGTTAAGTAAAATATAGTATATCTATATAACGGGATACTATGAAACCATTAAAAATAACACCATAGGGGCACCTGGCTGGCTGAGTCAGGAAAGCATGAGACCCTTGATCTTAAGGTTGTAAGTTCAAGCCCCACATTGGGCATGGAGCCTACTTAAAAAAAAATGGGGGGGGGACACCTGCGTGGCTCCTGACTTTTGTTTTTGGCACAGGTCACAATCTCGAGGCTCATGGGGTCAAGCCCCATGTCAGGCTCCAAGCACTGATATCACAGAACTTGCTTGGGATTCTCCTTCTCCCCCTCTCTCTCTCTGCCTCTCCCCGTCTTGCACATATGCACTCACTTCCTCTCTCTCTCTCTCAAAGTAAATAAAGTTAAAAAAAAAAAGAATATTGTAGGCATGGAAATATGCTCAATCTTTGTTAAGAAAAGAATCCAAGATTTCTAAATAGCATCTCTTACATGATACTAGTTTTGCAAAAGTATATCCATAAGTGCGTCTACACAAAGGTCTGGAAGGAGCGGCACTGAAATGTTCATAGTGATCCTTGGGGGGTAGGATTCTGAGGGATTTTTGTTTTCTTCCTTATATTTTTCTATTTTTCCAATATTTACTTATAATAAATATTTATCACTCTTAGAATCAGAAAAATATTACGGAAATTATTTCAGGGAAACGAAATCTTGGCTCTGAAAATATGTGCTCTTTTCACACACAGAAAATGGCAACTATTAATCTCAAAGGGCCTGGAAATAAGTGATTTATTGGTTGGAGGTTCTTAATGAAACTTTGGATGACTGAAACTGTTTGATATCTACACACTCTGGATGACTTAATTTTAAAGTCGTGGGGACAAAATGTGTGAAGGTTTTCAAATAAAGAGCCATTTGCTGGATGCATGTCCTTGTGACTCCAGGGTGTCGGTCTAGCAGAGGCATTAGAGATGCTCCAGGCCAGCCCCACATTGTGTAGACGGGGAAGAAACTCGCTTGGGGCTGAGAGCTGTTTACAGCAAAGCCAGGCCTAGAAACTGTCTCCTGACTCCTATCTCTCTCTCTCTTTTAAAGTTTATTTATTTATTTTGAGAGAGAGAGCACAAGCAGGGGAAGATCAAAGAGAGAGGGAGGGAGAGAATCCTAAGCAGGTTCCGCACTGACAGCACAGAGCCCAATGCGAGACTCGAACTCACAAACCTGCGAGATCATGACCTAAGCTGAAATCAAGAGTCAGATGCTTAACTGAGCCACCAGGGCGCCCTGACTCCCATCTGTAGACCAGTGCAGTGAGGACACCTTCTCTCTCCATCCCTAATGGAGGGTGCAGTGGATTGAGATCCTGTTCTGGAGTTCTCCAGGTATGAATGATGAGGGATCAGGTTCCTTTGTCCTCAGTGCAGGTCCTCAGCTCTGGAATGAGGCCTCCACACCCGATCCTGAGTCTGGAGCGGTCATGTCGGGAGCTGGGACATCCATAGCATGGCCACTTCCTGCACACCAGAGCTCCGGGCTGCTGTGCTCTCTCCTGAGCAGGATGACAGTGGTGAAAAGTTGGTCTGTTTTCTCTGAAGTACGTTGCTCTTCCAGGTTAATTTGTCCAAAGGAAAGATAGCAGAGATTGGAAGTCAGAATATTAGATTATCTGCATACCACTTACAAGTCCCCTCCCCCACCAAGAGCATCCCTACTGCTGGGAACAGTGCTGGGTCATTGGAGGATGGTGGGGGAGGGAGCGAGGAAGAGGATGGAAGAGAAGAACAAGATGCTTCTCCTGCCTTTAGGGTGCTCAAAATTTAAGAGGGGGTGCGTCCCTTGTGAGCGTGGAGCTGTAAAATAAGGCAGTCTACAAGAACCTGAAGAGGGACAGACTAAATACACACTGGGACACTCCAAGGAGGCTCTGTTTAGTTTTTTTTTTTTTTTTTTTATGTTTATTTATTTTTGAGAGAGGCAGAGACAGAATGCGAGTGCGTTAGGGGCAGAGAGAGAGGGAGACACAGAATCCGAAGCAGGCTCCAGGCTCCGAGCTGTCAGCACAGAGCCCGACGCGGGGCTCGAACTCATGAGCCGTGAGACCATCACCTGAGCTGAAGTCGGATGTTCAACAGACTGAGCCACCCAGGAGCCCCGGCTCTGTTTGGTTTGAATGGAGGAGATCCTTGAGAGCTTCCAAGAAAAGATGAGCTTTGAAATAGGCCTTTGAAAAACAAACTATTTCAATATTTGGAGGTAGAGGGAAGAGCATATGGGGTTGAAGGAAGCAGAGGGTGACAGCAGTGTAAATGCAGAGCGGGGTTCGGGGGGGTGGGGGGGTGAAGAGGGGAGGCAGGACCAGGAACAGGGAAGGGACCCTGTGGCTGGAACTCAGTGTATGTGTAGAAAGACGGCAAGAAAGCTTGTGTGTTACAGAAAGGTGGGGGTCATGTCTTGAGAGGCTTGAAGACCCTGTAAAAGCGTTTGGCAAAGAGGAGGCATTGCCTGCAGGATTTCATGTTTCAGGAAGCTTTTCCTCACAGTGGAGGGAAAAGACTAGATCCAGAGCCAGCGGCCCTGGGGAAAAGACAGACCCCGGCCCCTCCTTCTTCCAGGTGGTGTGAGGAAAGGAACTCAACCCTTCAGTTCTCCTGGGATTTTTGGCTGCTCTTACACTAATTTGCAGAGAGAAACCTCTGATCTGGTTATTCCAGCAGCATTAGTTGCGGGGAGGGGGGGGGCAGGAAAAGTAAGTAGTGTCCTTGGTGTCCCTCTGGGGGCAATGGAAGGCTGATGTCCTCCTCCCGACCGCTATCCAGGAGAATTTCTGCTCCCACTTGAGAGCCGTGATCCCAGTGTGGTTCTGAGTCTGGAACTGGAAAGCCACATTTTCCAACGAAGGGAGCCGCAGGAAACAATAAATCTCTCAAGATTTACGGGTTAGGAAATTCCTTCGGGAGAGTAAACAGAGAAGAGGTGGGGCAGAATCAGAGAGGTGGCCCAGATCAGAGAGGGATCTGCTGCCCGGGATCCTCCTGGCATAAATACAGGGGCGAGGGGAAGGGAAGAACTGGGGGTTTGCCCATCAGAACTCATGGCTGGAGACTTTAAACATCATCTAATTTGATCCCTCTTCGGCTTTTTCCTCACTGAATTCATGGTTCTTATTCTGCCAATGGTGAGGATGAACCAAATGACCTCCAGGGTGTCATTCGATACTTGTAGTTAAGCCCATGTACTCACTCCGGGCCCTGATTACGCTGGGTCTCACTCTCCCCAACTGAAAACACAATCAACGGAGTCTCACGCATCACCCAAGTTTGGGCTGAGGATTAAGGACGGGACATCTGGAACTTCCCTTGGAGGGATACATCTGGGCCTGATTACCATCGTATTTACTGTCTTTTTACTCTGGAGACAGTCTCATAGACGCACCGTATGGAACAATAGAACAGAAGCGAGCACACCATCGCGGCACACGCGCCCAAACACCCTCAGCCCGCGGAGGGAGCCGCACAGGCACAAACGCGGGCACACACACGTGCATGCGCATGCACACGCCCTTGCTCCCCTTTCTCTTTCTGGGGTCTGTTGCACAGTGAATTTCCTTCACTGTCAGAGACCAAGCTCTTCCCTCTCCCCTCTCTACTCGCCTGCACACCCACCCCCCCCACCCATTCCAGGACCGGCTGCTCCATTCCGCCAGCAGGTGGCGCCCGCGGCTCTCGGACGACTAGGCCGAGTTCTCCAGCCTGAACTCCTGGCCTCCCCACCCCCACCCTTGGAATGGGATAATTTGGGAGTCATCTGTGGGAGGGCTGCCAAGGCCTTAAATTTACTGCTTGGAACTTGGATAAGTTTCCCCAGACGAGGCACTGGAGGGGAAAGAGGAAAGGGGAAGGGGGGCAGCCGGTCCCTGGGGTGTAGGGAGGATCTGGGCAGGGTCGGGCCAGCTTCGGCTCTGGCGGCCAAGGGAAGTCCTTCCTGCAAGGCCCCACCCCTAGGGGGTGTCTGAAGCAAGGCCAGGTCACACCCTGGAAGGGGAAATGCTTTCACTGGTGCGAAAACCCAAGAGAACAAAAGGATTCACAGACCAGAAGTGAAGCCAACAAGAGCCAACGAATTCATGTCCATCCTCCCGGCCTCTGACTCAGCTCTGAACCCCAGTTTCAGCCTCACCTATTGTGGGAAGCCATGGCTGACCTGTGAGCCTCATGGCAGAATTAATCACCAGCTGCCTCCTTGGGGCTCCATGGCACTCAGCTTCCTGTGGCATCTGTCACGGCTTTCCCAGTGGGAGAGTTACATGCGTTAGTATAGAGCCTATTAGTATATTGACTGTGGTTACCCCAGGCCAGGGGCCAGACCCCGTTTATCCTGAAGTCCCCATGAGCCCACAACATCATTGCTCATAAGTCCTGGGGAGTCTACGCAGTCAGAACATTCTGTTTAAGCAGATACTCCTACCTCTTGGGGTCAGCGCTAGGACCTGGAGAAAATTCTACCAGCTGGAACTGTGAGGTCAAAGGAGAAAATCCCTCTTAGTCTGGGTCACAGGACTCACGTCCTTTTCTCCTGAGGTAGGTGAGAGACACACACAGACAGACACACATCTCACTGCTCCGGGAGCAGAGGCAGGGAATGCAAAAAATGTGGCCGTGCCAGCCACAGAGAGGTCTGCAAATGCCTTCTTAATTGAGCCTTTCTGGGAGCAAACCAGCTGGAGGAGGGCCGGGAACAGAGAGGGGCGTGGGGAGGAAGTGCCCAGGGTGCTCTGGTCCCCCCCTCCTTTGTGGCAAACTTGGAGACAGCCAAGGCAGTGCCTTCAGTTTCTTCCTGTAAAGCACCATTATGTCTGCGATGCCCATTGAGAAAGATTTGCTGTATCCTTGGATGGTTCTGGGGCAAAGGCTTTCCCAAAGGAGTCCAAGTCCCTTTTCCTGCAGCTTTCACCCATTTGAAGCCACCTGGGACACATTGATTTGCTTGGACAGTGAATAGATGTATACAGATGGGGCTCAGAAGGTTCTGCAGAGCGCCTACTAAGGCTAGACATCTTGCCTATGTTATTTCGCGAATGAGAAAACCTAGGGAGTACTATTATTGTAAGTGTTATCGTCTCCTTGCTGCAGATGAGGAAAGGCAGCTCAGAGGGCCGTGTAACTTGCCCAAGACACACATTCCGCTTGGGCTCTGTCATCTAGCTGGTCTTCCGGCTTCCCTTCATGTGGCTGGAGACAGGGGTCCTGGCTCTGCAAACCCTCTTGTCGCCAGGCTACATGCTGATGTCTGTAACTCTCCCTTCCAGCACTTACGTCCAGGTCCTAGTCCATCCTGGCCAGCTTCTGGAACACCCTCT
This sequence comes from Herpailurus yagouaroundi, assembly GCF_014898765.1. Lineage (NCBI taxonomy): Eukaryota > Metazoa > Chordata > Mammalia > Carnivora > Felidae > Herpailurus > Herpailurus yagouaroundi. Next base: position 75,468,578 of record NW_024412403.1, on the reverse strand, counting down.
GGTTGGTCTCCATCCTTCTACAGTGAGGGTCCCAGATGGGGACGTATTCATTCTTGTTGCTTTGCTTGAAACACATCACATGCCAGCTAGTAACCCATGTGGCTACTTCTTTTCTTGAAGAATTAGCATGAGCCTTGTCTCCCGGACACACACTGACCTTGGCCCCTGGGAGTGCTCAGGGTAGCAGAACGAGCCCACTCTGAGGTCAGTGGACATCACAGCCATCAGCTGTCCTGGTTGAGATAGTGCTCCCCTCACCTTGCTTCCCAACCTCCCGGCCTCCAAGCCACCAACTCAGCCATTTGGAATAAATAGGTCACATTATGCTTTTAGTGCAATGTTATTTATTCTTTAATAAATAGGTAATACAGGGGCATCTGGGTGGCTCTGTCAGTTAAGTGTCCGACTTCGGCTCAGGTCAGGACCTCACGGTTTCTGAGTTTGAGCCCATGTTCGGGCTCTGCACTGGCAGTGAAGAGCCTGCTTGGGATTCTTGCTCTCTCTCCTGCTCACACTCTGTCCCTCTCTCTCAAAAATAAACGTTAAAAAATTAAAAAAAATACAAATGTCAGTTTACCAAAACCACTATTCTGCACCTTTTCTTTTCTCTATTTACTGAGTACTCATATCTTCCAATTTATGAATGGGGGTTTAAGTTGACCCCCCTACCAGTGGTCAAACCTGAACCATACCTGGTGCACCTAAAACACAATGCAGATGAAACCCTCAGCCGAGGTTTATTAAACAAACAATCCCGTGTAGATATTAAGAGATTACTGTACCGGCATTCTTGTTCACATTTCCCACGTACCTTTTCCAGGAATTCAGGGGACTTGGCACCGATCTTTGGGAGACGTGACCCTACTTTATAAAGAAGATCATCATCCAGGAATTGAAATTATGTATTCAAACCAAGCGACTGCTCTATCGCGGCTACTCTGATTTTGTGCTTCGGAGGCCTCTGAGCTGAGTTTCTGAGAGAGGAGAACCTTGGCTGAGTTTTCTCAATAATAATTTCAATATACACAGATGTCCTAGGAAGGGCTCGTGCTGTCAGTATGATGCAGTCATGGGACTTAACTTCCGGCTTCCACCTTGAACTGAAGACAGTACATGCACCTGCCCATTTTTTTAGACCTTTCTTTTAGTGTCCCTGACTGCAAAGCAGTGATAATTCAACCTGCTATAAGGATTTTAGCACTCCAAGGTATTAATACCTAGCATTAAGCAGCGCACGCACACGCACACACACACACCACAAAAAACATAAAACGAAAAAACCCAACTAGTCAAGTGCTAAGGATGACATTCTGTCTTTGCCTAAGTATATTATAAGAAATGGAAATATCTAGCCTTGCGGGGTGGAAGCTGTCTGCAGAGCCTGGGAGTCTAGAAACCTTCCATGATATACGTGCAATAACTTAGTTATACCGGAGAAAAGATCTAAAACAGACATAGCTTTAGAGCATTCATGATAAATGGTTCTCAACAAATTGAAGCTGATTATTCCTCTCCCTCACATTCCCAAAGAGGTGGTCCCTGCTCTTAAATACAGTTCATTCCTGGAAACTCCATCTTAAAGGGAAATCCTGCTTTAATCGTATGGTTAAGGGCTTCTCTCTTCAAACGCATTCAGTCTCATGAGAGAGTGAATGGATGAACGTGACGGGGAGGAGGAAGGCGTATTGTTAGGCCATGTCTCACTAGGGTGGCGAAAACTGAAGCCTGCTTCGAATAATGCTCTCTAAAGAGAATGAAGTTTATTGTAACAAATGGTTGGTGCGGTTATTGAATTATATAGATAGCCATTGAAATAAAAAGAAATACTGATTGAGACACACAGTGAAGAGTGAAGCTCCCCTGGGAGATTTAGAAAGTGGTTTTCCGGGGGAGCCTGCTCTCCTGCCCCCCAGAGAAATACTGTCTCCACCTGGACCCTTCTACCTACACACCTTGGTCCAGTGTAAACGACGACCCTTCTGGGCCTTATCTTCCTTCACAGGGAAGTGGTCTTCCAGTAGTCCAAGAATAAAATGTCAGGAAATGCCTGTGGGTCTCCTGAGGAGGGAGAAATCGCATTTATCAAATGGTGCAGGGCCTGGAGACAGACTGAAGGAGGAGCCTCCTCTCCAAGCCTGAAGAACCAGGAGCCTCTGAGACCAGAAAACCAGAAAGCAGCTAATTAAGAAGTTAGCCTTGGGGCGCTTGGGTGGCGCAGTCGGTTAAGCGTCCGACTTCAGCCAGGTCACGATCTCGCGGTCCGGGAGTTCGAGCCCCGCGTC
>NW_024412403.1:75435009-75466196 GCF_014898765.1 Herpailurus yagouaroundi | reverse complement strand
TGAAGTCGGACGCTTAACCGACTTCAGCCAGGTCACGATCTCGCGGTCCGGGAGTTCGAGCCCCGCGTCAGGCTCTGGGCTGATGGCTCAGAGCCTGGAGCCTGTTTCCGATTCTGTGTCTCCCTCTCTCTCTGCCCCTCCCCCGTTCATGCTCTGTCTCTCTCTGTCCCCAAAAAAATAAATAAACGTTGAAAAAAAAAATTAAAAAAAAAAAAAAAGAAGTTAGCCTCAGGGCCAAGTCAGTCTTTGCTCCCCGTTCTTTGTCTACCATCTTGCATATCAAATTTAAACTTGTGAGGGTTTGCCTTTGGAGCTGATGGGTGGCATTGGCTCGCGTGGCAGAGCACATCTGGGGAGAAAGCAATGAACTCTCCCTGGAGTGGAGGGTACATCCTTCTGTGGGCTGGGGATCTCCCCCAGGGGGCAGCTTGGGGGACTGGAACGAAGCTACTGGAACGTGCCTGCAAGGAGCCATTCACTGGTCCCAGGCCTGGTGGAGAGCCCCATGGGAGGAAGGCACATCTGGAGCTGGGCTTGGGTCTGGCAGGTGAGGTGGCAGAGTTCTCTCTAGGGAAAGTACCAGAGAGGCCTGGCTCAGAGCAACCTGGAGGTTTCACTTGCCTGGCATCATCTTCGGGGAGATACCATCTCTCCCCACCAGCTTGGCAGGAGTCTGATCTTGGGTGGGGAGGTGAGGAGTTCTCTTGGATCAGGTGAGCACTCCCAGGTGAGCCAGCACAAGAGTGCCTTGTCTTCTCTGCAGGCAGAGGGAAACCAGCGTCCACAGAGACAAGCACAGGGCTGCACACCCATTCACGGCTTCTCTCGACACACGTGGGCCGTGGGGCAGTCTAGTCCTTGTTGACCCGGTATCCACGTTCCGTTTCTTCTTTGGTAACAGACTCCAATTCTACTTGACGCGGCCACGAGACTAATTCCCTGCCACCCCTGCAGCTGGGGTGGCCAATGAGACGCAAGCAAATGTTACTAGCTGGGGCTTCAAGGGAGACTGACCTGGTGGGAAGGGACCACGCAGACCCTCGCCCTTCTCTTTCCTCCTCTCTGGAGTTCAGAGGTGCCGGCTAGAACTCACGTGGTCATCTTGGTTTGTGAGGCCCACAAGGAAGTCGTGTTTTAGAAACGGCTGAGGAAAACCCTAGAAGCCCTTGCTCCTGATGCTCTTGTGGACGGCAGCCTATCCTCAAAGACGCCTTTTAGATGAGCCAATAAGTCCCCAGTTTGACTGAGACTGTTACTAACCAAACAAAATGCCGCAGTGATTCATTCACGCTGACTCACAGAGCAGGGAGCTCCTACTCACTGGAGATGTGCAAGCACCAGCTGTGGTATCCGTGGGGAGAGAAGGATGGCGGGGGTGGGGGTGGCTGAAAGCAGGGGGTTGAGCCTGAAGCCTGCAGTACTCTGTACCTGGTGCCCCGTGCTGTGCTGTGCACAAACCACAGCGCCCTAGGGGTGTTCAACCCCAGCCTGCCGTGGCCATTGCATCAGTGGTTTTAAACTGTGTTTTGAAGCAGCAGGCTAGAGAGAGAAATTCCCCCCCAAATTAGGGGCCAAGGTGAACCGCCTGTTTCTAAAACCCGTGACTGTGCAGTAGAAGAAGCTTCAGGGGCCCGGGGTGCAGGTGACTACTCCCTGGACAACTCCGGCTTTAACATGTCTGCCCTTTGGGCCTATAGGGGGCACTAAGGAACTACCAGATCTCTGTCTCCTCTCTGACTGGGGTCAGTTGTCCCGTCTCCAGCCCTCCCTGGCCAAGGAGAGAGGAAAGAAGGGGGCTGAGGCTAATGCAGAGTGGGTGGGAATGAAATCCTCTCCCTGTCCCTATTCTTCTTAAAGATCTAAGAACACAGAGCATCTGGTTTTCAAGTTCAAAAGAAAATGCCCCACCAAACTCCTCAACAAGAGCTTGACATTTCTGTCCCTGAATCTGAGACCGGGAAGAGGCCTTGGAAGCCAGCCAGTCCTCACCACTCATTTAGCAAATGAGGAAGCTGGAGGCCTGGGAAGGGGAGGCCACAGGTCCAAAGCACACAGGGCGTTAGTGGCAGCAGCATAGGGCCAGGGATCTGGGCCTGCGGATTTCCAGTCTAGAGTTCTTTCCACCACACCCATCGCCATGGCCACATGTGTTTTCTTTTCTGGCCCTTGGGGGACTCTGGCAGGGCTGGGGGTCTGATGTGAACTGGAATCTGTTCAATTTCACCTCTCATTGCTCCTGCCAGCTCGCCAGCTCTGGCTGACGGAGGCAATTAGAACCAGACATCCCATAAGGGCATTCCAGGGAGATCTCTTAAAATTCCACAGCAGCTGGGGACTTGCCTTTTCCTGCAGGGATCATCTGGCGTGCAAACACCCAGGCGTGTAAGTCGCAGGGTGGGAGAGGGGTGCTCACACACACGCTATCTCTCAAGACACACTCACCCACAGGCAGAAAAACAAAGAAATGTTCACTAGCAAACTCTTTCCTTCCTACCTCCCAAAGAGGGAGGTTAGGAATTTACAGGCCACCCTGGGAACATCTAATTACTTGCTGCGAAGGAGGAGCACTGTGTTTGCACTGGTCAGTGGGTGGCAGAGAGGTGGGAGGGCATTCCTGTTTGTCTTCCACCCCCCTGCCGATGGTTGCTCACCACTGGGCCCGGGGGACAGCCAGGGGGTGTTGGTGGCCAGCTCAGCTAATACACAGTCATAGGACCCTGGTTTAAAGGCATTACCTCAGTTTCTCTGTGGGAAAGCCGAGCCTCCGAAAGACAAAACGGCAAAGCAAGGAACTCCATCCCGGGACCACTGACTTTGACCTACCAGCCTAGGATATCTGGGGGCCGTAACATCCCAAACGGAAAGACAGACTTGGGATCATGAGTTGTTGGCAGCCTTCTCTGTTTCTCAGGGCTCCTCTTCTACAACTGTCATCAGGAAACCTCGTTTTGGCCAACAACATGCTACTGTCAAGTTGACTAATGTTCAAGTAAACCCAGAGGGCCTTTTGTTAGAAGTCTGTGGGAAATGGCCAAAGGGATTGGGAAGGCGGGTGGGAAAGTTGCACATCTTCTTTAATCTGAGGGTCACGTAGGACCACCTGGCTTAACTGTGATTTACAGGAGGATAGAGGGGACCTACGGGACATTCTTCTGTCATGTCTACATACTCAAGTGTTTGCAGAGCTTGAGCTAGAACTTCCGTTTTCCAGCCTAGGATGTTGCCAACGCTCTACTCTCTCACTCCCAGGTTATCCCTTGGAGGTTGGATGTTTGCTTGAATGTCCTAGGGTAGGTGTAAAACAATAAAAAAAAATTAAGTCAGCTCATGATGGCTATGATTTTTATTAGATATACCTTATAACTCTGACTACCTTCTAAATACGTCCTGGACTTTGTGGTTAATTGATTGGTGTTAATTGCCAACCCATGCATTATGTGATTTCACTGTGCTACCCATTTGCCAGTGATCTGTACCTGCTGACATCCCTTAGATCTTCTGTCTATGCTCCACACGCTCCAGTTTTTTTTTTTTTTTTAATCAAGCCAACACCAGAGAGAAAAGAATGAATTCCGCAGATCACGTTGATGGTAGTTCTTGTGTCTGGAAGCAGGAGTGCCTTCGTTCATTGCTTCATTCAGCACCTGAAACTTGCTGGGGCTAGGCACTGTGCAAGGTCTTGGGATGGGGGGTAGGAGAATAGTGGAACAGAGAACTTGGTCTTGAGGAATTCCCACTCTGGTAAAGGAAGACAGAACATGCCTCTAATGAGCTTTGATATAGAAAATAGAACCAATAAGAGAAGGTCAGATGAAGTGAGTTCAGAAGCAAGGAAACCCCTTCTGGTGGGAGAGGGTAAGAGAACAATCAGGGAAAAGTTCCTGAAAGTGGTGGCATTAAAATCATGCCCAGAGGATGGGTAGGCTTCTGGTGTGCAGAGGTTGTGCAGGTGGAGGAAGTGGGGCGGGGCATTCTCGGTGGGGAAAGGCAGGTGAGGAAGAAAACAATGGTCTGTTGGGTAAATCATGACAGGGTCAGTATGGCTGGCAAGGCTTGTCTGTCCTTGGAAGGTCACAAACGGTTGTGAACGAGTCTGGGCAGCAGACATGCGGAAGTTGTCCTGGCTTTCTGAGTGGACAAGTGACGTGGGCGTGGCCGAGCTGGCAGGAGCATGTGCATACATGTGACCAGGCTCACCTGAATGAGCTTCCCAGAAGGCCCCTGGAGGAACCACCTGCATTTATAACTCCTACTGGAGCCACACTTTACGGTTTGCCAGGAGCTTTCATAGCCTTTACTCTTCCGATGCCCACAATACTGCTGTGAACAATTTGGGGGTATTTCCATTTTCTGTATTGGGAAACCGAAGACGAGCCCCAGGTTGAACAGTGAGTCAACGTTACAGCCAGGATCCTGCTCCCATTTCTTCTGACCCCAGATCCTGGACTTTACTCAGCACCATCCTGGCGAACCAGATAAGAGGGGAAGGGTCTGTCCAAGAACACTAGCCTTGGGATATCATTTCCCTTCATCAGAGAATGCAGCATGGGGACAAAATTAGTTTAATCAAAGGGACAGGATAGCATGTGTGGATGTGTGTGGATGTGCATGCACATGCCCATGAGGTGCTTTATATTAAGCTGAGATACTTGGCTAACAGGTTTTCCTGTTTCTCTTCCAGAAGCATAGCCATGGCTCTTGTCTCGGGGGGAAGTCAGTTCTACAGTGGTGGCTCCAAACTGCTCTCACCAAAGCCAGGTTTGTGAGCAATTGAGCTGTTGTGCTAATAGTGGTAGGAAAGCATAGGCCTTGCCATTGATAATAGGATTCATAAGGAGAAGCCATTGTCCCATGGGTCCTTCGCCAATCTGTCCTATGAGAGAGAAAGGAATGCTTTCAGTCAAACACCTACACCACCAGTCACCAAGAGAAAGCATCTGTCATTTATCATCCCTCATGTTCTTGATCACAACATTTTTCCAGGGGCTTAGGGGCCTAGATTTCTTCATTTGCCAAATGGATGTAGGTGTTAGGGATAGCATTGAACCACTTGTTCTAAAAGAAACTTCCCAATTCTAAAAGGGTGGGGGGCGGGGAATGCAATGTCACTTAGTTCCAGAATTGACCAGAGTGACTCAGGTGTAGTGATAAAGGAATGGACTCGGCCATGTCCATTTTCCAAGGATAGAGAACCACAGGCAGGCCTGGGGCAACAGGTGTTTGTTTAACCCTGACACCATGGGTTTCTCCAGGAGTTTATGGTTCCAATGTGGACAGATAGTTTAGCTCTGGGCCAGAGGCTAAAGAGGCCAAGAATGGCCCCTTGGGCCATTTGATTCAGGAAGACTCTGAGGAGCTACAATTCCAGAGGTATTTGGGAAAGAGGAGTGCTCTGGCCCCTTGGTTGATGGGAGGTTCAAGCAAACGACCAAGTAGCCTTGAGAATGGGAGCAGAGAGAAGAAAGGGCATTCACCAGAAAGACACACGTCTCAGCTCCTGGGGCCATCAAGTTAAATCTTTCCACTTAACTAATGGGAACACCAGCAGGGGGTGCGGCTTGCCCAATACCAGCCAGCTAATTGGTGATAAAGCTGACTTTTAGGGGCAGGGTGGGCCCTTGGCAGGATGAAGGGGGTGTTAAGGTGGAGATGAAGAGAGGACCAGAGGGACCTGGGTAAGGTCCCGAAGGGGAGATGGTAGAACCCCTCACAGTGAGGCAAACTGATGAACACTTGGATGATGGTGAGCAGGAAGTGTCCTCTTTTAGGGCCTGAGGGCTTGTCTGCACAGTGAGGAGTCGGACTTGGAGATTGCAAAAGTCTCTCCAAGCTGGGATGCTCAGTGGTCTCCCCAGAACACTACCGTGGACGTGGGGGGAGAACTGCTCCAGGGTCAAAACCGCCAAAGAACAGGCATTCACAGTCTCGGGGAGGAAGTGGCAGGACGACATGTGGGGGAGCAAGATGGGGCAAAGGAAAGTGCCACAAGCAAGACGGAAGACAGCTAATGACTGGATTAATAAACGGGGTGGGGCTGGTGGTAGAGAGGGAGAACTGACGGGGTCAGTTCTTTCAGAAATGCTGGAGGGAAGGAACAGTAGGAATCCATGACGGGCTGGCCTGTAAGGTACCATTCCAGGGTGTAGCCCAAAGACCTGGTTTCAAGCTCTACTTCACTACCTACTAGCTGTAAGACCCTGAAGAAGTCACAGCGCCTGAGATTCAGTTTCCTTGGTGTAAAAGGAGAAGAATACTCCCTTACTGACAGGGCTGCTGAGAGAGTTAAATGACACAGAATATGTGGAAACATTTAAGAGAGTCTGCTCATTCATGAGTTGGTTAATTTATTCATACATTCAGCAAGCATGTGCTAAGTACCTACTGTGTGCCTGGAAAATAGTTTAGGCCCTCAATCGGTGTATTAAAAATAAAGTGGAGCTAGAAAATGAGCTCAAATTGTCTGTTTTGGAAGTCTAGAGTAACCACAAGTATTAAGGAAGTGAGTCTATAGAACCATGAAAAATGTAAATGAGCTCCTTGGCAGTCACCGTTTTGGATGTAGCTGGTGGAGAGATCAAATCTATTCAGGAATACTGTGACTGGCAGGATCACATGGAGGGGAAGTGTGGATAGATGTCACCCAGAGATAGTAATAGGTCTCCTTCAACAGAAAAGAAAGGGGGTGCCTGGGAGGCTCAGTCGGTTGAGCGTCCAGCTTCGGCTCAGATCATGATCTTGTGGTCTGTGAGTTCGAGCCCCGCATCGAGCTCTGTGCTGACAGCTCAGAGCCTGGAGCCTGCTTCGGATTCTGTGTCTCCCTCTCTCTCTGCCCCTCCCCCGCTCATGCTCTCTCTCTCCCTGTCAAAAATAAATAAACATTAAAAAAAAAAAAAACAGAAAAGAAAGAGCTCTAGGATTTCATAGTCCAAGCTTGGCTATTTAAACCAGGTCTGAAACACTTCTTTGTTTTCTACTATAGGAACGGTGGGGTTCTATCTTCTTGAGCCTAAGCTTCAGAACGCTGGACATAGATGGCTTCTCTAAAGATGTTTTATTCCATTTTTCCTCCATTTGAGATCCTTAGGGTTTTCAGGGGTCTATGAGAATTGCAGTAGGGATTTGCAACCTATTTTCAAAATTTCAAACATCCTATAAAAAAACCACATGTCCTTACAATGAAGTTTTATTTGGCTAGAATAATATCAACCAGCCATGTTGATCAGAGCCTCTGGTGTGTGCTTTGATGAATAGAAAGGAGAAATAAAATAAAGCCAGCTTAATAAGTTCAGTGTGTTTAGAAGTCAAAAATCTCTCAAACATGGGGCCTAGAGCACTAAGGATATAATAAAAAAAAAGACTGAAAATACAGTTGAAAATGTTGGTAACTATGACTTTGATTCAACTCTTCTACTTTCCTCTTTAGAACTCAAGAGCCACAGAAGCAAAGAAATTTGTCCAAGGTTGGAGCCTCTTGGTGGCAAAGCCAGGCCCAGAATCCAGATGCCCGGCCACTGGGCTTGTGCTGTGCCTCAGTATTCTTGAGCCTGGTTTTGAAATCTTTCATTTGCATTTGGGTTTTAGCAAAAGCAAGTTCCCTTCCTAAAATCACTGCCTGGGTATCAAAGGGGAAAAAGATCTGGGGCGCCTGGGTGGCTCAGTCAGTTGAGCCTCCGACTTCAGCTCAGGTCATGATCTCATGGTTCGTGGGTTCAGGCCCCTGCGTCGGGCTCTGTGCTGACAGCTCAGAGCCTGGAGCCTGCTTTGGATTCTGTGTCTCCCTATCTCTCTGCCCCTCCCCTGCTCGTGCTCTGCCTCTCTCTCAAAAACAAATGAAGATTAAAAAACATTTTTTAATAAAATAAAATAAAAGGGAAAAAGATCCAACAAAGGGCTTTTCCTTGGGCAACTCCTCATCTGAGTCCGGTCACCTGATGGGTCATTAGTCCAGCTCATGTTTGTCTGATGGAATTCTCCAAGGCTGGGGGAAGATTGACAGGCAGGAACGCCCTGGGAGGTTCTTGGGGGGAGATGGACATCCTCTCTTTATCTTCAAAGCAAATGTCCAGGAAGGGAAATGGCAACACTTCCCAGAATTCAGGCTGCAGCAAAAACACAGATGACATATCAGACTGATGTCTCATCCATGAGAGGCAAAGGCACAATCACCAGGGCTGCTGAGGAAATTGCTTGTTCGTCAGTGGAGAGCGGGATAGATAGAAACCTCTCCTATCTAAAAAAAGAACACCTGGGTAAATCCGGGTTTTCCAAACAGGGAATTATGCGTAAGGACCCAAAGTTGTGAGCTGTTGAAGAAGGGTGTTTAGCTGAAATGTGTTCCCCCAAGGTTATGAGTTAGCCGCAGAACACATTCCAACTTTTTATGAGGGTACAGGAATTCTGGGAAAATTAGGTAAGATGAATTTAGATTCATGATGGCCAAAGTGGCCTATACTTTCATTTGGGAAGACTAGAGATGCCTCATTTGGAAACATCTAATGATTACATTTGGAACATGCAATTAACCTCTCTCTTCGGGGGCTTTCATAATGTAATAAAATATCCTGTTTAGATCCCTTCAAGCTGTAGGTCTCTCTTTTGAGAGAGATTTCCACAGATTTGAGAGTCCATCCTGGCCCTGCTTTCTTCCAATGAAGTTGACTGACTCTGGCTCCAGCTGGATATACTTAATAGCCACAGAACTTGTATTTGCTGTTGCCTCCTTCACATGAAAACCACCTGGATCTTTCAGGAAAGTGAATCTGTTTATGCCATCGATCCCTACTTAAAACACCATGGTGGATTTCTATTGTTATTAAAAGTTGAAATCTCTTGTGAGCCCTATTGCATCTTGTAAGGCCCCTCATGTCCTGCCTCTCTGGTCCCAACTCCTCTTGTTCCAGCCATATTCCTTTTTTTTTTTTTAAATAACCTGTAATCACCAGGGCCCCCATTACCACAGCGTCTTTATGTATGCTGCTCCCTTCACCAAATGCCTTGCCTCCTCCTCTTCACCTGGTTGTCCTTTAGATATAAACCTACTTGTCACTTCCCTAAGAAAATTTCCTCTACACTCGTGTTTACATCAAACTCCCCATTTACATGTGCTCAGAGCGCCATGAACCCCTCCTTCATAGCCCTGAAGACAGTTCAACTTTAATTTGTGGGTAGTTATTCAACTAATGTCTAATTCCTCCATTAGACTGTGAGCTCATGAAGACTGCTGTTCTCACTAATGTGGTTGGGAGAGTGCCCGTGACATGGTAGACACGTTTGAGAGAATGAAGGGATGATCTCATGTTTGGTCCACAGTAGGCATCTTCTAGAGTAACTGAATGAAAGTGGGAAGAAGAGATGCACTCTGAGCCAAGAGAGCTTGGTCCTAGGGCCTGCCTCTCCACTAAATGGCTCAGTGCCTTTTCACTGGGCCAGGCCCATCCTTCTCGAGGCATCAGGGCCTCCTAGCAAGGTGGGAAATTGAATCAGTGCGCTGTGCTGCCCGGGGTCTAAAGGAACGGAGGTTGCATCTTGGCTCTACCAGCTTCTAGCTGTGACCTTGAGCCTGTTAGTTCATTTCCTGAGACGTTATTAATTCGTTTAATGTCTGTCCGAGGTCTCAATGTTTAGAAATCTGTGAGGGCCCAAACGAAGCCAGTGGCAGTGAGAAGAGAGAGGAGATGGAGAGAAAAGGTAGTTTAGAGAGTGGGGAAGTAAACCAGTGTGTCTCAGAATGTGGTCCCAGGACTGCCAGCGGCAACACCTGGGAATTTGATAGGACTGTAAAGTCTCCAGCCCCATCCCACCCTTACTGAGTTAGAAACAATTCAGGTGCGTCCCAGGGAGCTGTGCTTTAAGGAGCCCTCTGGAAAATTCTGATGCATGCTCAAGTTACACAACCACTAGATTAGGGGCTGAGGGTGAGGGAAAGAAAATATTGAAGACAGAGGAATTGCTAAAAGGCGAATGTGGCCAGTTGGGACTACTCGAGGGCTTGGCTTGCCTGTCTCTGATAAGAATGACTCCCTGACTTGTTAATCTGTCCATGAGGCATATGGGGTGGAGTGGACGAGCCAAATGTAGGTCACCTACTGATAGAAAACCCACTTTTATGAGGGACATTAAGGCAGCTATATTCAGGGAGAAACTCATGTCTTGATTTCATGAGATGTCCCAACACAGCTTGAAATAGGACAAGGCCCTGGGAAATGGGACCATCCCATGCACCTGTGTCCTGAAGCATCTGGCAATCCCAGACACAGGGAGAGTCAAACAGCACTGAAGAGACTTAGCTATTTCCTTTCCCCGGAAACATCCTGGGCCTGAGTGATCCATTTGTGCCTGAGTGATCTCTCTTTTAATGAGGGGTCCAAAAAAGGCACTGTACAGTTTATAGGAACGCTTTCTATTCTTGCCAAATAATCAGAACATTTAATAGTTGGGACCTTGAGGGGATGGCTAAACACAGCCCCACCCATATCACCACAAAGTTTTGAACAATAAACCCAACATCTGGTTTCTTGTCTATGACATTACCATTGGGATGCTGTTGAGACCAGGGAGCCATTGTTGTTGTAAATCCATAGGACTTGGAATCCAATGAACACTTTCTTCACTGATGTATTTTGCACATGCTTTGGCTATATTCTTTTTGTGTGTGCTTATTTTAATCAATATGTTATATATACATATGTTGACAATCAATAGTTATCTCTGGGTTTTTTTATCCTCTTTTCTACATGACAAGGTTTTTCCAAGGAATGCTATTGTCATCGTTATCATTATCAGTATTCTTTAACAGCTAGTGTTCAATGGGGGGAGGAGGGTATCTCTGGAAGATGAGGCTAGAGAAACATATTTATTCCCACATTTGATAAATATTTATTGAGCACCTATCATGAGCCACGCACTGGGGATACAGCAGTGAATAAAATAAACAAACTTCAGCCTTCACAGAATTTATATTCTATTTGAGAATACAGACTATTAATAATAATAAGTGATTAGGTAAGCATATAGTACATCAGAGGTTATATGTGGTCTGTTAAAAAAAAAAGAGAGGTAGGAAAAAATAGAAAAGGTCAGAGAAGTCAGAGAAGAGAGAAGGCCTCAATGATAAGGAACCTAAAAGAAACAAGGTAGTGGCCAATTCAGACATGTTAGGGGAGAGCTTTCCAGGCAGAAGGAATGACAGGCACAGGGTTCTGAGATAGGAGCTTGCCTAGAGCATGGATGCGGCCAGTGGAGTGGAGGAGACACTGGAGAGAATACTAGAGATGGGTTTTGGAGAGCTTATGAGGGCCATATAGAGTAGGATTTTTTTTTAGAACATTGTAATAAATTTTGCTTTTACTCTGAGCAAGGTGGTAATTGAGGACTGTGCACACAGGATTTTTCACACTGGATTCTGGGTCTGAAAAAGAATGTTCTGGTTGCTATTTGAAAATAATAATAGTGGGGTGAGGGAGAAATCATAGACACCAGCAAGGAAGCTTTTGCAATAATCCCGGTGAGAGATCAGGGAGATTGATTCAGGGTGATGAAATAGAGGTGGGGAGCAGTAAGGATTCTGGATTTCTGTTGAAGATAAAGACAACAGGATTTGCTGATTGGATTAGACACAGGGCAGAAAGGAAAGGTTAGAGTCACTATGACTCCAACCTTTGGCCTGTGCAACCAGAAGAATGGAATTGTCTTTAACTGAGATGGGGAAGACCATGGGAAGACGTTGGGGAAGGACATTGGAATTTCAGTTTGGAGAGTTTAAATTTGAGAAGTTAATTACACATATGAGGCTAGAACTTAGGAAGACACACTAATGAATATTTGTTTTGACCCAAAGTTAATAGAGATACAGCTTCGACTGATCCTGTGAAAGACAGATTGGGAGCCAGGAGACTAAAGGCAGGGAACATGCTAGGAGGCCATGGCCATACAGCTGACAAGAAAGCCCTGAACAAGGACAGGTGGGAATGAGGAGAGGAAGCGGAGTTGAGAGATATAGAGGAGGTAGGCTCAACTAGACAAGGTGGCAAGAGTAGATATCAAGGTGGAGAGATGAAGACCAGCCCAAGCCACGTTCTCCAGCATGAAGATTCACAACCCATTATAACCGACACTGTGAAATAAGTTCCATGTTCCACCCAACGGGCCACTTCTAAACCCAGGACACCAAAACTATGGGGTCACAGAGGAACCGAGGCAGCTATTTCAAGTTCTGATAATAGGTAAAATACGAGACATGTTACTTATTTGAATGTCACTTCATAGCACCCAAGATTAAATTTAAACCCTTGACCCTCTGCATAAGTAGAAACTGAGTAGGGTTTTCCTATCACTATGCCACTATTCTGCTGTCTTCTTCTGGCAGTGGCTTGCACTCCTGTTAAAACTTTTCAGCATTCCTTCTGTGCCGTATCTGTTACCCAAAGCAATACATAATGGACTAGACAGGATTATTGGCCCAAATGACAAAACCAGATGTAATATGGAAGAGATTTTTTTGGTTTTTGTTTTTTTTTTTTTTTCTATAACCACACATATGTGTTTGGCCTCACACAGCTGTTCATTGTAAATAGGGACTACAAAACAGGCAATATGGGATACAGAACCACCCATCCTTAGTCCTTCAGGAATAGAAATCAGTGAAGGAAGATTCCTCAGGTTTCAGCTTCTGGCCCTGGTAGCCTTAAACTCCTTGCCTAAGGATGTAAATTTTGGACTCTGCAGGCGCTGCTTTCTAGGAGATGGCATGTGGAGAAGGAGTCTGGGTTGGAAATGAGGCTCTGTCACTTCCAAATCCGGAGATTAGGGGCAAGCTGTGTTACCACTCTGGGCCTCAGTGTCCTCACCTGAGGCGTAGGGATGATTTATTCCTTTTCTTAAATGTCTTTGTCAGGTTTTTCTAAAAAGGATTATGTTAGCCTCATAGAATGAACTGAGAAATGGAGCTTTCACATCTATTTTCCTAAAAAAGTTTATGTATAATCGATACTATTAACTCTAAAAATACCTGATAGAATTCACCAATGAAACCATCTGGGGCTTGGGGCGCCTGGGTGGCACAGTCGGTTAAGCGTCCGACTTCAGCCAGGTCACGATCTCGCGGTCTGTGAGTTCGAGCCCCGCGTCAGGCTCTGGGCTGATGGCTCGGAGCCTGGAGTCTGTTTCCGATTCTGTGTCTCCCTCTCTCTCTGCCCCCTCCCCCGTTCATGCTCTGTCTCTCTCTGTCCCAAAAATAAATAAACGTTGAAAAAAAAATTAAAAAAAAAAAAAAAAGAAACCATTTGGGGCTGGATTGTCTTTATGGAAATGTTTTGGACTATGATCACGAATTGAATATTTTTAATAGACATTGGGCTATTTAGATTTTCTCTTTCATCTTGAGTCAGCTTTGGTAAATTACATTTTCAAAGAATTTGTTTACTTTATCTAAATTATTGACTTTATTAACATAAAGCTTAAAGCTTATATTTCTTACTGTCCTTTTATTTTATTTTTTAATTTTATTCATTTATTTTGAGAGAGACAGAGAAAGGGTACAAGTGGGGAGGGGCAGAGAGAGAGGGGGACAGAGGATCCAAAGTGAGCTCTGCACAGACAGCAGAGAGCCCGATGCAGGGCTTGAACTCATGAGCCATGAGATCGTGACCTGAGCCAAAGTCTGACACCTAACTGAGCCACCCAGGTGTCCTTCCTTATTATCCTTTTAATATCTCTGTATAAAATATTCCCTCTTTGATTCTTTAAATTGGCCATTAGTGTTTATTCTCTTTTTTTTCTTGATTAATCTTAATAAGGATTTATAAATTTTATTAGTCTTTTCAAAGAACCAACTTCTGGCTTTGTCAATTTTCTCTATTTAGGGTCCATGTCTTCTTTCATTGTTTTCTATTCTTATGTTTATAATTTCTTTTTTTCTATATCAGATTTAATGTGTTCTTTTTCTAGCTTTTCAAGGTAGAAACTTATATCATTGATTTTAAATCTTTTTTCCTTTTTTTTTCAACGTTTTTTAATTTTTTTTATTTTTTTTTTGGGACAGAGAGAGACAGAGCATGAACGGGGGAGGGGCAGAGAGAGAGGGAGACACAGAATCAGAAACAGGCTCCAGGCTCTGAGCCATCAGCCCAGAGCCTGACGCGGGGCTCGAACTCCCTGACCGCGAGACCGTGACTTGGCTGAAGTCGGACGCTTAACCGACTGCGCCACCCAGGCGCCCCTTTTTTCCTTTTTAATATAGGTAATTAAGCTATAAACTTCCTTCTAAGCATTGCTTTAGTTGCATACTATAAATTTTGATATATTGTAGTTTCACTATCAGTATAAAATTATCCAGTTTTTCTTGTAATTTCTCCTTTGACTCATGTGGTATTTAGAAGTGTGTTAATTTCATAATATTTGCGGGGATTTTCTAGATATCTTATTGTGATTGATTTCCAGTTTAGTTCCATTGGTTTAGGGAACACAGTCTACAAGATTTCAATTGTTGGAATGTATTGAGATTTATTTAATGGCTCAACAAATGTTTGATCTTGGTCAATATTCTCTTTGCAGCTGAAAAGGTTGTGTATTTTACACTTATTGGGTAAAGAATGTTCTATAAATATCAATTATGTGTTCTTTGGATCTATATCTTCACTGTTTGCCTTTTTGTATACTTATTGTATTAATCACTGAGAAACGGGTTCAGAGATATCTTTTTAAAGCAGAAATCAGAATATATCCCTCCCAATGTAAAGTTCTCAAAGGCGTCTTAGTGTGCTAAAATGAAATACAAACTTATTAGGCTCTCTAAGAGATCACATGATGTGGGCTATGCCCTGCTCTCCACAGTCCTTTGCGCCCCAGCTACTCTCCAATCACACTGGCCTTTCTTCTGTTCTCTGAACCCACTAAATTTATTCCTACCTCAGGGCTTTTGTATTTGCTATTACCTTTGCCTAAGATTTTATTTTCACCCAGATAATCACGTGTCTGGCTCCTACACACCCCTTCAGCCTCAGCTCAGGTGTCCCTGCCTCAGAAAGGCCTTCCATAACCTCTCTATCTGGGGCAGTCTTTATCACATCACCCTGATTTAGTCCCTTGGCAGAACTTTTCTTTCTTTCTTTCTTTCTTTCTTTCTTTCTTTCTTTCTTTCTTTCTTTCTTTCTCTTTCTTTCTTTCTTTCTTTCTTTCTTTCTTCTTTCTTTCCTCCTTCCTTCCTTCCTCTCTCTCTCTCTCTCTCTTTTGTTGCTGTTGTTGCAGAACTTTTCACTATTAGAATTAACTGTTCATTAAAATTCTTTTTTTGTGGCTTACATGCTGGTTTTTAAAAAAAAAATTTTTTTTTCAACGTTTATTTATTTTTGGGACAGAGAGAGACAGAGCACGAACGGGGGAGGGGCAGAGAGAGAGGGAGACACAGAATCAGAAACAGGCTCCAGGCTCTGAGCCATCAGCCCAGAGCCCGACGCGGGGCTCGAACTCACGGACCGCGAGATCGTGACCTGGCTGAAGTCGGACGCTTAACCGACTGCGCCACCCAGGCGCCCCAATGTTGGTTTTGCTGAATGTACAATATACCCAGAGCTGAGAATAGAGTTGACGTGTAATGGATATATTTGATAAATACTTGTTGGATGAATGGGTGGCAGATGGAAAGATAAGTAGGTGGACTGTCAGCCTTTATGTCATTCAACATTTTCTACCTTGTTTCATAGTCAGGTGTCATGGCTGGAGTGTGAATGTTTACAAACAGGAACTCATTCTACTTTATCTCTGTGTCTCTGACACAGCACAGCAACAACTCACTAAGAGAATGTTGGACAAAAGCAGGGATGGACCGTGCACTTCCCAAATACTCTGTGCTCACCTCCATCAGCAGTCACTTTACTGCATCTCTCTTCTGAATCAACGAAACCAGAGTCTGGCACAGGGCCTTGTACATAAGATATGCTCAATATATGTTCACAGAAATACAGAAGAAAAGAAGAAAAGAAGGTAGAAAGGGACTTGTCACAGCTCTGGTGAACACACTGGTGGCAAGTTCCAAATCTAGGGACCCAAAGCCAAAATGTCAGAAAGGGTCTCCTTGCCTGTTGTTCTCCAGAGAAGTCAGAAGAACATAGGGTCCTCAATGGATGGCCCATTTCACCTCTAAGCAAAGGCACAGGAAGAGGGTCATATGGAAATGAGTTCAGAGTCATGTTTCTTTCCCAAAAGCCCTGCGATATAGAACGGGTATAGCAGTAGCCTGGGAAAATGGTGACCAAAACACTTGCGTGCACATCTTATTAGCCATGAAATCTTAATTGTTTCGTAGATGTTTGTTCAAAATGAATACTCACTCACTAGTGAAGGAAAAGTGAGGAATATGCCACACAGACCATGAAATCATTTCCTGCACCACCCCTACCCCCCACCGACTGTTGAACATCCAGGGTTCATTTCCTTTAAAGGACTCAAATTAACCTGAGAATTACAAAATTTATCATTTATTCTGTGTGATACTGAGTTCTTTAGAACTCCAGAACATTCTGTCCACAGGACCACAAGCTCCTTGCCTGTAATGGCTTATCCATTCACCTGCCCCCCAACCATGTCCAGCCACATGCTTGACCCCAGCCTGCACTCAGCAAGTGGGTCTTGAGTTGAAAAGATGCAGAATTGGAAGCTGCATCCAATTCTGAGGTGCAGAAATACTGAGGTGGTCCCTCGGCCTTTGTGGCCCTGCGGTTCTTCCGATCCGCACGCACCCGCTCTGGCTCTTGTGGTAGGGGCTGCCCATGTTGCTCCTGAACTTCACTTCATTTGCTTTGTCTAGAATGGAAGGGGGAGCAGAGATTAGGTGGGGTTTTGACATATGGTATTTCTGTTTCCATGCAGTAACCAGCCAAGCCTTTACGGAAGAGTAGGTATTTTAAAGAGTGGAAAATCGACTGCAATTTGGCTTTTCCTTAGACAGAAATATATAATTTTGGAAAGGTGTGAACATTAGGACTAACGTGTTTTGGACTAAAAACTTGTACTCTATTCCAATAATAAAAATCAGTAAATGCTATAGGTAGAAATGAAGGCTAGTCAGTGCCCAAAAGCCAGGGTGCAAATTGACTCTGATTGCAGAGCTAAATCAAGATTCAAATGCAGGTAATTTACCTGTCAGATCCTGATGCAATACTGCTACAGGATTCATCGAATTGAAATCTCTGATGTTAGCATTATAAAAGTGAGGCTTAGAATAAAAATGTTTAAGATTAAGAAAATGGAGATATTTCCTATCATCTTTGACTTCCTTAAAGGACATATTTTAGGTATTCATGCATATCTATATGTATATTACAACATTTGGATTCACCAACCTATTTTGAAATTTAAGACAAAGAATTGTCTAAAAAAGTTAAAGCTGGAAGGGGCCTTCATGGCCGGAGTGTCCAATGCTGTCTATGGCCGACAGCAGAGGGGCGTTCTGAATGCCAGTTCTTGGATTAGAGCCAGGCTCCTGCAATGAGATGCATCACCTTGCAAGCTTGTTCAACAGGCAAATTGCCAGGCCCCATCCCTAGAGGTTCTGAGTCAGGCAACCAGGTCTGGGAACCATTGTATTCAAGGTACCTTCCCAGACATGACCTTCAAGGAGCCAATGAAAAGGTGAAAACTGGCTTCACCCTGCCTTTCATGACCAGGGCGGTCAGAGTGAGGATGGAAATGACATTGGGTCCATCTGTGCTGGGACAGGCCTCTGTGTTATAAAAGACATTGGGTCATGGGGCACCTGGGTGGCTCAGTTGGTTCAGCGACCGACTTCGGCTCAGGTCACGATCTCACGGTTTGTGAGTTCGAGCCTCACATCGGGCTCTGCTGACAGCTCAGAGCCTGGAGCCTGCTTCAGATTCTGTGTCTCCCTCTCTCTGCCCCTCCCCCACTCATGCTCTGTCTCTGTCTCAGAAATAAGTAAACATTAAAAAAAAATTATAAAAGACATTGGGCCCCCAATAATTGTTCAAACTCCTCAATTTATAGGTGACACTCTTCTAGTTGCCAACTGTAGTCCCATGGCTCCAGCTGCGTTGGTCTAGTTTCATTCACTCAGATCACAAATCATTTCTGAGTGCCTTCCAGGAGTGCAGCAGGCAATAAGTATAGGTTCCTTGTGAGTCCAGCAAGGGTGACAGGCAAGTATATGGAGGGTCACAAGCCAGTGATGCCAGAGAGAGAGCAGGGTATTAGGGGAGCATATGGGAGGACCACCTCACCTAGATTCGGGGGAGTCAGCTTAGGCTGATAGATGAGTGGAAATTAGTCAAAATGAGAGAAGACTGGTTTTAATCCATCCTCTGGAGATGGACCCATTTCCACATCAAGCTGAAAAAATGGGCATAAGATTCTGGGGAGGCGAGGCAACCAGGAGTATCTGTCACAGAAGCGATAAAAATTGTTCAGTACACGCTATTAACTTCTTAGTTTTGATAACTGTACTGTGGATATGCACGATGCTAACATGAAGGAAGCTGGGTGAAGGGTATGCAAGAAGGAATTGTCTGTATGATCCTTGCAAGTCTTGGGTAACTTTAAAATTAGTTAAAAATAAAAACAACTATTTGAGGTGGAGAAGAGAGGAGACAGACCCAAAGCAGTGACTGTGGGGATGGCTGATGTAGGCCAAATTGAGAGATATCAGAGATACAGTGAGGAGAATTTAACCAGATTTGACTGAATGTAGGAGATGAAGAAGAGGGGTGCTTTGGCCAATGAGGGGATATGGGACATCCAGTCCCTGGGATGGAGAACAGAGGCGATGGAGTGAGGGAGGAAAGATAGGGGATCAGATACGCACATGGTAACTTTGAGGTATTCGTGGGAAGCCTCAGGTGGAGATGATCACAGGAATACTTTGGTGTCTGGGTCTGGGGCTCAGAAAAGGGGTCAACACTAACTATAGAAAGCTGAGAATGAACAAGAAAAAAATGAGCGCAAGCTGACCAAGAAAGTAATTGAAATAGTTGAGGTAGATGTTTTCCTGATGGGTGATAAATAAGAAATGGATGGAGGGCAGGATGTACATTCAAGAAGAAATAAGAGAAAGAGTAAACTGAAAAGAACATCCAAAGAGGAAGAAAGACCACCAGCCAAGTATGATGTGGACGACAAGGGAGAAGGATTTTCAAGACCAAATTCAACCTTTGGAAAGATAAGCAGCAACTGGGTTGTTGAGCCAGCCTTGGTGAGTTCCAGCTCTATCTCTCCACTAGATGTTCGGACAGTGTGAAAACAACAGGGGAAAATCAGTGAATATTTTTAAGTGCCTACTTTGATGAAACAAGTCCTGAGTATCAGCTGGCCGAGTGTTATGGAGAAAACATGTGTGATCTTGGGTGTTGGGCAGACCTGAGTTCAAGTTATGGCTCTGCCACTTGCTAAATGACCTTAAGCAAGTTACTTAATGTCTTGAAACTCAGTGTCTCCATCTGTAAAATGAAGATGGTAATATGCATCTTTTCTTTTGAGGATTAGAGATAATACATGGATGCTCCCACTGTGGTATCTGGCCCACAATAGGTGCTCAACAAATGGCAGGCATTATTGTGGGCCATCTGGTGCTATTCTGGCCTCTAACACATCCAATGCATCCATGTACTGGGTCTCTAACTACAACATGCTGAAACAACTTGGTCTTTATTACTCCCTCCCAAGCCCAGCCTCTATCAGACTGCCAGCCTCTTAAGGGTGTCTTGGTCAACTTAGTCTCCCTATCAGCCAGCACAGAGCAGGCATCCTGGATGGGACCTTCATTCTGCAGCATCAGAAGGAAGCCTGAGATGTGGACCCTGCCCCAGATATGTCATGGGAAGATTTGCTTTACCGAGTTGGCATTGGAAGATAGACATGTGCTCACACGGGTCTGCAGGGAGCCGAAGATCATTTTTCAAACTTTGCAAGCAACCTAGTTATGGAAATCTCAAGGAAAGGATGGTGAATCAGGAAAACTGATGAGGACACTTGGCACTAACAAGCTGGCTGACTCATCCAAACTCACACAATATGATTCTATAATTATGGAAAGTAAATCTTTCTGAACAAAAAAAGGGAGAGAGAGAGAGAGAAGAAGAAAAAGAAGGGAAAAAAAGACATGAACTTCAGGAGACATAGTTTGATTAGGACTTGTGGGCAGTTATAAAAAGGAATCTGGAAGAGTAGTAGCTTGAACATCTGGGTGTGGGAAGTTTCAAGTCATTCGAATCGTTCCATGAGAAACATCTCTGAAGCCAGAGGCATTCTAGGCTACCAGCAAGTGAGAGCTCAGAGTGGTTCATATGCCCACTACATTAATTTCCTAGGACTTCCATAACAAATTACCACAAGCTGGGTGGCTTAAAACAACAGAAACATACTGTCTCACAGTTCTGGAGGCCAGAAGTCTGGCATTAAGGTGTCAGCAGGATTGATTCCTTCTTGGAGGCCCAAAGAAAAAATCTGTTCCATGCCTCCCTCCTAATTTCCGGTAGCTGCTGTCAATCCTTGGTGTTCCTTGGCTTTTTGGTGCATCGCTCCAATCTCTACCTCTGTCTCTACATTGGCATACTTCCCTGTGTATCTCCATGTCAACATTTTCCTGTTCCTATAAGGATACTCCCCTAATGACCCCATCTTAACCTGATTACATCTGCAAGGACCCTATTTCCAAATAAGGTCACATTCACGAGTACCAGGAGTGAGGACTTCAACACATCTGTTTGGGGGACACCATTCCTGTAAAACTTCCAGGCTACTCCACTGCCCTTCTAGTCTTGCACACTATTCCTAGCCTCTGAGAGCTATTTGCGGTTCTTCGCATGCTCCCTACTCTCACCCCTGTACGCCCGCACACATACTGGGCCTTTAGTCCAGGATGCTCTTCTCCTTCCACCTGAGCCACTCCCATGACCTTTCAAAACTCAAGGGACATTTGGCCTCTCCCGTGAAGCTTTTCCTTCTTCTGAGAATCTCTCAGGATCAGTTGCCAGATTTGGGGTGCTCCCCTCACGCCCCTCTGTATATCTCGAGTGTGACATTTAGCAAGGCAGATGGCAACAGACTGTTGGCATGCCCAACTCTTCCCCCTAGACGGAAAGCTCTGTGAGGACAGGGGCCATATGTTTTTATCTTTGTACGCACTGTGCCTGCGACATGGTGGATGCCCAACGGTGTAAGGTCAGCCCTTGATGGGAAGCTTGACTCGGTGCTCTGTGGCTTTCCGTAGGTCTGATTGAATAGGACTGCCTGGCCAAGCGAAATGTGCCATTCCTTCTAGCCCAAACCAGCACTTGCCATGAGGTCAAGTGTAGGCTGCCAGTGAATTTCCAACCTGATTTCCTCTGTTTCCAGTCTTCCTGGGAGGTCTCCGTGCTAGACTCAGCAGGCCAAGCCCGGTGAGAGCTGGCGAACTGGGCCAGCCACTCCCCCAGTTGCTCTAATGGGGACTGCAAATAGAGGCTGTTGGCCCATGGATCCCAGGGCCACAATGCAGCATTCAGTGGCTGTTGTGGGTTGCCCTTGTGTGTGTGTGTGTGTGTGTGTGTGTGGGCAGTTTGTGGTCCAAGGCCAGCAAAGTCCCATAAAAATGTCAGGCCTGTGCAAAGGCCAGAGCTCTGTGGGCGTTTTTCCCTTCTTGCTAGTGGTTTTCTTCTTAGTCATTTGTCTCCTTAAAATAGACCCTTCCATTTTTCCCTCTGGGCCTCCTGCTCTCTAGCGCTGTCACTGACAAGCACAGCAAAACAGAGGTCAGAAGAGAAACTGCACAGATACTCAAGGCGTTTGAGAGCTAAAAAGTTCTCTAGAAAGAGCATGTGACTAGTCCAATCCTTCTTTCCATAGATGGGGAAACTGAGGCCTGAAATGAGAGTGAGACTTGCCAAACATCGTGCAGAAAACTGTCAAGAGGGAAAAGGATTGAACCTGATTCCCTGCCCCCCCCCCAGGCCAAGACTCCTGCCCCTCAACCACACCGTGTCCACCTATCTCCTCCAGGAATGAAGAGAGTTAAGGTTGGACTGCCGTTCAGCGGCAACCAAGCTGTGAAAAGAGTTCCCTTGAACCCCTTCTCTGTCTCTGTCCACTCTAAAGGGCACTAACTATTCAAAGAGGCATTGTCCCCATTCTAAGGGACTCCTGCCTGCCCAGGCCAGAGACAGAGTGGAGACACTGTTTGCCATCCAGGGCAATGGCATCAACACATCATGCTTACTGGACACCGCATCTCATGGAGAATTATAGAGGTAAAAATGGATTTGGACGTTGCCTACAAATTCAAAATGAGCCAATTCAAACCTCACATTAAAACAAAAACTGGTTCCTCCTTCACCATTCATTTATAAGGCTCAAATGTTCACTTCAATTAGTGTCTTAAAAATAAAGACGGAGAGGACAGAAAGGGTCCTTCGATTCCTTTGGAACACAGGTCAACAAGAACCAAATTAAACACCAGCTCCCTCAATTTGTGGGTGTTGATTCTGTCACCACCTTTCTTCAGCCATTCCTCTCCCCGCCACTCCCTAGCACAAGCGCCAGTGCCGTGATAAACAGAAGTTCACATTCTTGGGTCTGGCTGCAAGGGCCCCGCCCTGGTCTGCCGGCCACCTGCCCTTATCGGCTTCTACTTCTGCTCTCACATCTTGCCTTATTGACATAAATTCCTTTGTTGCACATGCACCTGCACAGCCCCTCTTTCCTTTGCTTAGCAGCCCCTTTCCTCTCTTCCTACCCCTCCTCCCTCCCCATTGCTTCCGTGTCTACCTGTCTGAGTTCTAAATCCACTCTCAAGGCCATGAAACAGCACTGCACCTCTCCAGTCTAAAATTTCCTCCAATGGATGTCCCAGGCATGTGATTTGCCTCCTCTGTGGAACGCACGGATTCTAGCTTCGTGATGGCCTCCCCGTCTATTCCTGTGTCCCTCTATTCACTACTTAACAACCATTTACTGAAAACCTTCTTCGTGCCAGCCACAGTGCCTGCCCCACGGAGCTCACACCCTAATGTGGAAGACAGAAGACAGAAGACAGAATTATAACAGAATAGCCATGGCCCCAAGATTTAACGTTTCATCTGAAGGCAATGGGAAGTCACTGAAGGATTTGAAAGAGGCAAAGTGATGACAGGAGCAGATCCACATGGTAAGGACTGTTCTCGGAGCAATGTGGAGGACAGATTTGGCGAGGGTGGGAGTGTGGGTGTGAGGATAATGATGGTGCCAAAGTGAAGGTTAAAAGGCTAATTAAGAGGTTATTGCACTAATTCTAGCAAAATATTAAAGCATGCCCCAAGGGAGTAACAGAAGGAATACAGAGGAGGAGAAATGTGGGCTGGAGTTGACAGGAAGTCGTGGCTGTGGTCAGGGACTCTGTACATCTAAGACCCCAAGGTTTCTAGCTGTGGCTTTTGTGTGGAGGGTGATGGCAGCCGCCGGTACAGGAACCATGGGAGCAGGGACAGGTCTGAGGGAAGGGCTGAGATGCTCACGGTTGCACATATTGTGGTTAAGGAGACTTGGGGCAGATGATGACATATACAGATGTAGGGCTGAGGTCCCCAGCAAGCTATAGGTACTTAGGGACACATAAGGACACATTTCCCTTACTGGCCCCTGAAGTCAGGAGTGGGGAACTGAGTATTTACTCCTGTTTTCTTTCTTTCTTTCTTTCTTTCTTGAGTACAGTGGATTTTCATTTGCCGCGTGAATCAGCGAGGGATTCAGATCGCAAAGTAGATGACATAAGTGGAGAGGAGGCAGCCACATTTACGGGGCAGAGTCATGAGCAGGAGCATAATTGTTCTGCAATTGCCACCCACAATAGCTCTCTTCACCTGCGCCGGAGAGGCCAAGGCCTAGGACACAGGACCACGTGACGTCACGTGTTCCCATCAGCCAGCCCCACGAGTCTGTGGAGGAAGCACTGGTATCAGACTTGGAAGTGTGTGGTTGTATTTCTGGCCAGGCCTTTGGGCAGGTCACTTTCTTGACCAGATGTTAGTTTTCTCTTTTGTGAAGTGGGAAAGATGGGGTTGCAGCTCTGGAAAGCCATGTCCAAGTGGAAGCTGCTTCATCCCAGAGATACTGTGAGGAACTACGGATGTAAAGAACGTGAGGAATTGGGGCACCCAGGTGGCTCAGTCAGTTAAGCATCTGGCTCTTGATTTCGATTCAGGTCATGATGTCACCTTTAGTGAGATCGAGCCCCATGTCAGGCTCTACGCTGACAGCGTGGGGCCTGCATGGGATTTTCTCTCTGCCTCTCTCTCTCTCTCTCAAAATAACTACATATTTTTTAAAATGTGAAGAATTGTAATGGCGCCTGACACACCTCCAGGCTCACTAAATGAGGAGAGGATGGCAAAATGACCATCAAATGGCCCTTCCTTAAGACAGCCAAGTCTTGGGAGAATTGCTCACCACAGTCGGCTTCTCCCAGGAGAACGGGGGGCAAGCATGTTCTCTCCTCCACAAACAGGAGATTAAGCGATGTCTTCATGCTGGAGATGTCTCTGCCTGCAATGGTGACAGAACGGTGCCCACAGTTCCTGTGATGACTCACGTCGTGCAGAGAAAGCAGAGCTCTTGAAATTGTTGATGCTGGAGGAAGGGGATGGGGATATGGAAAGACTGAAGCTTGGGTCAGGGTGGCGCCTTGGTGAAGACACTGAATTGATCCTTGGATTCTGCCATGAGTGCATATGTGGTGGTGGACAGCCTATGGGGCCGGAAACCAGGCCTGATTTGGTTTTGCAGCCTGGCCCCCCTACCAGCCTCAATGGGACCTGCGGTGGCTCCTCAAGCCCTCTTCGCCTTTGTCTCCTCACCTGTGGAGAGAGAATAGTGACGCGAAACCTGGGGAGGGCTCATTAGAATGAAATGAGAGAATGTAAGACTTGGCACAGAGGATGAGGCCCTTGAAGTTTGGACACCTCTAGAGTTTTGGAAACATTGTTCTTCAATCACCTTCCTCTTCTCCAAACCAAGTACAGGCTACCAGTGGGCGGGTGGCGGGGGGGGGGGGGGGGGGGGCGTTGGCAGCTTGGGGTCCTGTCTGTGGTAAGGGAGGAGGGGATCCCCTTCCTCAGCACACACAAAGAAATAGGCTTGCTTCCTGCCGTCATGGAGAGTCCTTTCATATGCCTAGGCTAGTGGATTAGGCAAATGCAGGCCACATTTTGCAAAATGGCGTATGCGGCTGGGCTTGTTGAGTGAAACTTTTACAGGAGTGTTTAGCTGGCGAGACTCCCGCGCTCGGATGAGCACACTTTTCAATCACAGATCAATCAGTGGACAAGAATTAATCTGCATTGCCTCCTACTTCTTCGTCACTTCCCGGGGGTGAGGCACTACTTTGGATGACCTGGGGGTTGAACGAAATCCAAGATTTTGTTTTCTGATGGGGAACACAGCAGAGAGGCGTCTGTGTTTAACTCAGACCCCTTCCCCCGAGCCTTCCTGTCCCCCCCATCCCCCTCATTACACCAGAATTCTTCCACTGCCACCAGCCACTGGGGTGGAAGGTGTCAGAATGTGTGCTTGGGGGGTGGAGGCGTGAGGGCAGGAGGGGGCTTTGTGTTACTCCGGAGCATGAAAGGACAAGCTGCATCTGGGTTATTCAGGTCAACATTCACCGGCTTATCACCTGCTTTGGGTGCTAGACACGGGAGGGAGGGAGGGAGAAGCAACGGGAGGGCTGTGGGGTTTTGCTTCCAGACACAGAGGCTGCCAAGGAGGAGGGGCTCTGCATGGCCATGTTGTGGAGCAAAACACAAGCACCCAAAAAGAAGTTCAGAAAGTGCTTCTGTCCTGCCAATACCAGCCTGCATTCCAGGCCACCAGGTCCTCACTCTTCCAGCCTCAGGCTTTTATAGGCGTTCTAGCTACTTCCCTGAAACATTTCATATGCAGGGCACCTTAGTCGGGAACGGAAAACAAAATAAGAGAGACGCCTGAGAGATGAATAAGCAGAATATATTCATGCCTTCTT
The DNA here is from genome assembly GCF_014898765.1 of Herpailurus yagouaroundi. Taxonomy (NCBI): domain Eukaryota; kingdom Metazoa; phylum Chordata; class Mammalia; order Carnivora; family Felidae; genus Herpailurus; species Herpailurus yagouaroundi. The sequence continues at coordinate 75,440,224 of NW_024412403.1, read as the reverse complement.
TTATCCTCTCAGAGGCAATTTAGGGGGCTTCTGCACACCTGAACCTTATCTACTGCTTCTTTGATTTGTCCTTGGCTTTTGTAGTGACATGACATGGAGAATACCTCAATGAGAGGCTGACAAATGAAGAATGAGTGAATGAATGAATGAATGAGTGAATGAATGGGTGGTCCAGAAATGAGTCTATCACGGCCCTGCTGCAGAAGGACTCTGAGGGGCACAATTCAGTCTTCCGTCACACAGTCAGCCACATGCTTGAGCAGTCAGGTAGATGCTTATCTTCCGAGCACTGTGTTGGCTCCACCCAGAGTGAGTACCATAGTGGGGAAGAAGTCCAGCATCCTACATGGGCGAGAATGGAACTCCGATTTTTGGGCTTGCGTTTAGCTCGTGGCAAAAATTGCCAACAGCACAAACATATCTGCCTTTTAGGTCTCATCAGAGTCCAGCTGAGAATTTAATCTGAAGACCATCTAAACTCCTGATCACAGCTTTCAAGACCACAGGCTGCCTCCCACCTGTCCTTTCCTGCTTCTTCCTTTTTTTTTTTTTCTTCTTCATAAGTGTACTCTTTAATTCCCATCACCTATTTTCCCCATCTCTCCATCCTCCTCCCCTCTAGTTACCATCAGTTTGTTCTCTGCATTTAAGTCTGTTTTTTTGGTTTATTTCTCTCTTTCTCTTTTTTTTTCTTTGCTCGTTAGTTTTCTTTCTTAAATGCTACATATGAGTGAAATCCTATGGTATTTGTCTTTCTCTGACTGACTTATTTCTCTTAGCATAATACATTCTAGCTTCATCCACGTTGTTGCAAAAGGCAAGATTTCATTCTCTCTTTTTTTTTTGGCTGAATAGTATTCCATTGTGTGTGTATATATATATATATATATATATATGTATATATATATATATATCACATCTTCTTTATCCATTCAACAGTCCAAGGACACTTGAGCTGCTCCCGTATCTTGGCTATTGTAAATAATGCTGCTATAAACATGGGGGGGGGTACATGTACCCCTTTGAATTAGTGTTTTTGAATTTTGGGGGTAAATACCCAGTGGTGTGATTACTGGATCATAAAGTGGTTCTATTTTCAATTTTCTGAGGAACCTCCATACTGTTTTCCACAGTGGCTGCACCAGTTTGCTTTCCCAGCCACAGTGCAAGATGGTTCCTTCCTCTCCACATCCTCACCAACACTTGTTATTTCTTGTGTTCTTGATTTTAGCCCTTCTGACAGATGCGAGGTGCCTTTCCTGCTTCTTGCTCTGAGCTCTCTTTGCTCCCCTGCCCGGCTGACCTGCTACTCACACACATCCTACCTGATCATGTCACACTCTTCTTGGCCTCTTCTCCACCTCATTGACTTGGCTCATGGATCTCTGCCTGTTCAGTTGTTAGCCACCTACAGAAGCCCTCGCCTACAGAGTCCTGCAGTGAAGCTCTCCCCACTCCCTCCACTTGAGATTAATCCCCCTGTGCTGTGTCATGGAGAGTGGTGTTGGCACCTCTGCAAAGGAGAACCTCTGATGTGGAGCAGGGTCAATGAGCCCATGCTGACACAGTGGCCACCACGGTCAGTAGAGCTGTCCACACACTGGGCTACAGGCATCTGAGTGGAGCGGTTGATTTGCGGAAGGGTAAAGGGCCTGGGTTCTCTGATTCCCGGGCAAGTTCTTGAGGCGGAGACGAGGTGGCGTTAATTCAGGAGCCTACTCTCTATGGAGGGAAGCTGCAGGCCAGGTGGATGTGAGACCTGCGTGTGAAAGTGTCCCACTGTGGCCTTCCTGCATGTTTGTCCCCACCGTGTTCCTCATACTGATGGTGCTATGATAGATTTTCTTCCACAACAGCCAGCGAAGGCTGTGTGGGGCTTGCACCATGCAAGGGGTCGAACGAGGGGTGGAGCCCAGATCATTCTTCTCTTCTTTCCCCCGGCAACATCCGTGTCTGCGAGCCGCCCTGTGCCGAAATCTCGACATGCTAGCCCAGATGTCCAAGTTTGGCTGCAACTGTTCCTTGGCTGTGCCTGGGCCTAGGGGTGTACATGCTGGTGGTGGATCCCATGGTGACCCCTGGGCCAAGGGGTGCACATACTTCTGGCATGCCCCACATTTGAGAGGACAGACCTGGGGAAAGGCCTGTACAGGCCCTGGAAGTGGCTTGTGGTGGTTTGGCAGGGAATGAGGGTCTAGAATAGTCTGGTGGCCACGGCCCTTGACCTCTTGGACTCCTGCCCCAAGGAGATGGGTGTGACTGTGTAAAGCGTAGGGTCCTTTGAATAGGCCTAAGGGTGGAATTATCAGACTGTAGCAGCCTAAGGCGCTAAGTGCCACAGCTGGGCAGGGGAGGCCAGCGAGCCAGAAAAGAAAACGTGGGCCTTCATCTAATGCTGAATGTGACATTCAGGTGGTACATGTCTGCCCCTCCGTGTGGCTCTTTAATAACAGGTGCCTGGTCTTGTCATTTTTATACTGTCGGTAGCAACTAGCACTGTCCTTTGAGGCCTAAGCGTTCAAGGGCTACCTTTAAAATTTGCTTTTGAAAGTGTTGTGAAAACAGGGCTGGGCTTGGAATCGGGGCCCTCAGATTCTCCCCCCGGCTCTGCCACGACTCACTCTGTAGGCTAGACTTAGCAAGTCCCTCCCCAGGCCTTCCGTTTCCCCATCTGTGACATAAGGAGGTTGGCCCGAACCATTCCCAGCCACCCATTCAGACTAGAAGGTCTGTGGTTTATGACTTCTGAGAGCTATGCTTTTCCTTATCTGACAATCCTTCTCAACCTTGGGCTCTCATTTAAAAAAAAAAAAAAAAAATGAAGCTTTAGGAAAAAAAAAAAAAACCACTGCCCAAGACCTTAGAGGTTCTGACTCAGTTGTTCTGGGGTGGGGTCCAGGGCAAAGCTCCGCAGAAGCCTGGGCTGTGCAGCAGAGGTTGTGAACCACTGTTGGAGCTGGATGGGAGTCTCCCCCGCCCACCACCCACACGCAGACGAAGAAGAATGTGGCAGGACAGATGCCTGACCCAAAAGCAGAGCAGCTGTGAGCGAGGCGGCCAGACGCCCGAGCGAGCCTGGGCTGGGGGCTTTCCTGGTCATCTCCCCGGAAGACGTGGATAAATCCAGCCGATGTCCCAGCCTCGCGCTCCTTACCTCCCATCCATCTTCCCATCCTCCAGCTGAGAACCGAGGGGGGAGGGAGAGATGCACAGGCAGCTGCCTAATCTGGGGAGATTTTCTCATGGGTGGGGGGAGGCTGCCTCTTGGCTCCAGCCTTCCTCCTCCCTCACAGCTGGAGCTGGAGCAGCCAGAGTGAGAGCCAGGGCTGCGGTCCCAGCTGCTGGCAGTTGTTCCCATGCTGCGTCCCTGACAGCTGCAAACCTCCTGACGTGTTGCGTGTGTGTGTGTGTGTGTGCGTGCGCGCGCGTGTGTGTCCACGTGTGAGCGTGCACTCTCTAGCAGAAAAAAACAAGATGAAGAGTTGGAATGTGGAGCCTGGGAGATTACTATTCTTGCTAAACTTCAAGACATCCCTGAAGCCTTTTCGGACCCCCACCCACCTCCGGTCTGTGTCACATCCCTTCCAACCACGCTTCCCTAAGCACCGGGTGCTTCCCCTCATTGAGATGCCGTGCCAGAAGCCGCTTCAGTAATTACAATAGCTCTCATTTATTAAGAGTGGCCTTGTTCTAAGTGTTTTGGTCAATGATTCTATTTAACCCGAAGAACCACCCTACGAAGCAAGCACTGGTATTCCTATTATACAGATGAGCACACCAAGGAACAAAGAAGTTAATATTGACTCCAAGATCCCACAGCTGCCAAGATTTAAAGTCAAGAAGTCTGATGCCAAAACTTGAGGCCTTTGCCACGTGGCTATTTTGCTTCCAGCCAGCAACTGATTATGGACGAAGGTCTGTGTGAATAAATGAGCCTCTTTCAGCTCTGACGCTCTAACAATGGTATCACCTACAGTGACGCACATTTTACGCTTTGATGTCTTGTTTAGTTTGGGGTACTTCTTAGACCATATTGGTTGAACTGAGCCACAGACTCAGAACCACCTGTCTTTGTCCCTGTAGGGCTCTGCTTGCCGTAGGACTATAGGAGGAGCACTTTGAGAAGAGAATCATCCAGGGTAGCGCTGCTGGCACTGAGCTCAAGGGACCGAAACATTGTTGGGAACCACCCAAAGACAGAACCTTTGATGATGGTGCAGAAAGTATGCACCTGGACCCTCCCACTTGCAAAGACCTGCCCACTGGAAGCCTGTGTGCACTGACTGGGTCGTTTTCCCAACAGTGGGGTTAGGTTGTGTTGAAGTCCACATGTTGTTGTCAGTGATGATTCATGGTGTGCATTTCCAAGATGGCAGCCAGGGCCTGAATGCAGTGAGGGACCGGGTGCCTGCAAAGCCTTTGGTTTTGGGTGTGTTTTTTGCTGAGTTTACTTATCTAGGACATGCATGACTGTGGGGAGGGGGCCATCTGCCAAGAGAGGAGTGATGATGATGAGAATAGCAAGATCTTCACCTCATCAGTCCATGTTCCAAAGTAGGGAGTTATCAGTCAGATGACAAAAGGGAAACAATTCACTGCATTGTTGCAATCCCATTTTATGCTTTTTATGAAGTGAAGTCCCTTCTTTTCTTTCTTTAATCAGGTTTTATTCCCATTTGGTTAATTACTGGTTATATGGACAAGTCTTTCCATTTTCTCTTACCAGGTTTTACAGTTTCATTTATTGACACACACCCAAAACCAAAGTTCCTTACCCGAGAGAGTTGAATCCTGCTTTAGGAAAGTGTTTCTTATGATGTAAGGCAGTGATTCTCAAACTTTAATGCACATAGACAACCCCTGATTGTCTTGTTAAAAATGCAGATTCTAGCTCCAAAGGTCTGGGTTAAGGTCTGGGATTTGCCATTTTTATCAAGATTTCAGATGATACCAATGCTGCTGGTTCCCAGCCCCCATATATATATATATATATATATATATATATATATATATATACATATATTTCCATATATATGCAGTGAGGGACCGGGTGCCTCCATATATATGCAGTGAGGGTTCCGGGTGCCAGAAATATATATATTTCCATATATATATTTCCACATATATATATTTCCATATATATATTTCCATATATATTTCCATATATATATATTTCCATATATATTTCCATATATATATATTTCCATATATATAT
>NW_024412403.1:75286282-75434999 GCF_014898765.1 Herpailurus yagouaroundi | reverse complement strand
TCCATATATATATATTTCCATATATATATATTTCCATATATATATATATATTTCCCAACTTGATTGATATAAAATTGACATATAACATTGTGTAAGTTTAAGGTGTACGATGTAATGATTTGATATATGTACACATTGCAAAACGATTGCCACAAGGTTAGTTAGCATGTCCTTCACTACACATAGTTACCTTTTTGTCTTATTATGTTGAGTGTGTGGTGAGAGCTTTTAAGGTCTATTCAGCTGGCAACTTTCAAGTGCACAATGCAATATTGTTAACTGTAGTCACCATGCTGTACGTTAGATTCTCAGAAATTTTTCATCTTATAATGGAAGTTTGTGTCCTTTGACCACCTTCACCCATCCTCCGTCCACTCCACCCCTGGCAACCATCAGTCTACTATCTGTACCTATAAGCTGGTTTTCTAAGATTCCACAAGGAAGACAAACATTACGGTATTCATATTTATCTGTCAGACTTATTTCACACAGCATAATACCCTCAAGTCTTACTCATATAGAAAATGTCAGAATTTCCATCTTTTCTCAGTGACCGAATAATTTTCTGGATGATTTTCTTTATCCATTCACCTGTTGGGGGACAGTCAGGTTGTTTCCCTGCCCTGGCTATTGTAAATAATGCTGCAGTGAATATGGGGGTGCAGACACAGGCCCTTGAGATAATGATTTCATTTCCTTTGGATATATACCCAGAAATGGGATCGCTGGATCATACCTGGACCACACTTGAGATGCAAGGTTGGGTGTGCAGGAATCCCGTGGGGATCTTGTTAAAATGTAGATTCCGGTTCAGCAGGTCTAAGGTGAAGCCTGAGATTCTGCATTTCTGACAAGCTCTCGGGTTTCACGACCCCAATCTGGGTAGTAATAATGCAAAGGTCCAGGAACAGAAGGAAGGTGAGTGTGACAGGAGCACAGAGAGGAAGGGGAGGCTGGCGGGAGAGGAGGCCAGAGAAGGGGACAGTGGCCATGTTTTGCGGGGCTCTGATAGCTAGGGTATAAGGCTGTCCTTTCTTCTACTTGCCAGAAGTGGTTGGAGAGTTTTGAGCATAACATAGTCTGATTTTTACTGTAAAAGAAGAATAGATAGGGGAGTGTGGGGAGGAGAGTAAAAGTAGGAAGGAAAAGGAAGTGGCTGTTGAAGTATTTAGTTGAGAGTCAGGGGTGGCTGGATTTAGGTGTGGGATCAGAGGTGGAGACATGCATGTACAGAACTGGCCTGTTTACACTCTGGAAACCTCTTGAGACTGGCGGCCGTGTCTTTACCATTCTCTGTCCTTTCTTTTTTCACTCAGACTTCATGAAAGTTAATACCCCTGCTGTTCTATCGAAACTGACCTCCCAGAGCCACTGGTGACCTTTGTTGAGTAAAATAATTCCATTTTCAAACTCTCTTCCCCACTCCTATTGTACTGGAGGTCCTAACCAGTTCAATAAGGTATGAAAAGAAAAAAAAAAAAAGGCATACATGTTGGAAAGAAAGAAGTAAAACTGCCTTTTTGTGAACAAGGTAAACATGTATGTTGAAAATCCTAAGGAGTGTTCAAAAAAACTATTGGAACCAATAAACAAATTTATCAAAGTCACAGAAGATCAATATACAGAAATCAACTGTATTTCTATGTGCTAGCAAAAAAAAAAAAAAAAAAAAAAAACTACCAAAAATAAAACTCCAGAAATTCCATTCGTAGTGCTATAAAAATACTCAGGAATAAATGTATTAAAGATATTTAAGTCTTATGCACTGAAAATATGAAACAGTGCTGAGAAATTAGAGACTTGACTAAACAGAAATATGCCATGTTCATGGTTTGAAAGTCTCAGTATTGCTAATTAGAAAGAACAATTCTCCCCTAAATTAATCTGTAGATTCGGTGAAATCTCAATAAATGTCCCAGAAGGTTCTTTGGTTGAAATTGATAAACTGATCCTAAAATTTATTTGGAATACAAGTGACCTAGATTAAACAAAACGTTAAAAATTTTTTTTTAAGTTGTGGCAAAATACACATAACAAAATTTACCACCTTGCCAATTTTTAAGTGTACCGTTCAGTAGTGTTAAGTATATTCATATTGTTGTGTAACCAACCTCTGTAACTCTTTTCATTTTGCAAGACTAAAACCCTAAACCCATCATACAACTCCCTATTCTCCCTTTCCCCCAGCTCCTGGCAAACACCATTCTACTTTTTCTGACTCTATGAATTTAACTCCCCTAGGGACTTCATGTACGTGGAATCATACAGCATTTGTCTTTTTGTGGCTGGCTTATTTCACTTAACGTAATGTCCTCAAGTTTGTAGCATGTATTAGAATGTCTGTCCTTTTTAAGGCTGACTAATATTCCATTACACATATATACCACATTTTCTTTACCGATTCATCCATCAATAGACATGTAGCTTACAAACCTTGCAGTCATTGTGAGTAATGCTGCTGTGAACGTGGGTGCACAAATGTCTGTTAGGGATCCTACCTTCAGCTCGTTTGAGAATATCCCCAGAAGCAGGATTAGCTGTAGGATCACATCTATTTTTAATTTTTTGAGGAGAAGCCACTCTGATTCCCATAGCACCTACACTGTTTTACATTCCCACAAACAGTGTACAAGGGTTTCAAATTCTCTCCGTCCTCGCCAACACATTATTTTCTGTTTTGTTTTGTTTTCATAGTCGCCATTTTAAGGGGTGTGAGGTGACACATCATTGTGGTTTTGATGTAGATTTCTCTGATGTTGAGCATCTCCTCACGTGTTTATCGGTCATTGTATATCTTCTTTGGAGAAATGTCTGGTCCTTTGCCACAACCCAATTTTTTAAAATAACAAAGAAAACTTCTAATATATAACCTTAAGACCTACTTTAAAGCTACAGTAACTAACGCAGAGTAGTATTAGATAATAACTGACATAGAGGCACATGAAACAGGCTTGAGAGTCTAGAAATACACTCTACGTCAATTGATTTTGATAAAGGAACCAGGATAATCCAATAGGGAAAACATCAGTCTCTATAAATGCTCTTAAAGTGGATAGTCAGTTACAAAAAAAAAAGATATTAACCTTGTTCTTTCCTCATACCATACACAAAAATTAACTCAAAGTGGATCATAGACCTGAATGTGAGAGCTAAAACCATAAAACTTCTAGAAGAAAAGACAGAAGAAAATCTTGGTGACCTGGGGGTAAGCAAAAACTTCTTAGATGACACACAAGAAGTTCAAATCACAAAAGAAGGTCCTGAGTCATTGGACTTCCTCAAAATTTTAAAATGTCCTTGGCAAAAGAAATGGAAAGGCAGACCACAGACTGGGAGAAAATATTAACAAACTCTCTGATGTATTCAGAACGTATAAAGAACTCCCAAGTATAAGAAGACAAACAATGCCCGTAAAAAATTGGCGAAATATTTGAACTATTTCAGCAAGGAAGAAGTGTGAATGGTCAATGAATACATGAAAAATGTTCCTCACTGATCATCTAATGCAAATCAAAAGCACAATGAGATACCATCCTATGCCCACCCAGAATAGTTTAAAAAGCCTCACCAGGGGCGTCCGACTTTGGCTCAGGTCATGATCTTGCAGTCCGTGAGTCTGAGCCCCGTGTCGGGCCCTGTGCTGACAGCTTGGAGCCCGGAGCCTGCTTCAGATTCTGTGTCTCCCTCTTTCTCTGCCTCTCCCCTGCTTCTGCTCTGTCTCTCTCACTCTCAAAAATGTATAAATGTTAAAAAAAAAAAATTTAAGGGGCTCCTGGGTGGCTCAGTCGGTTAAGTGTCCGACTTCAGCTCTGGTCAGCCAGATCTCGCGGTCCGTGAGTTCGAGCCCCGCGTCAGGCTCTGGGATGATGGCTCAGAGCCTGGAGCCTGCTTCCGGTTCTGTGTCTCCCTCTCTCTCTGCCCCTCCCCCGTTCATGCTCTGTCTCTCTCTGTCTCAAAAATAAATAAACGTTAAAAAAAAAATTAAAAAAAAAAAAGAAAAGAAAAAAAAATTTAAAAAGCCTAACCATACCAAATATCGAGAAGGATGCAGGGAAAATGGAATCTCCTTAAACTGCTGGTGGAAACGTGACGTAGGGATAGGCTCTTTGCAAAATTACTTGACTGTTTCTTTTAAAAGTAAACTCATGCTTCCAATATAATCCGGCAGTTGCATGCCTATGGTTTTGACTCAAGAGAAATAAAAATACATGTCTTCCTAAAGAACTGTAAGTACATATCCATTGCAGCATTATTCATAATAATCCAAAACAGCAAACGGTGCAAATGTCTGTCAACTAGTGAATGGACGAACAGAATGTGATATATTCATATAGTGCCTAGTTTCTCTCACCAACAACGTTTTGCCATTCATCCGTGTCACTGCATGGATCAGTAGGTTGTTCCTTTTTAGTGCTTAGTAGTATTCCATCGTATGGATATACCACAGTGTGTTCATCCATGCCTTTGTCGATGAACATGTGGGTTGCTTCCAGTTCTGCAACATTTGATTAAGGCTGTGGCAAACTCTTTATAATTTTACTGGGAAAATTTCTTTTTGGTACAAGTTTTGGGGAACATATTTCTCTTGATTAAATATCTAGAGGTGGCATTCTTTGGTCATAAGATAGATATTTAACTCTGTAAGAATCTGTCACAGAGTTCTTCAAAGCATGTGTACCATTTAACCCTCCCACAAGCCGTGTGTGTGAGTCCCTTCCCCACTTTCCCACCAGCATGCAGTGTGGTCAGTCATTTTGAATATAGCCATTCTAGGGAGCTTAAAGGGCTATCTCATTGGAGTTTTAATTTGCATGTCTCTGATAACTAATAGTGTTGAACACTCTCTCACTTGCTTATTAAGCATTCACGTATCTTCTTTTGTGAAATGTCTGTTCAAGTCTTTCTCTGTTTTGTTGAATCATTTGTCATTGTAGCTTTTATTTGTTGGATAGCCTTGTTGGAGTTTTAAATTTTTGAATTTCTCCTTTTGGCCCCTTCCTTTCCACGTTACGACAACTGCACTGGTTCAGGCCCTTCCCAAGGCTCAACCAAACTGTGACAGGAGAATTGTGACCAGTGCTTTTGACACTGGTTCTGCCCCCCTCTATATTATGTCTTTGATGAAAGGCAGAAAAATCCCTATAAAGCAATCCACATCATCCTCTGTTCCCATAACCCATAGGAAGACATCAGGCCCCTTAAAATGATAATAAAGCCCTTAACATGTGTCCAGACTGACTTCTCGGCCCCAGCCCTCCCTCCTAGTCTCCTAATTTGCAGACTCGAAGAGCTAATCACTTACAATGGCTGTCGTGAACCTTCTCTGTGCTGGGCCTTTGCTTGTGCTGTCCCCTTTATAGAATACCCTCCCCACTCCTCTTTCTTGGACCTGCTCTTTTCTCCTTGAAGAGCCAGGTCAAATAGCAGCTCCTAGGAAGCCTTCTAGAGATCCCCAGACTGAGGTCCCTCCTCTGTGCTCCCATAGCAACAGGGGGTATATCCACCCAGTGACCCCTGGGCTGTGTTGACACCCCCAGCTTCTCTGCTCCTCTGTGGTTGGGAGGCCGTCCTCTTGATCTTTGAACTGACAACCCCGACCTGTGGCAGGAGCACAGCAAATGCCTGCTGAATTCACGGCAATTCATTCATTTCTTAGACAGTGCTATCAAGAAAAACTACTCACATTTTCAACGAAAAAAAAAAAGACGCAGGTGTGTGGAGGGGCCGGCTGGAACGAGGGAGACTTGAACGGCAGGTACCCCCTCTGCTGTGAAAAGCTGGGGATGTGAGCAGGGTGAGGGTGCTGTGCCCATCTGTGGAGTGGTGCCATCTGCCTCATGCTGAAGGAGCCAAAGGTGGCCCGGTGCCTGTGTGCCCCACTCTCTGGCTTCTTGCTCACCACCTGTCACCTCTGAAAGAAACAGCAGAGACTCCACCCCAGGCTGAAGAGCGACTTTTCGGCCCCAGACGAAAGGAGGCTTCACACGGGGTGAGGAGGAGGCTCACAGGACAAACGCAAGCCCTGCAGAATGTTCTAGTTTCCTTCCTTTCCTCTCATCCTTGTGGTCATTGGTGACTCCTGGCCTCCCCGCTGGCATCTAGGACTGTTCCAGTAGGAACAGCTCATCGAACTGCAGTGGGAGGAGGAAAAAGCCAAGGCTTTCAGGCAGGAGGGAAGCTTAGGGGGCCACTCCCCTGGATTCTTCTCGGTTCCTCTCTTCAGTAAGTCTGGTGGGCTTTCTGTCCCCGACTTCCGGCCCTGTGGTGGCAGGAACCTGCCGCCTCCCAGCGAATGCCTCCCGTCCACCTGGGGGCAGCCCTGACCAAGCGGGACCCTCCATTTGGAACTGCGGTCGCTTCTCTGGGCCTCATCCCCTATGTCACTGCACACTCTGCCCTGGGCCTTCCCCACCACATGCTTTCAGGTATGGGAAACCAGCTCTCTGGTCCCCCAAGTCTTTCCTCTCCAGGCCAAAGGTCTTCCACTCCCACCAGTCTCCCCCCCATGTGACATGTTTTCGAGTTCCCTCAGCAACCGCCCTGCGGTTACCATGCCATTTGCAAACCTTCCTCGGTGTCCGGGGGATCCAGGCTCTGACACTTTCCTCAACCTCCTAAGTCTGGCCATCTCACCGAATCAGCTTTTCTGTTTTGTTTTTTTTTTGTTTCCCTTTAGTTGGCCATGCTCTTGGCAAATAGACACAGGCTACGAGCTTGCTCAGCTGCAGCAGCAGAAAGGGCCACGTCCCATTCAGCTCTGTCTCCCCCTACCCTGCCCCAGGCACCCACTACAGCCCTTGGGAATGGGTGGGTGCTGAGGAAATATTTGTGAAAGTGGACTGAACTGAGGGAGCTTTTTGGAAACTTGGAGAAGAGATTATAATCACAAAGACTATAGTCCACGCAATTGACCAGGTGGGTTTTTTGCAAAGGCCTCAGCTCTTGTCACCAACTCAGTCACTCTTTACGGGTCTTTAGGTTGGAAGGAAGGTAGAGAAGGTCCGTTCAGCTGAGACAGATCTGTGGAGTGCCTGCTAAGGGGGCCAGTTTCTATGCCAGATCTTACTGTCCTTTTTCTCAAGGACAGCTCAGGCCCTGCGTCTTGCTTTCTTTATCTCCTTTTTGAAACATATCTGGGGGTGGGGGGCAGGGAGGGAGTTTAAATAAATCAGTTTGGAGAACCCATTCCTGGATTTGGGGTTTACATGTATATTGATGGCCCCTCAGAAAGGCAAGGGGTCGGCATCTCCCTCCCGGAGAGGATGAATATTTTCCCAAGAGATCTGTAGCTTGTCTGATGTAGCCTGCAAGGCCACTGGTCCACCATCCCTCTCCGTTCTCCGTGCCCCCCTCTTTCTGGCTCTGGGCTCCAGACCTTGACTTTCTCTTCAAAATAAATTGCCAGGAAGATTAGCAATCCATGGCAGGCCCTCACAACTTGTGGAGGGGAGGAGAGGCTGTCCCTGCACAAGTCCTGAGTCTGAGGTCAGCCTGTGGGACCAGGCTTGTGGCATTTACCATCAATCTCCCTGGAGACCTCAGGCTTGACTGTCCTCAGGCTTGACTGCACTGCAGGGGCCTAGAGACTCTGAGGAGTTGGGAACAGTCCGCTGATACGGATTAAAGGCACTCGGGTGTCTGGAAGAACTCAGGATCTGAAGACGGGGAAAAACAAAATCTCAAGGCCAGGGTGCAAACTTCAGAATCAGAAATATTCATTTACTTCATTTATTTGCTTTTTAGTCATGAAAGTCTTATGGCAAACACAACCTTCTACTTCTGCAGGAGTAACGAAACCTCAGGCGCTAGAGCTCCTTGTTCTGAAAATCTTTCATTTTTTTTTTCCCCCCTCTAACTTTACGGAGCGTTGAGGAGAGTTACTGAGTTTGTGTGTATACCGTAGGGCCCTGGAGGAAAAGATCTCCCGAAACCTCACTAAAGTACTATACAGTTTTAAGACAAAAAGCCCATGTGATTTCATACAAGCCTTCGATGCTAAGGTTTGATTCCATCCATTCTCTCAGCAGAGCGGGATCTTCCTTCGTTTCTCAGATCTGGAGGAGTGAGAGACCCAGGGGTCTGCGCCGACCAGGATCACTCAGCAGAGAAAAATGCCCTTTGTGACATTCAGGTTACATTTGTCTGGGGTTCCCACACATGTCCATGGAATCTGGAAGATTAACAGTGAAAAATGACCTATTTTAACAGGTGCACGCTTGTGTGTAAGTGGAATTTAGCCGAGCGTGGAATTATTTTAGCATGGAAATAAGTTGTGGACATTGAGAACATCACTCTTTTGACCACACAGGAATCAGACACATGGTCAACATTTGAGAGTTTCTCAGGCCTGGAAACGGATGTATTGCTTGGATTTTTCCAGAGGAAGCTACAATATCACAGGGAAATAAACACTAATGTCTACAAAACATGACTGTTCAGATTCACATTCCTTCTTTAATTTTTTTTTTTTTCAACGTTTTTATTTATTTTTGGGACAGAGAGAGACAGAGCATGAACGGGGGAGGGGCAGAGAGAGAGGGAGACACAGAATCGGAAACAGGCTCCAGGCTCTGAGCCACCAGCCCAGAGCCCGACGCGGGGCTCGAACTCACGGACCGCGAGATCGTGACCTGGCTGAAGTCGGACGCTTAACCGACTGCGCCACCCAGGCGCCCCACACATTCCTTCTTTAAAGCATGTCTGTTTTCTCTGAGGAACAGAGAGCAACACTTTAAATTATTAAAACTGCTTAGGGAAGGTCATTTCAAAGATACCAAATAACAACAGGTAACATAAATACACATTTGTCAGCGCAGTGCTTTTAAAAGGTGGAGTGGTCCAGGGGTGCCTGGGTGGCGCAGTCGGTTAAGTGTCCGACTTCAGCCAGGTCACGATCTCGCGGTCCAGGAGTTCGAGTCCCGCGTCAGGCTCTGGGCTGATGGCTCAGAGCCTGGAGCCTGTTTCTGATTCTGTGTCTCCCTCTCTCTGCCCCTCTCCCGTTCATGCTCTGTCTCTCTCTGTCCCAAAAATAAATAAACGTTGAAAAAAAAAATTAAAAAAAAAAAAAAGGTGGAGTGGTCCAGAGAAAAAAGCCCTTTGGGTCGGAAGGTCACAGGCCTGTGAGAGGCCTGACCTAAGGCAAGGCCTACGCCTTGACATTTTCTCCTGTGAAATGGGGATCGTGAGCCTGCCTGCAGCTCACCTCACAGGCCTTTGGAAAGAACAAAGTAGCTGATGGGTGGGAAGGGGCTCTGTGAATGTCAAACACCGTCCATGTGGGTGACGGCTGTCATGGCCACTGGATCTGTCACTGCCGTGAACGTGACTTGAAGCCGCACACGAAGTAGCCAGAGCAGCTCAGAAGGAATTGTTGAGCTCCAGCGGTGTCTCCAGGAGACAATCAGTTTTTTCAGGGTGACAGCTGTTCTCTTCCGTGACTTGACTTTCTCAAGAATCTGTTCAGGGAATCAGGATATGGGAATCACCACAGTAATCACAGCGTGGGTGGAAACACATTTCCTTAATGGGTGAAGACTTGAAAACCACCTTTTCAAGAGAGCTAGATGATACCTTTTAAATAGAACTTAAATAGCCCTAAAGGTACGAGTTCAACATCTCCATCTTGAAAACGAGGAAAATGGCACCTGTGTGCTCCGTGGGGCTGTGTGTGTAGTTGTGTTCAAGTGGATGTGTATATAGATACACAATTTCTAGGATAGGGGAAATGTGGTCACCATGTGTCCAGTGTTTCCTTGTCTCTTTCTCTTCTGGTCTCTCTCTCTCTCTCTCTCACACACACACACACACACACACACCCCATCTGAGGCTATGGATAAGGTGAAATCGTTCAGAGAGAGAACTGCGTGTACATGAAAGTTGGTTTCTGAGGGTAGGCTTTAAAAAGGAGTGAGTGAGCCGTGTTTGATCAGGGATAATAGTTGTGACTATTTATTTAATGCCTACTATGTGCTAGGCACATGATAAACCACCCATTAAGCTTTTACAACGACCCTGGGAGGTAGGTATGTCTCTGTTTTGCAAATGAGGGAGCTGAGGCTCAGAGATGCCCAAGGGCGCACAGCCAGTGAGTGGCAGCATTGGCGTAGGGCTCTGTCTTGTCTCCTGCAGAATCTGACCTCTCTCTGGCTGGCCCCAGCGGCAGAGGGAATAGGGCCCAGTGCATGAGTCAGGGATCCCCAGCTGTTCACAAGGAACGACAAACTGGCTTCTGAACCCTTGTGCCTTTTTTGTCTGTTTCGAGCGGGTGTAGTTTTTGTGTGTCTTTTCCCCAGGTCACTTCATCTGTAGTCTCTCCTAGTCCGTGTTCCGGTTCTCAGAACTACTCAGCCTCCAGTGCTGCACTACGAACGCACCAACTCCTCTGCCTTCTAGACGCCCCGGCATGCCAGGTTCCCAGGCTGTTTGCAGGGCACATAGCAGGGGGGTGGCAAGAGGGGCCTCGCTCGGGAGCGGAGCCTGTCAGACGCTCAGTTCCTGCAGCAGGGGGTTCCGGGGTCCTGGCTCTGGCCACCAGGAAACAGGGCCTGCTTGGGCAGAGCGGGCAACTGTGAGAGGTCCTCTGGCGGCCGTGTTTATCGTCGCCCAGACTCCCGGGCCTGGCCTTGTCAGCCCAGGCCTGCCCGCAGCCCTGGGAAGTGACAGGGAGGGGGTGGGTTCAGTTGCGGATGAAAACCACAAAACCATGAAAAGGAGGAGCACACATGAAAAGGAGGAGAGAAGAAGAGGCACAGGCCGACTGTCGGTGGCAGGCGTGATGGGGCTTGTCTCCCCCTTGGGGAGATGTGGGCAAAGAGGGCGAGGGCGTCAGCCCCCAGAATGAGTGGCTGCGCCTCTGACGGGCTGCTTAGGAGCAGGGCTTCAGTGCCTGAAATGGTCTGCAGGAACGATGCCTTTGGCTGTCTGGATTCCGGGCAATATCCCCTGGCAGAGTGGGCTGTTCACATCAGTATTCAGGAGTCCTGGGCGCTGAGAAACCTTGAGCGTTGTAAGCTGAGCCCCAGCACATCAATTCCTGTCTAGACTAGATTTTTGGAATCCCGGTTCCCAAGATGAAAGGGTACATTATGAAGACAGGGCATAAATCTACTGTGCCAACAAGACCCACATTCACCTCAGACTATTTACACCTTTTGGCCTTCCTCTGCTCATTGCCTGTCCCACGGCAAGCTACTTTCAAGGTTTGACAGATTCACTTCATACATCATACTTACAAGTAGCCAATCCCGTAGATTTCCATTTTTTGAGGGGCCACCTCGCCCCAGGCTGATTTGCCCCCTCCCAGCTCCCAGCAAAGTTTCCCCTCTTTGGGGGTGCCCGGGTGGCTCAGTCGGTTAAGCGTCCAACTTCGACTCAGGTCATGATCTCCCAGTTTGTGAGTTCGAGCCCCGCATCGGGCTCTGTGCTGTCAGCT
Organism: Herpailurus yagouaroundi; assembly: GCF_014898765.1. Classification (NCBI taxonomy): domain Eukaryota; kingdom Metazoa; phylum Chordata; class Mammalia; order Carnivora; family Felidae; genus Herpailurus; species Herpailurus yagouaroundi. The sequence goes on along the minus strand of NW_024412403.1, from coordinate 75,423,568 downwards.
TGGAGCCTGGAGCCTGCTTCGGATTCTGTGTCTCCATCTCTGCCCCTTCCCAGCTTGTTCTCTCTCTCTCTGAAAAATAAATAAACATTAAAAAAAAATTTTTTTTTAAGTTTCCCCTTTTTCCTTGGGGCTTTAACGACCCCAGGAACGCCAAGTAAGGGGCGGTGTCCGTCATAAGCATGCAGTGAAACCTGGCTGGGGTGAGGGGGTCACCATGTGTGCATTGCTAGCTCCGTCTCCACCACGCCCTTGGTCCCATGCCCAGCACCTTTGTGTGGCGGTTACTCAGGGATGTGGGAAGCCACCCGAGAAAAGACTACTGACACGGCCCTTTTCAGAACTGCCAGCCTGGGTTCCTTGGCAACCAAAGCTCACCATCTGCCCAGTCACCCAGGGAGAGCACAGAGGTCAGTGAACTTCTGCCAGGACAGACGTTCTGGTGTTGGAAACCAGCCAGTCCCGGGGATCAGGTTCTGCCTCTCATGCAGCCTTGGTCCAGCCTTCCCAACCATCCTCAGGGTCCGTCAACGCTTCCAGCTTGAGAGAAAGAGCCTGGCTCAAGTCACTTTTTATTAATTAATTAATTTATTTATTTATGGGGGGTGGGGAGTGAGGGAGCTCATGAGTGGGTTAGGGACAGAGAGAAAGAGAGAAGGAGAGAGAGATTCCCAGACAGGCTCCACGTTGTCAGCACAGAGCCTGATGCAGGACTTGAACTCGCCAACCATGAGATCATGACCTGAGCTGAAATCAAGAGTCAGACGCTTAACCGACTGAGCCCCCCGGGCACCCCTATCACTTTATCTTTTGAGGACTCCTTTTCCCCATCTTTATCGTGAGAGGATTGGACTGGAAGAATCTTTCAAGATCCCTTCCAGCATGGCCCAGCGGGAAAATAGGATGTGTGGGTTTTGAAATCAGAGACGTCCCGCCTCCGCTGTGTGACTGCAGCCAGGCTCCTGAACCGCTCCAATCCTCAGTTTCCCCACCTGTAAAATAAAGATGAATGACGCCTATTAGCTGTTATTCTTGGTATTCTTACAGCCTTGCTAATAACAGCTAGCATTTACTGTCTGCTTTCTAAGACCTGGGCTCTGCTCTCAGTGCTTTGTACATACTGACTCAGCCAGTTTGTAAGCGAACCTCTATAGACACAAGGCTGAGGGGGGTGCTTCTTCCCCAAGGCCATGCAGTTATCAGGTGCAATGTCTAGGATTTGAACCCAGCAATCAGACCTTAACTATTACCCTCTCTCCAAGAGGAACCTCATAAATGTCAGTTTCTTTCCCTCTCCCTTCCCTCCTTCAGCCCTGCACACTCTTTAATTTGTGTCCAAAAGTAACGTCCACCTATTCTTCATGTTTTCCAAACTACCCTCATCCCACACAGTTGCCTATGGCTCCTGCCATTCCTCCCAGCCCCTGTGCTTCCACATCTGGCAGTGTTCCACTGAGAGGGAACAGCCTGTGCAAATGTCCTGTGGCAGAAGAAAGCACAGAGGAGGAAGAGGCCGGTGGCAGCCTCAGGGAAGCCTGAGCTGAGTAACCTGATGGATCCCAGATACTCTGAGCTTTAAGGACCACATGAAGGGATTTTTTTTTCTGTATGTTAAGAGAAATGAGAAACTTCTGAAGCGTTTAAAGCCAAGGAGTGACATGATCCAGGCTATCTTTTTGAAATGCAATTTTCCTCCTACTAGAAATCTATCTAAGAGCCATCAGTGTCTTCCATTGCCTCTGAGCCAAAGTTTCTCTGCCTTACATTGCAGGCCTCTGCCCAGCATCCAGTGGGGCATGTTTCTGGGTTGGGGTGAGGTAAGGAGCTTCCTGGACGGGTAGGAGGTCAGGGTGGTCTGTAAGAGCCTTCTAGCTGGGCAAGTCCACAGGTCTGAGCCCATCTCTGACCCATTTCACCACTAGTGCTCAGCCCCTCGCCTGTTTCCCACTCTCAGGAGGTCCTCACCTCCTCCCACAAACCTCCAAACTTTATTTCTTCCCAGTTAAACTTTGGAAGTGCTTTCAACCCATCCTGATGAACTCCGGCCTCCACATTTTCAGAGAACTCTACATCCGGCCGCCCAGTGCTAACAAAGATGTTTCCTGAACACCTGCTAAGTGTCAGGCACATTCTGAGAAGGACACACAGCCCTGACTTGAAGGCATGCCCAGTCTGGTGGGGGTGGGGGGTAAGGTAAACTGAGCCAGCAGGTAACGCATCACAGACAGGAGGATGCACAGTGGGTGGGAGCCAGGAGGGGAGCCAGCCTTCCTCCTGACAGAAGGATACAGATTGGCACAGTCAGTCATACTGGGGGTAGCACTCGAGTTAGACCTCGTAGGCACTTCTGGACACTCACACGTGAGAGGAAGGACACTCCAGATGCAGGGAACAGTGGGGGCAAAGGCCAGGACCAGGGCAAGCGCTGTTCGGGTTCAGGAAACTGTGTCAGGGAGCATATATTGGCGAGGGCTCCTGGGTGGAGCCTGGGGGCATTGGGCAGGGTCTTGCAGGGGACTCCTGCTTCATGCAGCGCTTTCCCCTTGCCTCTAAGTTTCTGAGCCCCTACAACACAGGGGCTAGCCCCTCCTCCTCTTACAAACAGGATCAGCACCTGGAACTGTCATCTGAGCAGCATGGATGCTCAGAGATGCTGAGAGAATCTCATGGGCTCTGGGGGAGGAGAAAGAAAGGGGGCCAAAAGGTGGCTGGTGGCTGGGCCCTTCGGTGTTCATCGTGTTCATCGTCTCTGCCTTTGCTCGGGCCATTCCTACCACCTGTGGTTCGTCATGTCCATCACTTCCGCATCCCCACTGTCAAGTTCCAAGTGCTACCCTGCCCCACGTCTTCTCAGGATCCCCATCTGGAAGGCGCTGCTTCCGTTTCGGAACTTGGGAGCTACCTCAGAACTGCCCCTGCCTCTCCTGCACCCCTGGACACCCCCACCCCACACATGACTGCCCCTGTGTTGGCCATTACCGCCCCTCAGAGTGAAAGGTGCTTGAGGCATCCCTCAGTGCCTCTTCCCTCCTCACGTCCTTCACCACCTAACGCGGCAGTCATCACGTATTACTTGCACAAGACACGTGTGCTGCTGAGATAGTGGCTTTAACAAGAGCCTTGACCCCTCCCTGAGCCCCAGGAGCCGCATGCCAGGGGTGGGGGCGGTTGGGGGTGATGGGGGTGAAGTCCTGGGTGGGGCCTGGGACAGCTTCTGGCATTACCTGGAGCTGCACTTGCCTGACTCTGCTGCCCTCGAGAAATGTCTGTGACTTGATGGCTGAGGGCTGATAAGCAGGGGGCTGGGGAGGCTTTGTCATCCGACTCCTCACACAATCAAGCCTGTAATTCTCTGCTCTGAGTCACGCAGGGAGGAACCCCTTCTGCCTTGTGCGTTTTTTTTTTTTAACCTCTCCCACGTGCAGCAGAAGCAGCAGGAGCCAAAATACAGAGCGGCCAGGGAGGGGGGAGAACTCAGTGGGGCCGGAGGAACGAGATAAGCGCTTTCTCTGTAGGATTTGGGTGTATTTGTTTGTTTTCCCTTGGGGCAGAATCTCCTCACCCCCAGTGGTGTTGGGGGTGTCATGTCACCTAAAATCGTCTCTTTCTGCTGATTTGCAAGCATCTCAGCTCCTTCTTTACTGCTTGAAATCATGGCAACTCATCAGGGCTTTATGAGGCATTGATTGCCCATCTCTGTGCCCAGTGGTGTTTTACAGTTTACAAAAGAGTTATGACCCCGACCTACTGTGCCCCTCCAAGCTCATCCAAAGTGCCCAGTGCTCTGGGCTGGCCAGCAGCAGCCACACTGGGCCGCCATGTCTTCTTGTATTCTGTGGACCCATTCCCACTGCGGGCCAGGGTTTTGCTCAAGCTGTCGCCTCCGCTTGGAATCCCTTCCACCCCATTTATTTATTCATTTCTACTTACCTTTTGAGTCCTAGCTGTAGGTTGGCAGTTACCAGCAAAGTGTAACTGCTTCTCGCAGCCGGAATCCCTGCCCCCTCAATGTCTTGCTCTCGTGGAGGAGCTCTGGGCCCCCTTAAAGCACCACCTGGTAGCTGTGGCCAGTGCTCTCTCACACACAGAACATGTCAGTACTGCGCACAGAGACAAGTACCCAGAGACCAAGGGCCCCGGGTCCCGGTCTAGATTGAACCTGGAGAAGAATGCGTGACCGTGGGCCCAGGATCTTCCTCCTCAGCCTCTCCTCTGCAGAATGGGGAACTTGCCCCGAGTGGGGTTCTCAGTTCCCAACTCCTGGGACACCTGTCCCAAACACAGATTGCCAGGTTCCCTCCCCAGACTGATGAAATTAGACTCCCAGAGGGTGCAGCCCAGCATCTGTATTTTAGAAAGCTTCCCAGGCAGCTCGTATGCAGCTTGTGTCTTGCCTGTCTCAGGACCAGGGTTGGAACCACTGCCCTGGAGGATTCTGAACATGCTACAACCCTGTGTTGTCTTGAATGATTACTTTTTCTCTTAATTCAGTGCTCCCTGTACTAAACTACAGCAAAACCACCACCATGAGAACAAGTCTGGTGCTGGAATGGGAAAACTCTGGGTCGTGACTCTGCTTTTGTGTCTCTCAAGGGGCTGCTAGTTTTTCTAGAAATTCCAGGTATTTGAATACACATAACTACCACCGACCCATCTATCTTAGTCAGCCCCGGCTGCCAGAACAAAATAGCACAGACAGGCTGGCTTACACAACACACATTTATTTCTCACAGTTCTGGGGACTGGGAAGTCTGAGATCAAGGTACATGAAGATTTGGTTCCTGATGAGGGCCCTCCTCCTGGCTTGCAGATGGCCGCCTTCTTGCTGTGTTCTCATGTGGTGGAGAGAGAGCGGCTCTGGTGTCTCTTCCTCTTATAAGGGCATCAGCCCTATCAGAGTAGGAACCCACCCTGATAACCTCATTTAACCTTTGTCATCTATCACCTCCTCACAGGCCTTATCTCCAAATATGGATATTGGCAGTTAGGGCTTTACCAGATGAATTTGTGGGGGAGGGCACAAACACTGCGTCTATGGCCGATGCCTTAGAAAAAGCTGAGCTGACCTACGAGGCGAATTAGTGCTAGATAAATTCTAATACCTGTCTTACCCAAAGAGGTCTCAAGAAATAGCTGCTGCTTTCTCCATTTCACAGGTAACTCAGCATTTACAATTTAGAAAGACCATAGTTGCTTCCTCCCTTAGGTCTTTTCTACCTAAGTCAGCTAATATGGGTTTCTGCTGCTTGCAATTCAGAATTTCAACTGATACATATATCACATAAGGAACAGTTAAGGAGCTGTATTTGGTCTGAAGCAGGGAAGTCTCAGGAGTTGCTATTTATCTACAGATATCTGAAGGACTGTCATGTGGAAGAGAAACAGAGCACTTCTGGGTGGCTCTGGAAGGCAAAACTAGACCAATGAAGAAAGCTTTGGAGAGAAATATTTCAGCTTAACACAAGGCAGAACCTTCTGAGCTAGTCCTCGGGAAGATGATGCCTAAGGACAAAGTGGGCTCGCTCTCCGTCATAGTTGAGGTTAGTCAAGGACGCTGTATAGAAAGGACCCATCTGCTAGATAAGGTGCCCCTGCCTTCAAGATATTCTCCATTCTTAATTGCATTTCAGCCCAGTTCAAGTGCCATTTTAGTAATTAATCTGCCACAGGAGGAAAAAAGAAAGGAAAGAGGAAGTCAGGAAGAAAACCATCCAGCCTCATGCTTATTAATTTTTTATAATATTAATTTTCATGATGAGAAGAAGAAAGATTAAACCATCTGCAATAATGAAAATTTAGTTACTATAGAAAAATATGAAGTAGAAAATGTGTGTCACCTATCATCCCGGATACATTTTGGGGATTTACTTCTAGTCTCCTCATTTTGGTATATACATAAAATATTTTGGTAGCAGTTTTATTGAAATATAATTCACCTACCATACAGTTCACCCGTTTCAAATGTACAGTTGAATGGTGTTTAATATATTCTCAGAGTCGTGTAAAGACCACCACAATCCAATTTAGAATATTTTTCTAATCCCTCAAAAATCTTTCCTTTAACAGTATTTCTCCCACTTTCCTCTACTCCCTCAGTTCAGGGAAACCACTGATCTATTGTCTATCTCTATAAATTTGCTATTGGGGAATTTTTATGTAAATTGAACATTATATAAATATAGTATGTGGCCATTTGTGATCAGTTTCCTTCACTTAGCATATTTCCATGGTTCCTCCATGTTTGTAACATAGCTCAGTACTTCGATCATCTCTATTGCTGAAAAATATTCCAGGGTATGGGTATGCCACATTTTTAAATCTATACTTCAGTTGATGGATATCTGGGTTGTTTCTGCTCTTTGCCTATTTATGCATAATGCTGCACAAATATTTTGATACACATTTTTGTATGGTCCTATGTTTTCATTTCTTTTGGGTATATACCCAGAAATAGAATTTTTTAGGTCATATGGTGACTATGTTTAAGCCTTTTTTTTTTTTTAATTTTTTTTTCAACGTTTTTTATTTATTTTTGGGACAGAGAGAGACAGAGCATGAACCGGGGAGGGGCAGAGAGAGAGGGAGACACAGAATCGGAAACAGGCTCCAGGCTCTAGGCTCTGAGCCATCAGCCCAGAGCCTGACACTGGGCTCGAACTCACGGACCGCGAGATCGTGACCTGGCTGAAGTCGGACACTTAACCGACTGCACCACCCAGACGCCCCTGTTTAAGCCTTTTGAGGAATTTCCAGACGGTTTTCCAACAAAGTTGCATCATTTTACATTTCTTAAATTTTTTTTTTCAACGTTTATTTATTTTTGGGACAGAGAGAGACAGAGCATGAACGGGCGAGGGGCAGAGAGAGAGGGAGACACAGAATCGGAAACAGGCTCCAGGCTCTGAGCCATCAGCCCAGAGCCCAACGCGGGGCTCGAACTCACGGACCGCGAGATCGTGACCTGGCTGAAGTCGGACGCTTAACCGACTGCGCCACCCAGGCGCCCCTCATTTTACATTTCTACCTGCAGTGGGTGAGAATTCCAATTTCTCCACATCCTCACCAACACTTGCTGTTAGCAGTCTTTTTTATCATAGCCATTCCAGTGGCCAGAAAGAAGCATCTCATGGGGGTGCCTGGCTGGTTCAGTTGGTAGAACACGTGACTCTTGATCTTAGGGTTGGAGGTTGGGTCCCATGTTGGATGTACATGTTACTTAAAAATAAAATCTTAAAATTAAAAAAAAAAGCATCTTTTTGTGGTTTTTGTTTGCATTTCCTGATGGTTAATTATTCATCTTTTCATGTGCTTATTGGCCATTGTCAATGGCCAATTTCATGGCTTATTGGCCATAGTCATTAGAGAAATATGCAGATCTTTTACCCATTTCTTAATTATGTTGTCTTTCTTATTATTGAGTTTTAAGAGTTCTTTATATATTCTAGATACAAATCCCACATCAGATACATGAATTGCAAAAACTTTCTCCCATTATTTTGGTTATCTTTTTACTTTCTTGACGGTGTCCTTTGAAGTAGAAAATATTTTTAATGTTGGTTGATGAAGTCCAACTTAACCTATTTTTTCTTTTGTTGTGAGTGCTTTTGGTGTCATATCTAAGAAACCATTGCCTAATCCAAGCTCATGATGATTTACCCCTACGTTTTTGTCTCAGAGTTTTATAATTTTCACTTTGCATTTAAGTCTTTGATCCATGTGGAGTTAATTTTTGTGTATGGTATGAGAAACGCGTTTAAATTTTCTATTTGCATCTGGATATCCAGTTGTTCCGGCATGATTTGCTGAAAATATTATTCTTTCTTCATTGAATTTTTTTGGCACCTATGTAAAAAATCAGTTGATCATAAATGTGAGGGTTTATTTCTGGACTCTCAATTCTATTTCTTTAATCTATAAGTCTGCCCTTACAACAGTACCACACTGTCTTAATTGCTGTAGTCTTGTGGTAATCTTTGAAATCAGGAAATGTGGGTCTTCTAATACCCTTCTTTTTAAGATTGTCTATTCAAAGTCCCTCAAATTTCCATATGAATTTGAGGATCAGCTTATCAATTTCTGAAAGAATCCAACTTAGATTTTGAGGGAGTGCATTGAATCTGTAGATCACTTTGGGGAGTATGGTCATCTTAACAATAGTAAGTCTTCTAATCCATGAACATGGGCTATCTTTCCATTTATTTAACTCTTAACTTCTTTCAACAATGTTTTTAAATAATTTTCAGAGTATAAGGTTTTTTTTCAAACATTTATTTATTTTTGAGAGAGAGAGAGCAGAGGAGGGGCAAAATGAGACAGAGACAGGGGATCTGAAGCAGGCTCTGTGCTGTCAGCTCAGTGCCTGATGTGGGACTCAACTCACAAGCCTTGAGATCATGACGTGAGCTAAAGTCAGATGCTTGATTGACTGAGCCACCCAGATGCCCCCAGAGTATAAGTTTTGCATTTCTTTTTTAAATTTGTTCCTACATACATTATTATTTGTGATGATATTGTAATTAAATTGGTTTTTAAATTTCATTTTGCTGAACTCATTTATTCTAATAGATTTTCAGTAATTTCTTAAAAATTTTTTATTTGAAAAATCATGTCATTTGCAAATATCTCCAATCTCAGTGCCTTTTTTTTTTGTTTTCTCCCTTAATTGTCCTGGCTGGAACCTCTAGTGTAATGCTGAATAGAAGTGACAAGAGTGGATATCCTTTTCTTCTTCTTGATCATAGAGGGAAAACAATTATTCTTTTACCATTAAGTATAATATTAACTGTAAGTTTATTTTTTGTTTGTTTGTGTGTTTGTTTTGTTTTATAGATAACTTTTATGAAGTTTACGAAGTCCCCTTCTATTCCTAGTTTGGTGAGTTAATCACAAATGGTGGGGTGTTGGATTTTGTTGAATTGGGGTTTTTTGCATCTACTGAGACGACCATGTATTTTTTTTAAGTCTCTTTATATGGTACATTACATTAATTGTTTTTTGGACTTTAAACCAACCTTGCATTCCTGGGATAAGATAAGTCCCACTTAGTCATGGCATGCAATCCTTTTTATATGTTGCTGGATTTTATCTGCTAGTATTTTATTGAGGATTTCTATGTCATAAGAGATATTGGTCTGTCATTTTCTTTTCTTGTAATTTCTTCATCTGGGTTTGTATTTGAGTAATTCTGACCTCACAGAAGTCGTTGGGAAGTACTTCCTCCTTGTGTTTTGTAGGGCTGCCTTAACAAATTACCACAAACTGGTGGCTTAAAACAACATAAAGTTATCCTCTCACATTCTGGAAGCCCGAAGTCTGAAATCAAAATGCCAGCAGGGTTGGTTCCTTCTACATGCTCTGACAGAAAATCCATCCCATGCCTTTCTCATAGCTTTTGGCAATACTTGGTGTTCCTTGGCTTATAGATGTATCATCCCAACCTCAGCCTCCATCTTTAAATTACCTTCCCTTCTGTGCAACTCTGTGTCTTCTTTTTTTTTCCTATAGCTTGTAAGAATTACAGACTAGTCTAAATCCAGGAAGATCTTTAACTTAATGGTATCTGCAAAGACCCTATCCCCAAATAAAGTCACATCCACCAGTATGAGGATTACTTGGACATATTTATGGGGTCCACTGTTCACCTGTTCCAGTGACGACCAAGCCTTGCAAGGTCATGTACCCACTCATCTGCTCACTCTTTCAAAGGTTATACCAAAAATCGTAGGAGAAAATGGGGATATGGTGATAAATTGACTACAATTTGCCCCAAAGAATAACACTGTCTAGCAGGGCATTGTGGGGCACCAATAACTGAAATATAAAGAAGGAGATGGTAAAAGTCATATTATTTGGAGGCTGAAGGACTACTAGGAGCAACCCAGCAAAGGGGTGAGCTTTCCAAGCAGAGGGCAATATAGTCGGCAAAGTCAGGTGTTAAAAAGCAAGGGCCAGTCATAGATTGCTGCAGTTGAGTTTGACAGGAATATAAGGGGTATGGATGGGAAGAGTGGTCAGCAATGTCAGAGAAGCAGTCATCCAGAGAGTGTAATTCATCTCAGGGTGTATGAGGAAGGGCTGGGGCTTATATGCAGGACCTTGCATTCATTACCTCCAAAACGAGCCTAAAGCTCTATGACTGCAGGTAGGGATCATCTTGAGCTTATCCTGCAGCTGGAATATGTGAGTTGACCATGAACTTCATATATTTTCATGGGGGCGGCCTCTGGAGGTGACTCCCTAGAACCAGTCTAGCTCCCCAGTCTGGGCTCACGCTAAAGCCAACCCTGAAAATCTTACTTCCTCACCTGGCAGGAAAATCCCCGTAACAAACCGATTCCCAAGCTTCATTTCTTCCATGCAAATTTGCCTAGGACAGAATCCTGTCACAACAAACAGAATCGGGCTGCTCCTTGGAGCTCAGTGAATGCAGACCTGGTGCCTTATCTCAGTTTTAGAAGTCATAGTGGCGGAAGTTGTGATGGGGAAGTACGGTTGCTCCGGAACCCTGGGGTCAGCGTCTTGCAGAGGGACCCACGCAGGGCATGGGATGTGGAATGTGAAAAAAAAAGGATCACCCCAGCGAGACTCGAGATTCCGAGGGAAAGAGGTGTCACCTCACCCCACCGGACGTCATCCACGGTCTCTCCTCTCTGAGGAGCAAAGGCAGGGGGCAAAGAGGAAAACAGATTAATATCATAAAAGCTTCTGGGTCTTCAGCCAAGGAACAGCAAGTCCTAAGCAAATTGACACGAGGTTATTTGAAGGGAAGCATGTCGCACAAGCGTAACAATAAACAGCCGTGTTGGTCCAGCCACGCCACTTCTGCCACGGAAGAACAAGCTCAGGAGCAGATCTCCTGGGAGGAGCCCCCTTTGGTGGAACATTTAGACACACAGGAAGAACACACACTGGTGGGGCCTTCCTCCTGCGGCACCATCTGGGTGAAAAGGAGGTCAACATGTGCAGATCGGAAGCGCGAGGTTATGACACGGAACACGTCGGGACTTGCCTCTCCTAAAGCCACAGTTTTCCCAGATTCAAAATGACCAGAATAATAGCCTCTGCCCGCCTGCCCCACCCTTTCTCGTAGTGTCCCTTATCTCATCTAATTCAGTCTGGGGCTCACAGAAAGCCCTGTTGAAACAGGCGAAGAGAACACTGCACCCCACCCCACCCCCACCAACCCCCTGCACCTGGGTTAAATCTCACATGCCAAAATCTCACATGCCAAAAAACATGCACTTTGGCCCTGGAAGAACTGAGGGCTACCATGGACTAGAGCCAGGAGACTTGGCTTCTAACTCCAGCTCTGTCACTACCGTATTTGGTGGCTGGGGGAATGTCTTTTAGTATCTCTGAGCCTGAATTTTCTCTCTGTAAAATAATGCAGCGTTAAATGACATTTGTGCACGCAAAGCTCCCTTAGAGCTGTAGTTCATGAGTCCACTAGCCACAGCCTACTGGCCAATGCTGTTCACAAACTGTTTTTGTAAATAAAGTTTTATTGGAATACAGCCGTACTCATCATTCGTATATTGTTTATGGCTGCTTTCTCACTACATGGCAGGGTGAGGTAGTTAAGATAGATACCAACTGTGTGACCCACAAGCATAACATATTCACTACGCCACTGCTTTAGGCCAACACTGTCATTTTAACAGCAAGGAAGCTGGAGGCATGAACAGGGCAAGCAGATTGCCAAAACTCATGCAATTCAGGGCAGAGGCCAGGACAGCCCCGCTTTCCTGATTCACCTCACCCAAAAATTCACATCTGGCCTAACGCTTTCTGTTCAGTTCTAAATACCAGTGGAAGCTATGTTGGGGCAGAGAGCCTGTGGGGACAGGAGGCAGTTCCCAGGAAAGGAGTCTGTGGGGTTGGGGCAGAGCCTGGAGACTTCTATGGCAGGGGCAGTTCTGGTGAGTCCCGAGTGGCTGGCCAGGACGCAGGTCAGTGTGGGGTTCCCGTAACTCAGGGCCGCTGAGCCGAAGAGCAGAGCTGGGAGGCTCTTTTGAAAGGCAGCAGTACTTCGGGTGGAAATCAGATGACAGCTGGGCTCTGAGATGACATTGTAACCACAGGTCACGGATCTTGGTAAACTTCAGTTGGCTTTTGAACCACAAGAAGACATTTTTTTCTTGCCTCTTTACTCCCTGGCTACTTCCTCCTTCTAGCATTCATTAATCTGGCCGGTTAAACATTGACTCCAAATGCAGCCTCCTCTTGTTTCAAGTCCTGTTCTCCCTGTTGGTTTCAGAAAAAGAGTTCCCACTAAACAAACCTACTTTCCTTCTCTTTCTTTTCACAACCAGAGTCAAGTGATAAAGGAGGTGGGGTCAGGGGGTGCCATGTTTGCTATAAAAGACACACCCTAAAACCTGGGCCCCAGAGGGGAGGACACCCTTCAGATTCAGGCTAGCCATGCTTGGAAAGAAATTCATCAGCTGTAACACATACAAGAGAAAAGCCACTTAATTTAATTAGTGTGAAGGCACATTTTAGAGAAGAGATTTATAAAATGTTGATTTTTCTGGTTTCTCCACCGCTAAGCCAAGTACCAATTCCCTGCTTCTAAACACAAATGCGATTTCGCTTTAATTCCTCCCCCAGTTAAAAGGGAATGGCTTAGGGGGGAGAACCTTGAAAATGAAGGAGAAAACAGAGCGCCTGCGGATGGGGAGCAGAGAGAGGGTCTGCAGGAGGTGAAGGGAAGGACCTTCTGAACAGAAGGGCCTCGGGGCCTGGCATTAACAACGTTGCCACTCCACTTGGAATTGTTAGAATCCTCTGGAATGCAAGCTGCACGCAAGTGGGGATTTTACTCGTTGGCTGTTGGGTTCTCAGCACCTAGAAGAGAGTCTGGCATGGAGCAGGTGCTCAAATATTTGTTGGATGAATGAATGAATGCAAGATTGGTGGTCTGATCAGAGTGGGTGATGGTTCACAGTGGTTCATTCAGAAGCTATTCCCTAGCTGGGACAGAAATCACCATGGCAAACTTCATGCAGAATAAGAAGGACTCTCTCCTGAACCATTAAGATAAGCTCTAGAGAAACATCACTCCCAAGGGTAGTATTTCCACCAAGCACCCGGTGACATCCAGACGATGACCAACATACTCCTTTTGCTGTTTGTGCCTCTCATTTAAGGGGACTATATACCTATGGGAAGTTACATGTAATGTGATAGCACCCACTAACTAGTTAGTGGGTGCCTGTTTTGTGTCAGGCATTTTATATGTATTTTTTTCTCATTTAGCCATTACAGCCTTGCTAGGTAGGTATTTTTATCCCCTCCCCAGTTGACAGAAGAGAAAATGAAAGATTAGTGAATTTGTTCAAGGTCACAGAGCAGAATCTGGATCTGTCCTAGGCTTGTCTGACCCCAGAGAGAGTGCTCTTCCCACGAACCACACCTGCCTCTAGCTCTGTGACCTCCGGGAAGTCACTTCTTTCTGAGCCCCAGTGTCTATATTCCCAAACCCAGGGCACCGAGTAATATTATTTAGAACAGTTTTCTACATGTGCGTCTGTGAAGAGATGACTTCATTTCTCTGTGAGCCACAACGGAATTTTGTTTCTAGAAGTTGAAATAGTAACATGCTGTATCGAGGGCAGCTCAAAACGTTTCCTACCCGCTGCGGGGTTGGGGACCGTCTGGGCTACCTCGCTAAGTCCCGGTCCTGCTTCCTTTTCTGAAGGAAAGAAGATCCCCGCTGTGTTCCCAAGCACCAGCCTTGCCCTTCTGGCCACAGCTCTTCACAACGGCCCCATCTTCTGTTCCGTTTGTCCCATGCGAAAGTGAGAGCAAGAGGACCCCTTTCAGGGGCGCGGGACACAGGGCAGCGCGCTGATGCGGGCTTCCCCGTGTGCTGTGAGTTCTGGTCTGGGAGCAGCCCCCATGGGCACCTGCAGACAAGATACCTTCTGAAGCTGAGTTGGTGGGGAGAGAAGTTGAAACAGGGGAGGCGTCTGAAGGGTAAAACCCTGGGGAGCCAGCCCTGCTGGGCATCTTCATTCACCTGTTGCCCAATTTAGGAGATGGAAAAAGTTCAGATTCTTCGCACTAGAAGGAAGCATGGCAGTAATTAAATACAAGCTCTTCTTAGCTGCAGAACCCAGTGTGTAAAACAAAAGCCTATCCTTCTAGTTAAACCCAGAGGAGTGGGGGTCAGTAGCGTTCTTCTCCCTTGTCCCCTAGGGGTGGACCCTAGGGGTCTCCACAGAGCGCTGTTGGAAATTGTTTCAATCTGACCAGAACCCCGGAATGTTCCACCCGGAGTCCTGTAAGGTGAGTCATTTGTCAGGCTTGACCACCTGGCTGGCAGCAACCCTGAAGAGCACATTCAGGACGGAGCCCCGGCCAGCGAGGCAGTTAGAAAAAGGGTCCAAGTTCGTGCTGGTGGAACACACACCAACCACAGTTAAGGGCCGGGCCCTTCACCGGGGCAGCGTTGAGAGCAGCCCACACGGAGAACAAGGCCGGTAGTGATGCTCCTGCTTTGCTCTCCTCTGGACTTTTGGATGTCTACATCCATTCTCTAACCGTGATTTCCTTCCTATCCTCACTCTTTTCCCTTTACCGTACCTGTTACAGAACTTTATCCAGATGCCCAGGTACTTGGCTTCCGCATTTTCTGTAAACCTACAGCTCCCTCCTGGATGACATCTTTTCACACCCACCCTAGTCCCTGTGAACCATCAAGCTGGGCCGCTGCTAACCGGTCCCCGGGCTTCTTCACTCTCAGGCAGCCCAGATCTACATGTGAGGAGTCAGCGATCCGACCGCCAGCCCCTAGGCTCTCCTTGGCTCCCAGGCCATAACCAGGCGCTGAATGGGACTGGCCCATGGGTCCCGGGCCTGAGGCTCCACATCTAAAGTGGGAGGCCAATAATCAGGCACATGTGTTTTTCAAGCTTGACGGCACATTAGAACCACCTGGAAAACTTTGAAACTATTAAGAAGCCTGAGCTAGGGGCACCTGGGTGGCTCAGTCAGTTGAGCATCTCATTTTGCCTCAGGTCATGATTTCATGGTTCATGAGTTCGAGTCCCATGTCAGGCTCTGTGCTGACAGCTAAGAGCCTGGAGCCTGCTTCGGATTCTGTGTCTCCCACTCTCTCTGCCCCTCCCCCACTTATGCTCTGTCTCTCTCTCTCTCTCTCTCTCTCTCTCTCAAAAATAAAGCATAAAACGTTTTTAATAAATAAATAAGTGAAAGCACTACCAGTCACCCAAAGCCCCCACCCCCATGTTCCTTCAGTTTCTCCTCCCCAGGCTAGTAACACTCTTGTGATCTCTAACACCATATATTTCTTCTGCCTGTTTTTGATATGGTCTGCAAATGGAATTGTGGAGTATGCTCTCTTCATGTCTAACTCTTTTGATTCAATATTTTATTTGTAAGATTCACCCATAGGGGTGCCTGGTTGGCTCAGTCGGTTAAGCATCCAATTCGATTTCTGCTCAGGTCATGATCTCAGGTTCATAGGATCGAGCCCCACATCGGGCTCTGTGCTGGCAGCGTGGAGCCTGCTTGGGATTCTTTCTCCTTCCCTCTCTGCCCCTCCTCTGCTCTCTCTCAAAATAAATAAATAAACTTAAAAAAACAGATTCATCCAGGTTGTTTGGGGGAGCTGCTGTTCATTTGTTTTCATTGCTATAGAGTATTCCATTGTCTGTACTCACTATATATATATATATATCTTCTATTCTTTTTTTAAAACTTTTTTTTCAATATATGAAATTTATTGTCAAATTGGTTTCCATACAACACCCAGTGCTCATCCCAAAAGGTGCCCTCCTCAATACCCATCACCCACCCTCCCCACGCTCCCACCCCCCATCAACCCTCAATTTGTTCTCAGTTTTTCAGAGTCTCTTATGCTTTGGCTCTCTCCCACTCTAACCTCTTTTTTTTTTTTTTTCCTTCCCCTCCCCCATGGGTTCCTGTTAAGTTTCTCAGGATCCACATAAGAGTGAAAACATATGGTATCTGTCTTTCTCTGTATGGCTTATTTCACTTAGCATCACACTCTCCAGTTCCATCCACGTTGCTCCAAAGGGCCATATTTCATTCTTTCTCATTGCCACGTAGTACTCCATTGTGTATATAAACCACAATTTCTTGATCCATTCATCAGTTGATGGACATTTAGGCTCTTTCCATAATTTGGCTATTGTTTTTAAAACTTTTTTTAACATTTATTTATTTTTGAGAGACAGAGAGACACAGCACAAGTGGGGGAGGGGCAGAGAATGAGAGAGTCAGAATTGGAAGCAGGCTCCAGGCTCCAAACTGTCAGCACAGAGCCCAACGTGAGGCTCGAACCCACGAAGTGTCAGATCATGACCTGAGCTGAAGTCGGATGCTTAACCGACTGAGCCACCCAGGCGCCCCTAACTCTTCTATTCTTGATAAACATGTGGATTGTTTGCAGTCTTTAGCTCTCACAAGTAATGCTGCCGTGAACATTCTTGTGCATGTTTCTTCGGCACACACACGCATGCATTTCTGTTGAGTATGTATCTAGGAGAGGCATAGCTAAGAGATGCATACACTCAGCCTCAGTGGGTCATAGCAAACGGTTTCTAAACCATTTCTGCCACGCTGGTGTTTGCAAAAAGTTCCTTGGGTGATTCTAGTGAGTGGCTTAGGCTGGACAATCCCACCCAAGGCTTGCTAAAGAGTGGCCAAACCATTACCCTGAAACCCCTCCTGCATCATCCCCTGATGAGAGGACATGGGAGAGGCCATCACAGTTCCAGGGGAGAGGCTTGTCCTTCTCTGCCCTGGAGGGGCGGGAGTCAGGTGCCACATGCAACTGTGAAGCCAAGTGAGGTGGGGGCTTTCTTAGACATTGGTGTGTCTTCAGGCAAGGACGACTGACACGTCAGTCCTCTGCTATCTGCTTGCTGAGAATTCAATGGCCACCACCATCCAAACGGTGAGAGAATTCTTGGGAGCGCTTAACGCACATCCCCTGAAGGAAAGGGTTACATGTGAGTGTAGGGACAGCGCCCACTTCTTGTCTGGCTGGGGGACTGGGTGGGATCAACAGCGATTAGGCAAGACTGTGGGTCTGTGCCTGCAAATGGAAAGACAGACACCTCCCACCAGTTGCCTACAGCTTTCTGAGTGTGCACCTTGGCAATCCCTGCTCCCAAGCAGCAAGCACAGAGCAGAGGAAGTTCAGCAGCCACAGGGCTGTCCAGTGGCTGGGAAGTGAGGGAGGCCCATCACACAGAGGGAGCTGGGGGTGCAGCCTGCCAGCAGGGCCCTAGTCTGAGGGATGCTCTGTAGCAGCAGAGACCAACGTGAGATTGGATACCACATTCACCCTTTCTTTTTTTTTTATTAATTTTTTTTAACTTTTATTTATTTTTGAGACAGAGAGAGACAGAGCATGAACTGGGGAGGAGCAGAGAGAGAGGGAGACACAGAATCTGAAACAGGCTCCAGGCTCTGAGCTGTCAGCACAGAGCCCGACGTGGGGCTCGAACTCGAACTCACGGACTATGAGATCATGACCTGAGCTGAAGTCAGATGCTTAACCGACTGAGCCAGCCAGGCACCCTTAAAAATGCTCAGTAACTTTTTATAGTGATTACCTGTTGAAATGATGGTACTTTGGAACCATTGGGTTCAATAAAATATATTATTACAAAGTGAATTCTACCTGTTACTTTTTCCTGTTTTAAGTGTTGCTACTAGAAAAGTTAAAATTACGGGGCACCTGCGTGGCTCGGTTGGTTAAGCATCGGATTCTTGATTTCAGCTCAGGTCATGACCTCACAGGTTCGTGAGTTTGAGCCCAGCCTCAGGCTCCTTGCCCTGACAGTGCAGATCCTGCTTGGAATTCTCTCTCTCTACATCTCTCTCTGCACACTCTCATTCAAAATAAATAAATAAACCTAAAGGAAAAGAAAGTTTTAAATCACATGCATGGCTCACATTGCATTTCTTTTGCACATCACTGCTCTAGAGCATTACTCTAGAGCTCAATGGATGGGCAGAATGTCAGTGAACATTTGTTGAATGAATGAAAGAAGGAAGCCAAGGTGATCTGAGAGCAAATCTCATGTTACTCACCTGCTGAAAACCCTTTATTGGTTCCTCATTTTTGGCTAGACCAGGTTTCTGTTTTATGACCTGACATTTGAAGCTGTCATGTCAGGACCTGCTGCTCCCACTGGTTTCATTACCTGCTTTTCCCCACCCATGATATACTATCTTTGCACATGGGTCTCCCTCTGTTGGGCTGCCCCTCTTCCACCGTGTCAACTGGTAAGTTCCTAGGCATTTTTCTTTTTGTTTTTCTTTTTAATTTTTTTAAAATATAATTTATTATCAAGTTAGCTAACATGCAGTGTATACAGCGTGCTCTTGGTTTCGGGGGTAGATTCCCGTGATTCATCGCTTACATATAACACCCAGTACTCATCCCGACAAGTGCCCTTCTCAATGCCCATCACCCATTTTCTCCTCTCCCCCCACCCCCCCATCTTCCCTCAGTTTGTTCTGTGTATTTAAGAGTGTCTAATGGTTTGCCTCCCTCTCTGTCTTTTGTGAAGTTTCTCAAATTTCACATATGAGTGAAAACATATGGTATCTTTCTCTGACTTATGTCACTTAGCATAATACCCTCCAGTTCCATCCATGTTGTTGCAAATGGAAGGGTTTCATTCTTTCTCATTGCCAAGTAGTATTCCACTGTATATATAAACCACATCTTCTTTATCCATTCATCAGTTGATGGACACTTAGGCTTTTTCCATAATTTGGCTATTGTTGAAAGCGCTGCTATAAATATTGGGGTACATGTGCCCCTGTGCATCAGCACTCCTGTATCCTTTGGATAAATTCCTAGTAGTGCTTTTGCTGGGTCATAGGGTGGTTCTGTTTAATTTTTTGAGGAACCTCCCCACTGTTTTCCAGAGCGGCTGCACCAGTTTGCATTCCCACCAACAGTGCAAGAGGGTTCCCGTTTCTCCACATCCTCACCAGCATCTGTTGTTTCCTGAGTTGTTAATTTTAGCCACTCTGACCGGTGTGAGGTGGTATCTCAGTGTGGTTTTGATTTGTATTTCCTTGATGATGAGTGATGTTAAGCATCTTTTCATGTGTCTGTTGGCCTTCTGGATGTCTTCTTTGGAAAAGTGTCTATTCGTGCCTTCTGCCCATTTCTTCACTGGATTATTTGTTTTTCAGGTGTTGAGTTTGGTAAGTTCTTTTTAGATTTTGGATACTAACCCGTTACCAATATGTCATTTTCCTAGGCATTTTTCAAGGCACAATTCAATGTCATCCTTTCAGAAAATCCTTCCCTACCTATAGGCAGAACCACCTCATTTCCTGGCAGAAGGACCAGTCCACTGTGAGGCTCATTCTTCTTGTGTTGAATCCCATCAGATCACTGCCTCGTGTGTGCATCTTTACAGTCTATCAGGGCTCCCTGAAGCTGAGCAGGTTTGTGTCCTGTTGGTCCTTTACTCTTCACACCTAACATAGTCTGTGGGTTGACTGGTTTCAGCTGCTGTGTGGTTCTTACTTGGGGTTTGGTTATCGTCAGGTGGAAGCCAGGACTGGGACCATCTGAAGAGTCGTCTGGGCTGGGTGTCAGAGATGGCTTCTTCACCCCCATGCTTGGTGCCTCAACGGGGGTGGCTGAAAGAACTGGGCCCTGGCTAGACAGTCCTCTCCATGTGACTAGTTCAGAGTCCTCATAGCGTGATGATCTCAGGATAACTAGACTTCTGGAATGCAGGGCCTTTCCTCAGAGTGAGTGTTCCCCCAGACCCAGGCCACAACTGCAAGGCTTCCTACAACATGCCGCAAAAGTCAAGCAACATCGTCTCTGCTGCGTGCATTTGCCCTCGGGTTAGCCACGGGGCAGTGTGGATTCAAGAGGAAGGGAATTCTCCTGGCCTTGGACGTGCGCAGTTCATTTGGAGACCATCTTTGAGGACCAACTGCCACACGTCTACTCTGAAACTTAAACCAGGAAGGACAAATGAAACCCAGATACCTCGAGGATCTCCGAAAATGACACTGGGCAAAAATCAATACTTAATGAAAGGATATATGTTTAAAGAAAATACTTTCAGTAGGGCTTTGGGCCTCAGCTGTTTATCATATTCTACACCATATACCACACAAGTCATCAGGGAAAACCTCCAACACTTTGGAGCAAACATTTGTGAGTCTTTACGAAAGCCAGCACGCTTAAGAGTATTAGAGCATTCAATCAATTGGAGATAATCCATAGGAAACTTTTGCTTATTTGCTCATAGGAAACTTCGTCCCCCCCCCCCCCCGCCCCCAATAAGGCACTTACAGCCTTTGGTACAGAGTATAAGAACGTTCAGCTCTATTATTTACAGCAAAAAATTCAGAGACAACTTTGATATCCAGTGTAACCATATGGGGGACCATTATACAAGCATTAAACACTGCTTGACGAATTTTAATGGCAAAAGTGAAAAATTCATATGCAAAACGATGCAAAAAAGATTCTAATTATGTTTTAAAATGTGCATGCAGAAAAAAAAGACTAGAAAGGTAGTCATCAAGATTCCAGCAGTGACTAGAGCCACCTAGCAGAGTCATGGAAGTGTTTTAAAGTTTTCTTCTTGT
Organism: Herpailurus yagouaroundi; assembly: GCF_014898765.1. Classification (NCBI taxonomy): domain Eukaryota; kingdom Metazoa; phylum Chordata; class Mammalia; order Carnivora; family Felidae; genus Herpailurus; species Herpailurus yagouaroundi. The sequence goes on along the minus strand of NW_024412403.1, from coordinate 75,402,937 downwards.
GTTTTTCATGTTCTGCAAGTTTCATACAGGGAGCACCTACTATTTTTATAATCAGGAAAAAAAGTAAGAGTAAAATGAAACTCCACCGGGAAGGTAGGGCTGCAACACGGCTCTGCGTTTCCCCACGTCCTTTTATCCCAGCTCTTCCAGAGATCCGGATAATTATCCCTGAAAATAGTATCAGTATGATCCCCTCGAGGCCTTATCAGCTACTACGTTAGAGCCGTATGGTTGTGCGTGTTACTTAGGGGGTTGGACAATAAGATGACGCCTGTAAAGCTTCAGGATTTACAAGCACTTTCTTATATCCTACCTGAGCCTTGCAGAAGTCTGATGACCGAAACAAACCCAATCTCTTCATCACCGTTTGGCCCATGAGAAAACAGAGATTCAGCAAGATAAGGTCGCACACCAGCCCAGGGTCACACAGACAGTCAGGATTCAAAGCCAGGTCTTCAGGCTTTACACCTGTGGCCCTCATTGCCAGATCGGGGTTCCTTTTCTATGTGGCATGTACACTCCCACCCTGTGATAAAATTCCAGCCTCTTGAGACCACGTATGTTAAGGCGAATCTCTTTTCCTCATTTCCGTTTCCAAGGATCTTCGAGGCAGCTCTAATGTCTCCCCTGAGTCGGGCACAGCTTGGGTTCTGTCTGCTCTCGCTCAAGTGGCATCGCTTGGGGGCCACCCACCGTTTTAGAATCTTAGAATTTCAGAACTGGAAAAGATCTTTAAAGGTCATTCGGCCCAAGCAGCTCCTGCCAGCCTTTTACAGACACCATCTCATCTGAAAGCTATGTCCTTCCACAGTATTCCCAAGGGGGTGCCTGAGGCCGGGACAGGGTGATAAAGGTGCCCTTTCCCCTATTGAGCCACCAGACATCTGCCAGGTTACCTTAATTCAAAGGGGAATGTCAAGGCTACAAAGTGCAAAGCAGAGTGACTCAGCCCTCTAACAGGGACATGGTGGAAATATCTGAGGGCTCCAAAAGGAAAGAAAACCAAAGGCCAAACTCACATACAGAGAAAGCCAACTTAGAATAAATCGCACAGGCCAAGAAAAAACCCATGGGAAAAAGAAAAGAAAAAAAAAAATCTCTCTCCCAAGAGAGCTCTATTGTGTGTGCTCTGGGTCAAAAGAGCCTCACTGTGCAAAGGGGCTCCCCCACCTGCTGGGACTCTCCAGAATGACTTCTTTTTCTTCTGTCTGGGTTCAGCAAACTTCCTGCTTCCTCTATCCCAGGCCAGTGAGCCCCTACTGCACCGGTCAGCGAGGGCGATGCGGCTTGGCGGCCGTGGTGGCTGCTCGCTGGGCACTGGCACGAAGTGACTCAGTAAATACCACAGCTTTGATAATTCCTTGCTTCACTAGTCTCTTGGGATTCTTTCCATCTGCGTTGAGAGAAGGAAGTTGCACTTCCCTCTGCCCACAAATTCAGATGCTTTTATTCTGTTGAGGACTTATATAGATGGGTGCCTATTTCTAACACCAAGTAATATATTTTAAACAGGTGGTGAGCAAAATTTCTAAAAAAGAAAGTCCTTCCCCACCCTCCCCCCACCCTCCAGGAAAGCTTTGTTAATATAGACTTTTAGAAAGCAAAACTTCCTTCGGGTTTAAATGGAAACACTTTAGGGGCTCCTGGGTGGCTCAGTCGGTTATGCATCCGACTTTGGCTCAGGTCATGATCTCGCGGTTTGTGAGTTTGAGCCCCGTGTTGGGCTGTCTGCCGACAGCTCAGAGCCTGGAGCCTGCTTTTAGATTTTGTGTCTCCCTCTCTCTCTCTGCTCCTCCCCTGCTTGCACTCTGTTTCTCTCTCTCTCAAAAATAAATAAACATTTTTTTAAAAGATTTGAAATGGAAACACTTTATGTTAGAGTCCCTTTTGACCAGAATGGCTTATACATATGAACAACTATTAAGCATAAAAAAATCCCACAATTGTTTTCTCCTCCAAACAAAATTCTTTTGTGTTCATAAATGTGTTCACCGTGTCCATTAGGGAGCTTGCAAAGAGATCCACTGAGGCCATATCTCTTTGTTTCTGGGATTCCATGTAATCATTTCATGTATCAAAAGTAATTCTCATTAGATATATGTATCAAAGAACTGTAAACCTCGGTCCTCAGAGGTTACTTCACTCCACCCAGCTGATGTCAGAATCTTTCTCAGGCTGTCTTGAATCAACTGTATGTCAGGTTGGTGCATGCTAAGAATTTGGATGACATTCACATTTAATTGTCCCAACAACTTGCATGAGAGATGTGTAATCTCCAACTTCAAACGATGAACCCAAGTTAAGAGAGGTCAAGAAATCTATCCAAGGTCACAGAGCTACTTGATAGGAGAGCAGGACAGAAAGGCTCCTGAGTTCTTCTCCATCAGGGGGTCATTCACCACTGCTCCAAGCCTGCACTGGCCACAAACTCATCTCCCTAGGCAACCCAATTCCACTTTGAGGCTGTTTCTGTCATTTTATTTATTATTATTATTTTTTTTAACTTTTATTCATTTCTGAGAGAGAGAGGCAGAGTATGGGGGGGGGGGGTTGGGGTGCAGAGAAAGAGGGAGTCACAGAATCCGAAGCGGGCTCCAGGCTCCAAGCTGTCAGCACAGAGCCTAACGCGGGGTTCGAGCTCACCAATGCTGAGATCATGGCCTGAGCCGAAGTTGGACGCTTAACCGACTGAGCCACCCAGGCACCCCTGTTTCTGTCATTTTAGAGAGTTCTTCCTTGTACTGACCTGAAGCCTGCCTCCTCATACCTCCTTGTGGCTGAAGCCACACCTGGGGCCAGAGGCAGAGCTATCACTGGGGATGTCATGCAAAGGGCATTCTAGGAGATGTAAACGGGTGCTCCACTTACTGGGAAGTATTGTTTCCAAACTCTGAGTCAGAAGAAGTTGAGTGGGCACACAAGGAAGTGTTATCCCAGGGCAGTGTCATGGCAAGCCCACAGCTTCTGCACTGCCAAGGACAAGGAACTCTGGGTCTTGAGAAATATTGGGGGATGGTGAATACAGGAGGGGAAGCAGACAGTAGACCGTGACTCCCATGCCACAGGCTCCTTCATAGGAAGACTGTCAGCTCAGGAGGGAGACACACACTCTGATTAGATACAAGCTCAATTTCCCACTGTGTATCTGTCTGTGAGCCATCCTCGGGTTCTTGGATGGCAGTGGCCTGGAAATACAGGCCCACAGAGGTCGTGATTCTAGAAGGGCTGTGAGAAGACCTCCCCAAGTTCCCCAGCCATGTATGCACTCTGCCTGCGCAGCCCTTTGTATGCATCTCTTTACGTTGTCTCAGCGCGAGGTGTTTGCTTTAGTCTCCCGTCTAGACCGCGACCTTGCAGTGCAGGGGTTAACAAACCACGGCTCAAAGGCAAAATCTGTCCCTCCGTCTGCTTTTGTAAATAAAGTTTCACTGAAACACAGTCACGTCCATTCACTTGGGTATTGTCTGTAGCTGCTTTCTCAACAATCGCAGAGTGGAGCAGTTGTAACAGAGGCTCTATGGGCCACAATGCCTAAAATATTCACTATTTGTCCCTTAACAGAAAATTTTGCCGAATATTCCAGAGACCTAGGGCAGGGTCTTGTTCATCTCCGTATCCCCCAAAGTTCTGGCCATCATTTCTTTATATGTAAAATAGCAACTATACCTTTGTCACAGAGATATAGTGAAATACAAAGGAGATATCATATTTAGGGCTAATACATGTGGCATAGGACAGATACTCGATAAATATTTAGTGAACAAGTGAAAGAAGTAGAAGGTCAATCCACCCCAAGTGAAATAATGGGTGTGAAAGCACTTCCCACACCATGAAATGCCCTGTAAGAGCATGGTGGGTTACCATCACTGATGTCAAACACAGGAATGTTCTGAAGCAAAGCCTGCCCTCCCCCTCAGGCTTCCCGAATCCTGATTTTATGAGTAAAAGCTCACCGTCTTCATTTAGCTTGATTCATATTTTTATGTAGCTCCTCTCCAACCCCCTCTTTTGACATCTCCCTCTTAAGTACTAATCCTTATGTTAGATCTGGAGTTTCTTAAATAAGAGCTACCAAATATTGACAGCTGTGTGGTGTTTGTACCGGACCGGACTAGCTAAGCTCAAACAACATTTCCCAGATCTCCCTTCCTTGCATGGCCCTCCTTCTAGTTGGCCATACAACTAGCATAAGAGAAATTGGCATGAGACTCGGAAGGCAGAGTGAGGGAACAATCATTCCACTTGAAGGTCTCTGTAGGACCTCCAGTGACATTACAGGGCACTCCCTTGTTGTGGAAAAGGACCCCATTCTGCAGCCTTGCGAGCTCCTGCTGAGTCTTGCGTCAGGCATGTGGGCAACTCCATGCTGGGTGGCATGTAGGCCACCCACATTGTCAGGGTTAGATGTGGGGAGAGACAGTCGTGGGTCCCACGTTGTCCTTGCTCTGTCCTGCTTCAGATCCGGCTTGTCTTCCTGACTGGCTGCCTTGTGGCAACTTCAGAACCACCAAGAGACACAGAGACAAGAGTCTCCCCCCAAATTCTTCACCAGTTGCCCCTTGTCACCCCTGATTAGTAACTTCTCTCTTCCAGACCCTTCCTTCCACAGCTTCTCTCACAATTATGTAAAGTCTAGTCCCTATAAGAAATCCTGCGTTTTGTGTGTTTAATTTTTTTAAATGTTTCTTTATTTTTGAAAGAGACAGAGATGGAGAGAAAGAGAGAGAGAGAGAGAGAGAGAGAGAGAGAATGAGCAGGTGAGGGGCAGAGAGAGAGACACACACAGAATTTGAAGCAGGCTCCAGGCTCCGAGCTGTCAGCACAGAGCCCGACGCGGGGCTCGAACTCATGGCCCATGAGATCATGACCTGAACTGAAGTCAGACACTTAACCGACTGAGCCACCCAGGTGCTCCAGAAATCCTTTATTTTGGATCATTGAGAGTAGCTTTGCCTCCCTGATCAAAGTATGAGGAAGGGAGTCTAAAGCCTGGGTTCTCTGAATTGGTCCTGGCATTGTTTTCTAGAATGCTTACTAGCATCTCCGCTCTGATTATATTTAAAGGCGTTAATGATCCTGATGCCAATGATAAAGGGGACACTGGTAGTGCACGGTAGGCAGTGGCAAAATAGCTACTTAAATTCTCACCTACAATACTCATAAGTGCCTATAGAAAGCAAGGCCTTGGGTGACCAAGTAGTTGCTGCCATAGAACATTTTAGTGAAAATAAGGAGGAAAAAGGGATCGGTAGGTAGCTTCTAAGTGTGCCGGATAACATGGAGAAAGAAAATTATGATCTTGGGGTGCCTGAGTGGCTCAGTCATTTAAGCGTCCGACTTAGGCTCAGGTCATGATCTCACGGTTCGTGAGTTTGAGCCCCGCGTCAGGCTCTGGGCTGATGGCTCAGAGCCTGGAGCCCACTTCGGATTCTGTGTCTCCTTCTGTCTGCCCCTCCGCTGCTTGTACTCTGTCTCTCGCATTGTCTCAAAAATAAATAAACATTAAAAGAAAGAAAGAAAGAAAGAAAGAAAGAAAGAAAGAAAGAAAGAAAGAAAATTATGATCTTAGGACTTTAAGTTCCCAGCTCTAGGTCTGGCTAAAGAAAGCCCATAGCTCCTACAGCTACAGGGCCAAGATTTCTCAAAATCAAATTTCAAAGTCTAATCTTGGGCTTCATAATGTGAATGGCATTAAGACCTCCTAGGATCTCTTTTGTTAAGGTTAGCATACTGACTGGGAAGAAGTAGGACCCTAAAGATTGGGATATAGAAAGATTCCGATGAAGCTGAAGGCTTGAGGTCAGAATTTTGCTGAGCCTTCTGTGCCAAGAGAGGCAGTACTTCCTCCCAAAACGAAGGGCAGTGTCTCTCCTCTTCTGAAGAAACCTTCATTGGACCTGAACCAGGATCAAGGACCTAAGACGCCTTGTGGAAAACTACAGGTTCTCCTCGGGACCTGTCGCCACCCCTCTTAGTGCTTCTAGACTTATCCCTAGGGTTTCAACAGGTCCCAGGATTATGGATTAAAGTGTGAGTCGTGTGAGTATGTCACATACCACAAAGAATTGCCACTTTATATTCATAGAAACGTGAGGAACAAGTTTAGAAATGGATCTTGTTGATGTTGAATCTGGGTGGAAGGAATATGATGCTGGATCCAGTGAAATATATCAATATAGGGACACTGAGCGGAGATTCTAAATTCAACGTGTTACTGTGAGTAGCTTAGAGTGACTCTAATGGTTTGCTTGGTTTATTGAAATAAAACCTACCCCCAATGAAGGCTTATATCTAGTGCAATTGAAATACTAGAATTTTCTTGTTATAATATAAGAGAAAGGTAGCCAAAGGCTTATGGAAATCAGAACACTGGAGTAGATGTATTATGTGAGACCTGCTTACCCACCTTCTAATCATGTCCCTAGGAGGGTCCAGAGGACATGCCCTTCACAAAGGCTTTGTGATATGGCATGCACACTACAGAGGGGTGCCCCAGGACCTTTGAAAAACCTGTGGTAGCTAACAACTGTTGACCAGGAATCACATTGGTATTGCTTCCATTGGAGTAAGCTCCAAAAATTCATAGAAATGATGGGACACCCAGGTGGCTGAGACCAAGTGTAAGACACTTAATCACCGGAGACAAGACGGTTACCATAATAGACGGCAAAGCTAAAGCATTGATCAGAATGGTTTGGCTTGCAACCTGCAGAAAGCTCTTTGGCTTTGGCTATTTTTTTAAGTGTTTATTTATTTACTTTGAGAGAGAGAGAGAGAGAGGGAGGGAGAGAACGAGCAAGGGAGGGGCAGAGAGGGAGAAAGAGAAAGAAAGAATCCCAAGCAGGCTCCACACTGTCAACGCAGAGCCCGAAGTGGGGCTTGAACTCACGGACCATGAGATCATGACCTGAGCAGAAATCCAGAGCCAGAAGCTTACCCAACTGAGCCACCCGGGCACCCTGGCATTGGCTATCTGATCACAGTGTCCTGAAAATGGAAACTGATGAGTGGCCCATTCAAGTCTTATTCGATTTGTATAAATCGAAAGTTCTAGGTCTGGTGAATAGACATGACTTGATCACAGTAGAGAGTCATGGTCCCCTCAGTTGATTCCCAGACCTGAGCCAGTTCTCAGTCCCACTGCCATTTAAGAACTACGACTCAGCCCCACATTTATACATACGTTTTCTAGCTTTCTCCAAAAGTACCTGAGGGCATTTACCAGCGTGGCTTTGTACTGGGAAAAGGAAAGTTCCCACACTTTTCAGGAATTACTGGGCATTGTCTGTGAGCTGACACTCATTTTGAGAGACTGAAAGTGCCCCTGTGGTCCACAGTTAGAAGAGGGGCCTATGAGAGTCAAGTGATCCTTGGGGTTTTGGCTTGGGTCCATCCCACAGTGGGCTCAGTGTGGGGTTATACCCTGTGGTAGTTCCCCCAGTTCCAGAGTTGATCATTAGGGATAGACATACTCAGCAACTAGCGAGCTCTCCACACTGTTTTCCTTATTTATGGAATAAGGGTCATTATGGTAGGAAACGTCCCATGCAAGCCAGTAGAATCATCTCTGCCTAGAACAGTTTAAATTAAAGAAACACCACATTCCCGGAGACATGGCAGAAATTAGTGCCACTGTCACCATGGACTTGAAACATGGAGAGATGGTGAATCCTGCCGCATCTCCACTGAACTTGCTTATTTTGGCCTGATAAGTGGATCTCGGAGAATAGAGCTGGATTGTCGTAAACTTAATTGTTGGTAGCCCCACCTGAAACTCCTTTTCCAGATGTGGTTTTATTGCTGAAGAAAATCAACACAATCTCTGGCACTTATGGATCTGGCAAATGTTTTTTCTGGTTTGTTTTGTTTTGTTTTTTCCTCTCTCTCTTTCTCTACCTCTTAATAAATACCACCACCTCTTAATAAATACCACCAGGAGCAGTTTGCTTTGAGCCAGCAGGCCTAGAAATATACCTTTGCTGTCCTGCCCAACTGCCGTTAGGAGAAGTCACAGCATCTGGTCTCTCTTACCACTGAGGAAATGGCAGAATGCCCAGGGAACCTCTGGGTGTGGGATGCAACTGTTCATCATTTGGGCATGTTCCTTCAACTCCTTTGCTGAGGAACCCAAAAGGCTGCCACTTTTGAGTGGGGGCCAGAAAATGAGGAGACTTCGCGACAGACCCTGAGCAAGCTGCTCTGCCACCTGAATGCAACGTATGACTCAGCGGGTCCATTTGTGCTAGAAGTGTCTACGGTAGATAAGGAAGCTCCATGGAACCTTGAGCGGGTCCCTGTAGATCAGTCATAAAACGGAACGTTAGGATTCGAAAGCAAAACTAGGCTATGCTCTGCAGATAATTATTCTCCCTTTTTTAAAAAAAATGTTTATGTATTTATTTTTGAGAGAGAACACGAGTGGGGGAGGGGCAGAGAGAGAGAGAGAGACACAGAATCCGAAGCAGGTTCCAGGCTCTGAGCTGTCAGCACAGGGTCCAAAGCAGGGCTCGAACCACAAACTGTGAGGTCTTGGCCTGAGACGAGGTCAGACACGCAACTGACTGAGCCACCCAAGTGCCCCCAATTATTCTCCCTTTAAGAAAGCTTCTACCGGGGCGCCTGGGTGGCGCAGTCGGTTGAGCGTCCGGCTTCAGCCAGGTCACGATCTCGCGGACCGTGAGTTCGAGCCCCGCGTCAGGCTCTGGGCTGATGGCTCGGAGCCTGGAGCCTGTTTCCGATTCTGTGTCTCCCTCTCTCTCTGCCCCTCCCCCGTTCATGCTCTGTCTCTCTCTGTCCCCAAAATAAATAAAAACGTTGAAAAAAGAAAAATAAATTTAAAAAAAAAATAAAAAAAGAAAGCTTCTACCTTGCTCTTGGTCCTCACAGGGACAGAATGCCTTCCATGGGCCACCGAGTTACCATGAGACCTGAGCTGAAATTACGAACTGAGTTTCGCCCTGGTGAATTCATCAAAATGCAGAGCCTCACAAAGACTGCTTTACCGGTGTCCCTTTGTGGTCCCTGATGGGTGACTTTTCTCTGATCCTCAAACTATCCCCTTTCGGATTGTCACTTCTCCGGTTTCCACAATTGTGATAGTCAAAGCCTGTTATAGATCCTTTATTCTGTATCACTCACAGTGGTTCTGTTTTCCTAATCAAACCCAAACTGGTATCACTGACTATTATATACATGATCGTGTTTACTTTTACAACAGCTCTGCCTGACAGATTTAATTTCCTGAGTTTTACCAGCGAAGAGGCTGGGGGATGAACCATTTGCCAAGGTTCTCATTCCGTGAGCACTAGAATGAGATTCCACTCATGCCTCTGGCTAATTCCAGAACCGTACCACATTGCCACCTTTGGTGCCTGGGAGGAGCATAAGGTCTTAGCCAAGCTGCAGCCGGGTCTACCAGCTTGGGCCTGACTGGGCTAAGTTGTTTTCCTAGGCTCTTTTGTCAATCCAGCCAACAAAACGTTGGGATCTTCCCATTCAAGGGATCCTTCCTCTTTGTTCCCTGTTTGGGTTAATATCGAATATTGAAATATGTTTAAATTATGAAATATTTCCAATATATGGAAATGTCCAGAAAATAATGGAGCAGACGTTCTTGTACTCAACACCCAAAACTGCCATATTTGCTTCAGCTCAATTTTATTTCTTCTCCTAAAAAATATGGTTGTGTCAGCATTGTTTGCAAACACCCACCAATACAGGAATGGATAAATAATTGGGATGTTCAAATGCAAGTGAACACATACTATCAATGTATATGGAAATTAAAATTAATAAGCTACATCAATATTTTGAGGCGAAAAGACAAATTGCAGGTGGAAAAGAACAACATAATCGTATACACGTACATTTTTAAAACCAATGGACCCCCCCCAAATCCGCAGTTCCAGTATCTGAAACTCTTTTCCGGAGCTGTTCTCTCAGGGGCTTCTAACCAGCCTCAGTGCACCCTTGATTCTTTCCACCCTCACCTCTATTTCCATCTCAAAGACTTTCCTGCAATACCACTTTATCCTTGACCTCTCCACCTCTTGGCATGAGCAGGCCACCCCAATCAGCCTGCTCCTGCAACTCCATTTGGAGATTTATAATAATCTTTTGCATGTGAAAGAAAGCACAGTTGTGGGTCTTTCCCTGAAAAAGTAACTCACTGTACTTATTTACAAATATTATAGTTCTTTTGGGGCGCCTGGGTGGCTCAGTCAGTTAAGTGTCCGACTTCGGCTCAGGTCATGATCTCATGGTTCATGAGTTCGAGCCCCACATCGGGCTCTGTGCTGACAGCTCAGAGCCTGGATCCGCTCCAGATTCTGTGTCTCCTTCTCTCTCTGCCCCTCCCCTGCTCACACTCTGTCTCTCAAAAATAAATAAACATTGAAAAAAAATTTTTTTTAATTAAAAAAAACACAAATATTATAGCTCTGTAGACCTGAAATTGATCAGGTAACACACTGACCTCTGGTTATTTGTCTGGGATGCCCTTCAAACCCCTTCAGTCAGCAAACACAAATAAGACTGGCTATCCCAGGTTTGGCGGTAGTATGGAACAGGGTGGGCATTCTTGGGCCCTGCCGATGGAAGCGTAGACTGGTGGAGCTACTCTGGAAGACGGTTTACTGCAGATGAAGCTACGGCTACTTTTGAGGACCCAGCAATTCCACTTTCAGGAAAATCCCAAAAGAAATGTGCACACACGGGTAAGAATGTTCCCCGCAGTACCACTCGGACTAGTTCCCCAAAAGAACAACCCAAATGCTCATCAAAAGTCAAATGTGTAAGTAAATCGTGGTAGATCTTTATGGTGTGGTGGTGAAAATATGCAAACTGCAGGCTTATAACCAGCACGGGGGGTTTTGTTCCCAATGTTGAGAAAAGGAAGCCAGACACGGGAGAGTACATGCATTTGATTCCATTGTATGGGGGTTAAAGACAAATAAAATCTTGGTGTTCAGGGACTAGTGGTGCAAACTTAAGAGGGAGGAGGAGAGAAAAACAGGGAGGTGGTTGCCATAAAAGTCAAGACAAAAGTTATTTTTGGTGGAAAAGGCGTAACAGGAAGGGGCTCTGGGGTGCTGACAATGTTCTGTCTTGCCCTGAGTGGTGATTATGCAAACATTCATTTTACAATGGTTTCTTTTGCTGGTGGGCTTCAAGGACTTTTTCTGTATGTATCTATGTTGTTTAATGGTTTTTAGACCCCTGCCTATCATAACACTCTTCTAATTTTACAGTCAGAATGCAAAAAGAGGATCTGCAGGATTTTTTTTTTTTTTTTTTTCTGTGAAACTTCAAATTCTCAAACGCCATCCTGGCCGTGGTTCCCCCGTAAAACTTCCATTTGCTACCCAAGAAACAACACTTACCTAGGGCTCCTCGTTTTCAAAACAGGCATTTTTTTTCAAAGAAAAAAATCCCTTGACGGAATTGTCACATGTGTTACCATATGTGGAAGAGGAGAAGTGGGCAGGGAACCCCACCCTCACGAGCAAAGTGATGTACCAGGCACACCTTTTCACAGTGCAGCCTGGTTAAATTCCAAGTCACAGACCGTTGGGGACCCCAGGGGATAAATGACACCAGAAAGTGGTAGGCCTGTCAGTGATAACCAACAGACTTAATGAGCAATGTGTGCACTCCCTTGTACAGAAGAGGAAACCAAGGCCCCGAAAAGTTGGTCAATTTCCTACCGAGGAAATTGAAAACCCAGACATTGGACAGAGGCCCTCTGACTCGAGAGCCCGTGCGAGTAACCACCAACCACGGTCCATCCCCCAACCGCTGTCTGAATTGGGGATCTGCACGTATCTGTGCAGAACCTTGAAATTCTCCCTCTTCTCTCCCCATGGCTAAACATTCCTTGTCCTTGGCTTCTCATTTCCTCATTGGCCGACCTCGTTCCTCACCCGGTTTGTTGCAAAAACCCTCTTACCTGTTCCCTCTGCGTCCCAATGCGGCCAGGCTGTCCACTGTCTGCCTTGCCAAATCCAGCCCCTCCCATGACTTAGAGCGCCCTGCACGGCCTGGCCCCTGCTTTTCCTTGAGGCCTCATCTCCTACTCATTTCTTCTCATACCTATCTGCCAGTGACCCCAGGTGTACTCACTGTACTCACCACAGGGCTTGTCTCTGACAGTCTGTCCCTCCCCTCCACCATCGCCCCAGCCCCATTCAACCTTCCAGACACAGTACAAGCACCAGCTCCTCTGGGAAGCATTCCCTGATGATGTCCAGCCAGAACCTGTCTTCCCCGATTCTCTGAATCTCTCTTGTCATCTTTCTCAGCGTCTGCCCTGCCTGATATTTGCTCAGCTGTCACCCTGACTAGGCTGTAAATTCTTGAGAACTGGGACTGTGCCTTACTTACCTTCTGATCCCCGAAGTCGGGCATAGAGCCTAGCGTATACCAGCTCTTCGATTAGTATAAACGGATCTGTTTTGCCCACCTAAGTCCGTATCCAGTGGTGAGGACTTCCATGGCCCTATGGCATTCTCTCGTCCTGACATTGTGGCCTAGTTCCTCCCCGAGCAAAATGGCTACAGCAGAAGGTGAATGGAGTCTTTCCCCAGCCAGAAGGAGACAACTGATACTGGAACAGCACAGAGGACTATTCATCTGGGGTGCAAGCCTGGCTGGGTGCCCACCTGAAATAGACTCTCCCTGTCCCCGTCTGGGACTCCAAAGACTCCGCCAAGGTGAATCAGGACAAGGAGAAGTGGAAAATTCCACATTCGCAGTTCACTGAGAAACTGGAACCAGAAATCAATGTTTCAGACCCAGCCTGTCTTGTTTTCCCAGACAGGACTCCCCGATCTCGAGTCTGCCCTGAAAGGGGCTGTAGCAGGAACAGCAGAAGGCTGCCATGAAGACTTTCATGTGGCTTTCACGGCTACGAAAACACCATCTCCCTCTGGATGCCTTCAGAACACAGATTCATTGAGAATCTGGCTTTTCTTCCAGGCGGGGCATGCGGACTATTTTTCGAGGGAAAGCACATGCATAATTTTTGGAGAAATATACATGTTTAATTTCCTTTAAGCCCTTGAAGCTTTCTTCCTTAAATAAATCATCCTACATGATCCTGTGACCTGAGACCTGGAAGTGGTTTTGTCCTGGCCTCAAGCCACGGCCTCCAGAGAGAGGGACTCTGTCCTATTTGGACGCCCACATGAATACACACGATGCTGCCTTGTTCTTACCCAAATGGGCTGACCAGATGGAGTTGCTAGAGTCTGTTATCCGTAGGACTTTTCAAGAGCTGAGCAGGACCGTCAACCTGCCTGCCTGCCTTGTCAATGAAAAGGCACAGGAAACAACTATGTTGCGAGACATAGCGAGATCTGCAAGCCAGGCAAAGAGATGCCGTGTAAGCCTTTGAGAAGCCCAGCAGCCGAATTGGCAGGCACAGAAGAAACTGTCTTCGACAAACCTCTCAATTTACAGAGCACATCACAGACGTCCACAGAGGAAAGTCCTGTCACCAATGTTTCCCAAGGACTGCTTGTGGAAGATCACCCGAGGAACTGCTCCCAAGGGCACTTCTGGCCCATCCCAGACTCAGAATCTTGGGGATTGTCCCAGGAGCCAGGGGCTTCAACCAGCTTCCCATGTGATTACGATGTGCCCTGGAGTTCAGGAAGCTGTGCTAAGCGCTCTAGCCTTTCTGCCTAGACACGGCCAGGATCTCACAGGCCTCAGCTGATCTTTTCATCTGGCTCTGTTTGCCTGTCCCTCTATCTACCATCAGTCCATCCTGGGCTTTCTTGCCTCCTGACCACCTCTCTCCTCCGCTCCCCTCCTCCATCCCCCTATCTAGGGCATCCCAAGCTGCCAACATCCACCCCCCCCACCATTTCTAACCCCAGCTGAACAGGGGCCCCAGAGAAGATCTAAAGCTGTCTCCTCCGGCCCTGCCCCCCATCCAGACATGATCCTTCCTCTGGCTCCCCCTGTGCACTTAGTGATGACGTTATTCATAGAAGTGATAGCACCTGCTGTTTCCGGAAGCCGGAAGCACTGGGTGGTCTCCAGAGGGGTTTGTAAGATGATAAGGGCTTTTGAACTGGGGGACTCGTTCAAGGCTTATTATAAATGGAGTCCGCGGATTATTTAAAAAGAAATAACCATTTTGCCAAATGTGTCTGCTCACTTCTGGTGTGTATGGTTTAGAACTTTGTTAAATTCATGCAGTGAAGCTTTTGTTGTTATAGTCTGTTCCGTCCACCCACCCACTTGCAGCCATCAGATATTAATTTAAGTAAAGGTCGTTTTGAAATTCCTTCTTGAATGGGTGATACTTACTTAGAGGCAGGCCTGTCTAGCCCTAAAGGAGGCACAGAAGAGGGATGGAAATACATGGCTGTCGTAACCTGGGCCACGTTCCTGCTTCACCTCTTACAGCTGTTGGGCCTGGAAAACTTTGCCCAGGGCTTCAGTTTTCTCATCTGCAAAGGGACCATCGCATCTACCTCACAGACTAGGCGCTATAAAGCCAAAAACACCATGCCTGAGGCTGACACATAGTGAACGTCCCTCTCTTGTTCCTTCACAAACTGCTACTTTAGACCGTTCACTGCAAAATTTTCTAGGCCGGATTCCCTGTGTTCTAAACTCTTCCTGGTAGCCAGAGGGCCCTTCTGGAAAGAACTGTAAGTTGTTCAAGAGAGAAGAATAGTTTCTGAGTCATTACCATTGAAATGACCATATCTCAAATAGGTACTTAGGATATAGCCAGTCATGGTCACCTTAAGAAGGATAAGCACCGAACTATCCGATTTAGACTAGACAACATCCAAGGTTCTTCCCATTCTCATGAGGCTGTGATAACAAATTTGACTTGGCATTCAAGGCCCCTCGTGATCACAACCAAACCTGTCTTGTAGACTCATCTAACATTATTTCTCTCAACCCCAAAATTCTTCCAAGCCATGGTATTTACCATGTCCCATAAATGTCCTACCCCTTCCTGCCACCAGACTTCTGATTCTTCTACTTTCCATTTCTCTTTCTTCTTTCCCATGTTAAATCCCACCCATCATTGAAGGCCCTCTTCCATCAAGTCTCTTCTGCCTCCCCAGCTGCGGTTCACCCCTCCAGCCTTCCATGTGCTCTTCTCTTAGGGTGCTAATATTAAGCTGCCTTGTGTTCCGGACATGTGGGAACACATTTTTACAGACTGGGGATCCTTGGAGAGAAGACAGTGCATCTCAGTTTTTCCTGGAAGGCCCCCGGCACCTGCTGCATGGAAGTTGTTCATGGACTGTTTATTGGATTGAGCCAAAGAACTTCAAGGATTAATTCACGTATGCTAAACTTTGGTTTGAGTATTTTCCTTACTTAGGTCATGTTGGCAGCAAGGATCAGGTACCCTATCAAACAATTTCGAGTGAAAAGAGAGGTTATTGAAAGGATACAAGAAACTGCTACTGGCCTCCAAGGACAGGAAGGGGGTAGTAGCACTGGCTGGGTCACAAGGGAACAGTAAAGTCTCCTCTCTCTGTCCTTCAAGGGCTACAGGATCTCTCGTCTCCAACTCTTTCTGCGTGTCAACTCTATTTCCTTCTTGGCAGACTGGACCTCTCTGTAAGACTTATTTTTCTCTCTTGCAAAATTTAGGCTGGCATGTGACTTCTGCTTTGTCATGAACAGTACTAACCACTGTCCTGATACCTCAGGGTCTTTCAGTTCAAGCTTACTTTTAACTTGAGTCTCCAGGTGTCTTAGCTCAAATTCTTTCAAGAAAGAAGCTAATTGGCTTGGCCTAGTCTGTAACCCAATGTCATGCATCCATCCCTGAGCCAATGACCTGATAAGGATCACTGGTACATGATACCCCATATGACTTCCCAGGTCCCCCCCCCCCTTTCAGCAAGAAAGGAGTCAGGGGAGAAGGTTTCATTGTTTGCCAATGGCAGGCCATTGGTTGGACTGTCATCCCTAGGTGAATCTAGTACAATAATGTCTATAAAAAGCAGTGAAGGATATAGAGACTACATTATATATCTTCAGGGTAGACCTACAGGTCAAAGTGTTGGCTGTTCCCTGATGGTTTCACAGGAGACCCTCAGATGTTACCAAATATGGATCTCTGGAGGCGTGGGAGATGAGGACTACATTCAGGTTGGCTCGATCTCCCCTAGAATCTTCTACTTGCATTTCTTTTCCAAGAGACTGATGAATGGAGTGGGCAGACCTGCCTAGATGGATATTTCTGGTCTGCCTTCCCAATAGTCAGCCAGCAGAAGTGATGCTGGTGTTGCCAAGATGAAGAACCAGGGAAAAGGAAGAGAGTGGAGGCGCAGGGTAAGGAGCCAGAGTCATACTCACTAAGTCATGGAGAGGACTTTTGAAGATGGAACTGAATGTCCGTTAAAGCAGATTCAGGCTGGTGCCTCAGAATGATGCTTGGGCACTGTTTTTTAGTGTTCCTTTCAGATCACTCCCTTCAGCATAAGCCAATGTCATGGTATCTCCCATCTAAAAAGAATCCACCGTTGACCCCTTTCATCCCTCTCCATCTTCTACCTCAGTATCTTATTCGACTGACTGTAGTTCCCAAATTCACACCACCTCTGCCCACGTTGCCCACAGAATATGAGGGTCGCTTCTCTGCCACAGAAGCCTGGGGAGACCCAGAGGATGGTGCTTCATATGAACTTCTAAATCACAAACCACTGCACCTGCTGTTACTGTCTTTATTGGCTTAAGCATTGAAAGACTAACTTAGAGCCAAGGGCAGAGGGGAAACATTGTCCTCTTTTCTTCCATCTTTAGGGGACCTTACCCACCCTTCAAGACCTCATGTGAACATCTCCTCTACTAGGAAGCTTCCCTGACTTCACAACCAAAACAAACTTCTCACTCCTCTGGACTCCACTATCCCCTTGTTTCCAGCAGGAAGGTAGCGCTTTTCATGTTCCTCTTGGGTGTCCCTGGGTACGAGTGCTCCTTGAGCACAAACCTAGGTGCTCCTCATAGGAAGAACCACACAGTGCCTGCATCTTTGTGGGTACTTGACACCCACCAGCCTCTGAGGATCAGTCAAAGGAAGACCTAGGTTCTTTCTCCTACTTACTCCTTGCGGGTTATTATGCAAGACTCAATCTCCCTAAAGTTCAAAATGCTCATCTCCAAAACAAGGGCAGAAATGATCTTCACCCTGCTTACTCAAATCCAATGAGACGAGTGGTGGTGAAAGTTTTGCAAGTCCTAAAGAGCTGTAGAAGTATGTGCAGACGGTTGTCAGTGCCTACCGCACTGTTCTCAGGGAGAGCCTGTGGACCTGGCCTAAGATGTAACAGCATTACATCCATGCGTGTTTCTGCTTCTACGGTCTAATTACAAACTGTGAGTTGGCCTTAACCCTGCATACTGATGCCAGATGCACCTGCCAGATGCCTGTGTGGATCCCTCCTCCATCCAGGGTCCTAACCTCACGATGGCACCTGTAGATTCACATGAGATGCCTAAAAGTTGCAACAGGAAGGACAGAATTAGAGCCATTTTCTTAGGCTTCCTGCAAGGTTTATTTTGGTGCCCACCCACAGGGCACTGGGGTGTGAAGCAGTTTCCTTTCCCAAGCCATTCATTCATTCATTCACTCACTGTTTGGTACCCTCCCTCGTGTAAACAAGCAAGAATCGCAGAATAAAGAGCGATATGAGCACTGACAGGCCTTTGCAAAGGCTCTCAGGGGAGCAGATCTCCCTGCAGAGGAGAAGCACCTATGTCAGACTCCGGGGGCGGGGTGGGGGGGGGGGGAGAGAAGCTCCCTATGGAAGGTGACACCTGAGCTGACCCTTGAAGAAAGGATGAACCAGATGCCCTTGAGGACACTGGGGAGAGCCTTCTCTGCCGCAGGAACAGCTCGTGCAAAGCCTGCAGGTGAGCCCCTGAAAGAACAAGTTGTTCAGAGCAGCTGGAGTATATAGGCTGAAAGCGGTGTGCGGGCAGAGATAAAGCCAGAGCAGGATACGGTGGAGCCAAGCCCTGGCTTAGGAGCTATGCAGAAAGATGCTTGAAATGCCACCGTTAAAACTTGCTGGCGGCTTAGTTACCCGGAATGGGTCTAATCCACTGCTCTTCCTCTTTCACCATTCATCAAGTGTCCCTAGCCGTCTGCCTCTGGCCACAGACCAGCAGGAGCCTTGGCTGGGCCGCGTGCAAGAAGCCCAAGCCCGGAGCCAGGCCTGGGAAGATGCCTCCAGCGTAGGCAGGCTCGGCTGCTGCTGCCAGGGCATCCGAGCGGGGCCCAAAGACTGGCCGGGAGACCAGCAACCCACGTTGCTTCCCAAGCCTTCGAGCCCTTCCCTTCCGTGGTTAATTTTCACTTTTCATAAAGATGTGTTCGTTTAGGGCACCAGGAGGAATGCCTGATGGGGAACACATGCTTCCCCAACGGCGGCCGCTTTGATTCGTGCCCAGGCAAGGCTGCACACATCTTGCCGGCCCGAGCTTGCGTCGCGTGCCGGGAGCCCCCTTGCCACATGAAAGGCGCAGCGCTAGTCCCCTTCCCTGAGGGGCAACTCTGGAGAGTGGCCGAGGCACCCCCTCCCCCGCACAGCAGGCGCACACTCGGCTTCCAGCAAGGGGCCTGGGGCCACACAAAGGAAATGGCAAGACCGTGAGTCACCCAGGGACTCTGCGGCCGCCTGGGCTGCAGGCCCACAACAGGACCTTTGTGCTGAGCTCCAGGAGGATGAGCAGGACAGGCTGCAAGGAGGCACACGTTTCAAGGCGCTGAGTAATGCTTGGGACAGGGGAGGACCCTCGGCTGGAAGCAGACCGACTTCCGGGGCCCCACCTCTCTCCAAAGGCATGGGTGGGGAGACATCTGTCACACCCCCGTGAGGGTGCATCCTGGTTTGTGGAAGTCTGTCTTCTTCACAGTGGTGTGAGGGGTTTGAGGCCCAGAGCATATCTGTTTAGCTCCCCAGACCTACCATAGCCCCTAACACAGCCTTGGGTTTTTGCGATGGATGGATGGATGGATGGATGGACAAATGAATGGAATCACTCATCCACACAAATACGTGTGAGGAGCTGTCCCAATGCCCTCATTTCACAAATGGGGAAATGGAAGCCCAGAGTTGGGAATGGACAGAAGCCACGTCCCACAGTGGATAAGTGAGCCCTAGAACGTGGGCACCATGCTGCCGGGCCTGCTTTCCTCCACTGGGTAGGGAACACCTGGTGGGGCATGACTGATGTATGGGCAGAGGTCAGGGGGAGAACCCAAAGACAGCCACAGAGGACAGGGTCGGGTGGTAGAACTACCTGCAGGGTGAGAGAGAGAAACCAGAGAAATAGGAGGCAGGGTTCCAGGCCTTAAGGCGACCACAATGTCTTGGCCTAGGAAGTTCCTAGGGCTTATACAATATGGGGAAAGAATCGGCATTTGTCTAGCACCTAGTGTATATCAGGCATGGTTATTTAATCTTTACACAGCCCTGAGGAAGGCATCATTACGGATGAAGAAGGTGACCGGGGCCTCGTCTCTCTGCGACAGTCGTTGCCAGCTCCATGAGGATCTCAGGAGTGGCGGTCACCTGGTGGGCCCCTGTGTGACAGGACCGAGTTCTCAACCCGGCAGACCTAGCTATTCCGTAATGTCCGTGGCCTCGGAAGGGGTCGGCGTTTCAGGACTAACTCGCATCAAACTCACACTCCGAGTCCGACATGTTACAAAGCGACTAGGGTGCCGACGGTCTGAGCTTTTTCTCCCTGCGAGAAGGTGAGCACCAGGAGGCAAGCAGGTTGCCTGGGGACACGGAAGCAGACCACAGGCTTAGAGCCCAAGCCGGGGAGCTCTGATCACCGAAGGCCCTTGTGTCCACAGTGGGGTGGCCAGCCACGAGCTGCACATCTGAACTCCCGAGGCTACGTGTGCCCTGGCCAACGTGTACAGATGTGGCCTCCCTCTGTGGCCTTTTCTTCCTTAACCACCATGCCAGCCACACTGGCCACACTCCTTACATACAACAATCTTCTTTCAGCAGATTTCACAATCCAGCGAAACAACAGATTGGTGGAAAAGTTCAGACCAGCACAAACAGCCGCACTCTGGAGACCACACCCTGGATGCCCTGCTGAGATTCAGAGCGTCCACAAGTCTTTGGCCTCCTCTCCACAGACGGTGGCATAGGGCAGATGCTGTCCTCACGTGGCAAGAATCATTCCCTTCCCCTGGCCTTTTCCAAATCCTTAACAAAAGCTAATTTTAATTGAAGGACGAGGGCACCAGACTCCCACCCTCTCCAAACTTCCTTAACTACCCAGTTTAAAGAGGAGGAGTTTAGAAGACGTTCAGTAACTTGCCCAAAGTGACAGAGCTAAGAATTGATGGCATAAAGATTCAGACCCACTGTGTTAGGTACTCTTCCCCTTAAGACTATTAACCAGAAGGCTTGCTAGGCACCAGGCACACGTGCTCAGAACTTCACACGTTTCTTCACATAATCGCCACGGCAACACCAGGAGACTGCCCTTGTCTTCGTTTTGCAGGTGAGGGTTGAAGGGCAGAGCGGTGAAGAAACGTGCCAGAGCCACAGGGTCACACAGCTATTAGATTCAAGAGCCAGGTTTCAAACCAGTCTGTCTACCTCTCCACCCAAGCCCTTGGCCACCCCACTCCACGGCAGAGCAAAGCCCAATTTCTGCAATAAGTCAGCCCCACGGTACCCCCCGGGTGCCGCCCTGGGGAGAAGCAGTCTGCCCTCTGAGTGACGAGGAAAGGGAGCAGCAGACCGGTCCTGGGCTTACCAAAGTCCAGGGTCACACCCTCCACATTGTCAGTCTAGGGATTAGGTTTGTATCAGTTTCCCAGAGAGAAACAGGTTCAGGCGGCCTGACTTCGGATGACTCAACCCCCAGGGGTCTGAGCCAAACCCAACTAATTTGATTCACCTGTAAGATACCCGGGCCAGGAGGTTGTGGTCCAAAACCCTGGCTGTGCAGTGAGACGCAGCTGAGTCCGAAACTCTGTCCACCATGTCTGAGCCCTGAGACTTTGGACATGTTACTCACCCCCTTTGAATCCTAGTTTCGGCCTCAGAAAATGGGGGAAATAATGCCAACCTTGCCCAAGGACCGCAGCTTAAGCAGATGTGTGTGAAATTCTCAGCATGGTGATTGACAGTAGGAGCTCAATAAGCGGTAATGCTTCTGATTTTCATTATTATTGTTTGAACACTGGGCTTGGCCTCCTGATAACCCCCACCCCCACTCAGTGGGAAGGTCACATTGTGGGAAACAGATCTGAGCCCAGAAGGTTGTTAGGTGAGCCCAAGTAAGAGGGTAGGGCCTGAGCTCTCAGCCCAATAGAGGGACGAGGTGCTCCCACCCTTTCCTCCCAGCGATAGGGCATTTCTGTTTGTACGGCCACCCAGTGCTGGTTTGTACTCGGAGCCCCCTCTACTCCCAGAGTTGCTCCTCATAACAGAGTCTCCTGTCTGGGTACTTCCTACCCACTGAAAAACAGCCCGATGCCACCTCATCTTCACAGCCCCTGGTGGGTCAACTCTTGTGCCCCCTCCAAGGCCCTGGCCAAATACACTTCCCAGCCTCCCCCCACTCCACCCTGCCAGGCAGAGGGAGAGCAGTCACATGCTGATCATGCCACACGCGCAGTCCAGGCCCTGGGACCTAACAGTAGAGGGCACAGAGGCGGCTCTTCCCTCTCTGGAGCTTGCGGTCTAGTGGGACAATAATCAAAGCGAAGAAATAAACCAAATCATTCCAGCTTCTGGTAATTACTAAGAGGGAAATAGCCAGTGCGATTGATAGACACTAACTCTGTGGGCGATGGGGTGGTCAGGAAAGGGCTTTCTGGAGAGCTGTCATTTACCCTGAAGCTGGAAGGATGAGATGAAGCGAGCTTTGCCAAAAGCTAGGAACAGAGGGTTCCCGGCATAAGGAACAGTTCTTCCCTCCCAAGGAAGGAAAAAATTTGGTGTGTTTCTCAACGATCAGAAAATCAGGCTGGAGCAGATGGAAGGGGTGGGAGGAGGCGTGGCAATCAGATACGGGCAGAGTCCTGACTCCTGTGTGCCTCCAGCCGGATGTGCGAGAGCGGCAGTAAGGCTTGCTATTTATTGAGCAGCTAGTATGTGCCAGGCAGTGTGTAGGCACTTTCCATACACTCTCTCACTGAATCTTCATTCTCCCTGCCACCCCTCCCAGGACACGACATCCCTACTCGTGCTCTCACCCACGTCTTGCCGTACCATCAGTATTTCTCTGCGGCTGTTTCCCTGCCCACTCTCCCAGCCTCCCCCCTCCCACCCCCCTGCGGCCCACCACTAGACTGCAAGCTTTTCTGTAAGCCACCTCGGGACCCCAGCACACAGCACTGGAACAGGGCGCTCCCGTGTCTGTGGGGTTTTCAGCATAACTTGGGCAGTTGCGGTTTAAGGGGTCAGGAGCAGACATTGACGCATTTCAGATGAAGGCCTGTGATGATTTAAGAACACCTTAGCTGCCTCAGTAGCACGCTCAACTCAGAGGTATTATTCAGGTCAGCTAGTTCCAGAATGCTTTACATAAGGGGCGGGTCTCACCTGCCTGCCCCCTGAGGGAGTGGGATGGTCTAGATAGGTCACGTGGACCATTCAGAGGGCGGCAACGAGTCTGTACCATTCAACTCATCATCACTGAGCACCTGCTATGGCTAGTCCCTGTCGCAGATGCTCTGTTGGACATAAAAATGAGTGCAAGGTCCTGTGCCTCCAGTCACTACACTGCAGGGCTGACTGTGCGCAACACCTTCACGGAAGGACAAGCAGCACGGTGATGGGGAGGTGACCGACACAGCTGGGGCCGGATCACAGAGCGCCTCGAATGCCAGGACTTCTGCATGTAAGTAATGGAAGAGGAGGGAACCCAAAATGCAGCTTTCATTTTTAGTCTTTTTTGAAAGCAGGAAGTTGTAAACAGTTGTCTTGGAAGGGCCATTCTGGGAGAAAGTGAAGAAAACACCCAACAAAAGGGCTTGGAACAATGAGCAAGAATTGTGTCAAGAGAGAGGCACGTGTGTGGGGCACGGAGAAGTTCACTTCAGCCCTGGTGTGAGCAAGCCCAGGGGCTGCAAGAGAGGGAGGCATCCGAGCGAGGTGCTGAGGTACAGGTGGCAGGGGCGAGGGAGGGGCGTGGGGGGACGGGGGCCAGACTGTTGCTGCGGAGATGTCTGTCCGTTTCCCCAGACTCCAGAAACACCAGACAACTGAGATGTCACGAGGAATGGAAAAATACTGGCCTTGAGTTAGGATCGGGCTCCAATCCCATCTTTGGCACAGATTAGCTGTGCAACTTGGAGCAAGTACTTCGTTCTCTGAGCCTCTTTTATCAACTAAACAATGGGGATGCCAACCCACAAATCTTGGATTGCAAGAGAGAAAAAAGATGAGTGAAGACACTTTTTCTGGAATCTGAGAAGCCAGGGCCCTTCTCCAGGTGGTCCGTCCGTTGGTCAGTTTACCGAACAGACACTTCTACCTGGAAAATCAGTCACGTGCTTTTCTGTCTGACTTGGAGGCAATTTTGGAATAGAACAGCCAACTGTATGACTGCCACCCTCACACTGAGCGGGGAGGACAGACAAGCATAAGGACCCAGAGGATAGAGACTACACCTCAGGAAGACAGAGAGAGAGAAACTCCCTAGGGATAATTATTTCCTCTCCATCCACAGGTGTACAGAAGTCCACAGAAGATACCAGAAGTCCACAGAAACCATGAGCCTGGGCTCCCACAACACGAGCTGCTGGTTTATTTTGGAAAGTGACACCAAGAAACAGGACTGAGAAGCTGGGGAGAATAACCAGGGAAGGGAGGAGCCAATGCCAGGGTCAGGTACTGGCTTGGTGGGTCTAGTGGAAAACCTGCAGTGGAAACCAGGGACCCCTAATGAGCTCCAAAGGAAGGGTACGTACTTCGCCACTGGCTCTCACTGATCACAAGATGCCCCCTGGGTGGTTAACTCCCTCCAGCTTCCAGTGTTCCACAAATGTCAGAAGAGCAAAACAGCTTTTCTCAGGCACTCCACCTGGGGGTGGCAAGAGGAGCCCTGGGCAGGAAGTGAGAGAAACAAGGTGCTGGAAGCAGTTGTAGCTGGAGGCCAAGGTCTGGCTGGAATGAAAGGTGGGCTGAGGGGCGCTTGGGTGGCTCAATCGGTTGAGCTTCTGACTCTTGATTTGGGCTCAGATCATGATCTCACGGTTCATGAGTTCAAGCCTGCATCTCTCTCTCTCCCTCTCTCTCTCTCCCCTCTCCCTAAATAAATAAATAAATAAATAAGTAACTTAAAAAAAAAAAAAAAAAAAGATGCTCTGAAAGGTGTTCCATTCATCAAGTTAGAGAAGTCAACTCTTAGCAAACAATGACGGACCCGCCCAGTCAAACCTGGACTCCCAACTCAGAGATGGAGAACTGGTCTAGTTTTATGTTTAATATTTTTAGAAGATTCTGGAAAGATAATTTAGAAGAAAAGGAAGGAAGGAACTAACGAATGAAGGAACAAATGAACAAAGGAAGGAAAATCGCCAGAATTTCAGGCAGATGCAAATTTGTCATCTTCCTTTGTAAAGAAACAAAAGAGGGGCGCCTGGGTGGCTCACTTGGTTGAGCTTCCGACTTCGGCTCAGGTCATGATCTTGCGGCTTGTGAGTTCAAGCCCCGCGTCGGGCTCTGTGCTGACAGCTCAGAGCCTGTGGCCTGCCTCAGATTCTGTGTCTCCCTATCACTCTGCCCTAACCCACTCACATTCTGTCTCTCTCTCAAAAATAAATAAACATTAAAAAATTTTTTTAAACAAAATAAACATAGAGTTTTCTTTTTGTATATTTAACTGCGGACTAATTCATGCTTATAATAAAATATTCAAGCACTTAAAACAGAATATACAAAAGTATGTTTTTCTCCCATCCCACATCTCAGTCTCTCACCCCAGGGGCAATTACTGTTAAAAGTTTCTTATGCATTCTTCCAGAAATATTTTATGCATAAGTGCGCGTATCTGTATTTCCTGTTAAAAAATCACAATTTAAAACACACGCACTGTGGACCTTGCTGTTTTCATTTTCTTCTACCTCAAGGGTGGCTTCCTATGAACATATGTAAATCTAGCTCGTTTAAAAAAATTCTTCCGGGGGCGCCTGGGTGGCGCAGTCGGTTAAGCGTCCGACTTCAGCCAGGTCACGATCTCGCGGTCCGGGAGTTCGAGCCCCGCGTCGGGCTCTGGGCTGATGGCTCAGAGCCTGGAGCCTGTTTCCGATTCTGTGTCTCCCTCTCTCTCTGCCCCTCCCCCGTTCATGCTCTGTCTCTCTCTCTTGCAAAAATAAATAAACGTTGAAAAAAAAAATTAAAAAAAAAATTCTTCTGTAATTCTCTGTTAGAAAGCCTTTCATAATTTTTTGAACTGGTCTTCTTTTGATGGACAGGTAGTGGGCTTTTATTATTATTATTACTATTATTTGTTTTTCTCATGGTTACAATGACCTGCTGAATATTCGGTGTGTGTCCTTCTCTGTGCACACCTGTCAGAATATTTGAAGGATACGTTTTTACAAGTGAAATTAAAAAAAACAAAACAAAACACAGTTAAACTTTTAGTAGAGATCGCCAAGTTGTTCTTGAAGGGTTCTTGCAGATCTGTACTCCTATCCCAGAGAGGAGACAGTCTGTTCCTGTCTCCACGTTCTCAATGCTTTGTGACGTTTATACATCCAGTAGGTAGAAAAAGGAATCTCCTTGTTATTTTCATTTGCATCTGTTTAATTATGAGTGACAGTCAACGTTTTATCCAGTACTTATAAGCCTTTTTTTTTTTCTCTCTCTCTGGCACCGTTTAAGAGCCAAAATAATGAACATATGCATGTTCTGTGTCGAAGCTGTGCCTGAATGAATCACAATTAATCTAAAACCACTGGATCTGCAACAGACATGGTGCCAGATGTGGGATGACAACGGGCGGTGGCGGGAGGGAGGGGGAGACCAAGACGACACAGCCCCTGCCCGCAGTACTTACGGCCCTGGTGAAAGGCATCCAAATAAGCCAGCAATTGAAATAATGTGCTTAGTGTCACAAGGGGAACTAGAAAGTGCCACCCAGCAGAGGTGAGTCATCTGACCTGCACCTTTCAGAGGAATGAGGGGGGATTTAAAAGTTCAAAAGACAAAGGGCAGCAGGACAGCAAGTGTGAAGGCCCAGGTGACAGTCGCTTTAGATGAAAGAAATTCCGAACGGGCGAAAATGGGGGGTGGGGCTGGGCGAAGAAGAACGACCAAGAACCAGCCCAGCTTTTGCCAGGGACTGAGGAGAAACACAGACTTCCTATATATAACGCGCTATGTTTTTTGTGAGAGGGGGAGAGCCACACATAGGGCCACAGATCTGCAGGGACCAGTGAGCCCAAATAAGCTGATGGGGGCCCGGGGAGGGAGGCAGTCCTCTCACCACAGCTACCGGTTTGCTCCTGCTCTATCCCCACTGAGGCCAGAACATGGCTGACTTTGAGGAGTTCACGCATGTACTTTTCACCGCCTCCTAAGGAAGGCCTGGGACGTACCAGGAAGGCCTGCCCATCAGAGAAAGTCATTGCCCTCTTTCCCGTTAGGTAGAGCAAGATCCGATCCTTCAAACATGCACAGCACGGTAGCCGTTCACAGTGGCCGTCTATACAGCATTACCTTGTTGGGGACAAAGATACTTCTAAGAACCTGGTCACCTGCTAATCACCTTATGCTCTGTGAGGCTCAGGAGGCAAAGAAGAGTGAGACTCCCAGCCACCCTCGAGGGCCCTACACAAACACCTTCCTCACTGTGCCAGGCCAGACACCCATGCCAGGCCTCAGTGAGGATGCCTGCCCTGGGTTGCCCTCCTACACAGACACCCTTCCCCTTCCACTTGGGCACCAACACCAAGCACTGGGACACCCTTTGCATAGACACCTCAGGTTCTGACACCTGCATGAGGCCACCCTCGTATACAGAACCCCCCTCACTTCACTTAGGGTCCAAGCCTCTGTGCCAGGGTGGCCCCCCTCAAGAGACCCCCCCCTTCCGTGGCAGAAGCCTGACACCCCACACCGGGCCTCCCTTCCGCAAGGATACCTTCCTCACCACACTTGGGCTCTGACACACATGGGGCCACCCTCCCCTGTGGACTTCCTCCCCACTCCACACGGGCCCCAGCCTCACAGTGACCCGCCACCCCCTGTGTGAACCTCCTCCTCTGTCTTGCTCTGGGCCACCGGGGCCCCTCCCCATTCGGGTGCAGACACCTACCTTACTCCATCTCACCTAATGGCTTCTGGACAGAATTTTCTGAAAAGGAAAGGAAAAGGAGTCCCAAATCCCCCAGGATTACTGAATTCGCCAGTTCAGCGAGGTCTTCGCTGGGTCCCACCGGGGCTCCGCTGCCTCCTATCTCATTTCTGTGCCATTTTTGGTGGCCTGGAGCTCTTCGAGGGCCGAAGCCTGGTGGGCCCTATTGGACAATGCTCGCTGCTCACTGCTCTGTGTCCTCACTCTGTGCCCAGAGGTTCCAAACAGTGCTGCTTTGGCTCCGTGTTTTAGTTTGGAGTCCAACACTTTGGCGGGGAGTTCCTCGAGTGGCCCTGCTTGTGCCGTCCTCCCCCATCGAAGCTGGTGACAAATACCATGATGCAGGTATGACCCCTCCCCTCTTCCAGCTTAGAATTTATACCACCAGACCAAGCTGGCAAGGCCCTGATCCCTATCCTCTTAAAATAAGTAACCTCCCATGAGGCTCCTAAGGCCCTGGCAAGAACAGACTTGTTGCCCATTGCCATACACTCTAGACATTTCTAAACCCCAGCCATGGGCACAGCGTGGGCTCACACTGGACCCACTTTAATTATCTGAACATTCTGTTCTTAGACTGTGTCCCTCTGCCCTCAGTGTGCTCCGTGGACAGTGGGTCCTTGTTTCGTGACACAGCCATCGACTAAAACCCTTGCAACGATGAGGGTTGAGGAGCTGGAAAATCTCGTGGCCGAGACAGACAAGGGCCCAGCTGCTAAAATTCAAGTCCCACGTGCAACCCCAAAGATAGCCTGGAGCTCGTTTCCCTCCCACTTACCTTAGCCTGTAGCCAGCCTGGAGGAAGTTAGAAGCAGTTTTCTCATTTTATGATGAGATAAGGAAGAGAGACAGAGAGGTTTGTCAGACTCCGGCTATGTCTGCAGGGAAGGCTGGGAGACCCCACTGCTGAAATGTACAAACGGGACCAGACTGAGTCTTGGAGAAGCTGTCATTGGCCTGGATAACCCAACCCTGCCTTGCTTTTCACCTTCTTTTTAAATTCCTGGATTCCATCGCAGAGAGGGCTGTTTGTAGAAGAGAAGAGGTGACAAGAGAAGGCGCTCTCCCAGTTTACATGAGGGCAGAGAAGAAGTGCCTGCTGCGGAGGAAGGAGGCGAGGTCCTTGCCGACACAGATGGTGTTGGAGAGCGTGGCCCAGCCTCGTCCTAGCTCGTGGGCAGCGCCCCCCACCCCCACCCCAGGGAGGATTTACCCCTGTAGGGACAGTCCTACTCTCAGTCCCACCAGCGCCCTTCAGTCCCACGAGTGCCACTGCCACACCAGACACTACAGTCCTGGCCCAAGGAGTATAAGGAAGTGGGGAGAAGGAGGGGAGCCTCTGTTCTGGGGCATCCATCTGTGGGATCCTGCAAAGTGTGGGCCACCTTAGGCAGTAGTGGCCGGTAGGGCGAAGGACACAAACACATTCCATTGTGTTGCCCGAGTGCCGTCCTGCCTCCTACCACATCATCACCTAAGCCCGCACAGCACCAGCCCATAGAACTGTCTGCAGGGACGGACTTGTCCCCCGTGCGTGCTGTGCGGTAGGGTGGCCATTTAGCTGTCTGTGACAACTGAGCATTTGAATGGTGGCCACTGCGGCCCGGTGGAGTGTATTTCCATTTGAATTTAATTCTAATTAATTGATACTCACATTCACGTAGCCACGTGCGGCTAACGGCTACGGTACTGGAGAGCGAGCCCTGGACCATGCCCTGCTCTGCTGGGTGCCAGCATCTCACGCAGGCTTCGCCAGTGGCAGCCTGAATCCCTTGGGGGGCGCCCAAAGGGCAGTTTGTGGAGGAGTGGAGAACACCTCTCGCCTGTACCATGCTCTGTTACAGGGGTACCAGATAGTGCTGCTTCTGCCTCTTTGAAAACCTGGCTCTTTGTGTTTCATTACACCTCCTGACCTTCCTCTGGGCCTGTGTGTCCTGCAGGGTCTGGGATTGGGATGCAGTTTCCAGAGATCTGTGACTGGAGCTTCATTACTAGCTAGACCGCTCAGCCCCGATCCTCTTTGCTCAGCAGACGAACCCCCTCCCCCTGCCCCAGGAGCCTCTCAGCTCCCTGCTACGACCCTGGCTTTAACCGGCTTCTTCCTTCAGGAAGCACAAACTCCTGAGAAGACACAGAAATTGTCAGCTCGGCAGAAGTACAAATAAAACCACTGAACAGATAAGGACAGCAATGGAGAAAGCAATTTCCTCTGGAGCCGTGGTCCTCAAAGTATAGTCTGCAAAGCAGCCCCATCAGCGTAGGCTGGAAACGTGGAAATACAAATCCTCAGTGCCCAGACAGTTGAATCAGAAATTCCAGGGGTGGAGCCTGGCAGTCTGTGTGTTAACAAGCCCTGGGGCACTCCAAAGCCCTCTCCAGTGTGAGAACTGCAGGGTGGTGGGTGGGGGCAGAGGGAATAGGGCTGACTTCTGGGAAGTCTCTGGAAGAGCTTGCCCTGGGGCGTGCAGGGAGGGACAGGGTGGCATGCTGAGACCCAGGACCCACGCCGCATCCCGCAACCAGTGTCCAAGCCCAGCAGACCTTCTCATGTATGTTAATCACCTTGAAACCAGCATTTTACTGATGTTAGATTGTTTAGGCTACAAGGCAAAGAATTCTTCAGAGTTAAATAACTCTGCTCTCTGTTTTTAAAAATATTCTTGGGGCACCCAGGTGGCTCAGTCGGTTAAGTGTCCAACTTTGGCTCTGATCATGATCTCATGGTTCGTGGGTTCAAGCTCTGAGTCGGGCTCTGTGCTCACAGCTCAGAGCCTGGAGCCTGCTTCGGATTCTGTGTCTCTGATCTTTCTCTGCCCCTCCCCCGCTCACACTCTGTCTCTGTCTCTCTCTCTTTCAAGAATAAACATTAAAAAATACTTAAAAATATTCCTGGTTGGTCTTGATTTTGTGTTCTAAATTTAACTAAGGATTATCTTTAATACTAATTTTTGAAAGCTTACAAAATTTACCTGACACACTCATCCAACCTCTTGTACTTTGACTCCTTCAAAGACAACATGTAGCTTTTAATACAAAACTTCTACTCAAAGATGGATAGCTGAGACACCACTTATTTAAAAACGCTCTTGTCTTGGACATTTATCACTCTATCAATGTTATTTCCTCTGTAGTTCATCTCCCTACCCTTTTCTTCTGAACCTCCACATATTTGCTGGCTTTGAACACGGACACCAGGTAACCAACTTTTTAAAATTGTACACAGTTAAGGGTAAAGCACTAAGCAAGAGACTTTCTGCCTTACGCACGCTTTCACGCATGGACGCTACTCTGAAATTTCACGGTTTAGTGGAAAAAAGCACAGGTTTATGGTCAGACAAATTAAGGTTCAATCGTAGCTCTACCTCTTACTAGCTTGCCATTAAACCCTAAATCTGCCTTTCCTGGGCTATAACATGGAACTAAGGATGTGTTGCGGGGGGGCAGGGGGGAGGGGTTGAGTGAAATAATCATGTGTGAAGTAGCTGGCACTTAATAAACACTTACTATTTGTTCTACCTTCCTCTCCTTCTTTGTCGGAATGCAAAGCTCTCAGGATCTGAACCAGACTGACCTGAATCCAGCACAACCATTTATGGGGGGCGTGACCCTGGGTAAATTATTGAACTTCTCATGTCAGTTTCCTCATCCTTAGGAGGGAGGTGGTAAAGATAAGACCTCTCTCATAGAGTTGTGAGGATTACAAGTCTTGATACACCCTAAGTTCATGGAAGAGTGCCTGGAATACAGTGAGCACTCAACAGAGGGTAGCTGGTGCTACTATTTCTCACAGTTCTCAACTCTTGTGAACAAGTGACATTGTCAGAGGGGTGACCTACAGATAAACCAGCCTTTCAGGGCAGCCGTCAGCTTCTGAGCACCGCATAACTGTTTCCATGAAATAAAGACTCATGTTCCTTCCAGAACATTCTTATCATTCCTTGATTTTTTTTTTTCCGTTTTGTTCTGATGGGCTTTGATAGTTTGCTAGATCTATATCACATGACAGTCATTTTTGCTACCAAGTCTTCTAAATGATTTGGAGAAAATTTTTTTTTTAGGGAAAGGGAACCAGATCGGCCAACTGCTTGATTCTCTCACTTCGTTCCCTAAAAGATTCAGGATGACAAAGCCCAAGAGTCAAATTTTATGCTCATCCAGTATTTTCTTTTTAGATTTTTATCTAAAAAAAAACTAATGGAGTCAAGTCACCGAACTAAATAAACCCAGCATTAGTTGAGTGGTTTTGTAGGTATCCATACTGTTCTTCTGAAGGAAATCCTGCTTTTACACTGCAGCATGGGCTATTTTGACAGAAAATTGTAGGGGCGTTGGATAGTTCCTGCCTACTATCTCTTCTCTACTATCCTACTTCTAGGATAGAAGTACTGTCCTACTTCTCTTACCTGAGGTTGAAATCCAAGCAGTTCTCCACGGAGGTGAATATTCTCCAATAATAAGATTATGTTCCCAGGAAGGAAAAGAATTTCAACCCCTCATGTCAGAATTCTAGAGCCTCTTGTCTCTTGTTCTATCACTTAATCCTAGCCTTATCTTTTTTCCCTCTACCAAAGCAAGTCCCCTAACCGTGGCCCGCTCGTCTCTCACCTCTTCATGGGGTGAAGATGGTCACACTTCCAGATTCCTCCACTCCCTGCAGGACCCTTCTCAGGACAAACTCACCTGCCCAAAGCTGCTCAACACCACCTGATGGTCTTAGACTTATTCATAATACCCATACAATACCTTACTGATTTTTTCCAAATAGAATTCTCTGTTGGTGGTTCTCAACTCTGCCTGCGCATTGCTAAATGCACACACCAGGCTCCACCACCACATCAGCTGAGCCAGATTCTCCAAGGGTAAGGTCCAAGCATCAGTGTTTTTCAAAGCTTCCAAAGTTCAGCAGGGCCTGAGACTCACTCCTCCAAATGGATGAAGCCTCAGTGAGCCCTACTGGCTCAGAACTGGAAGTAGAA
The DNA here is from genome assembly GCF_014898765.1 of Herpailurus yagouaroundi. NCBI lineage: Eukaryota > Metazoa > Chordata > Mammalia > Carnivora > Felidae > Herpailurus > Herpailurus yagouaroundi. The sequence continues at coordinate 75,370,628 of NW_024412403.1, read as the reverse complement.
TCCATGTCATTTGACTCCCTACCCTGAGGTGTAATTGACATAGGATAAATTGCATATATTTAAAGCATACAATTTGATGAGTTGAGACATATGTACACACATGTGAAACCGTCTCTGGAATAAAGATTATGAACACATCCATTGCTTCCACGAGTATCCATGTTCGCCTTTGTAATCATTGCCTCCCCCTTCACCTCACCCCAGAGTCTCTGGGCAATCACTGACCCTGCTTTCTGTCACCATAGATTAGTTTGCATGTCCCAGCATTTTATATGAATGGAATCGTACAGTAGGTACTCTTTTTTTTTTTTTTTTTTATAAATTTTTTTTTTCAACGTTTTATTTATTTTTGGGACAGAGAGAGACAGAGCATGAACGGGGGAGGGGCAGAGAAAGAGGAAGACACAGAATCGGAAACAGGCTCCAGGCTCTGAGCCATCAGCCCAGAGCCTGACGCGGGGCTTGAACTCACGGACCGCGAGATCGTGACCTGGCTGAAGTCGGACGCTTAACCGACTGTGCCACCCAGGCGCCCCAGTAGGTACTCTTTTCTGGCTCCTTTACTCAGCATGATTATTTGAGGTTCATCCATGTTGTTAATGGGAATCAATAGTTCATGTTTTAAATTTCTATATATTATCCCGTTGTATACCTATGCCACAATTTTTTTACCCAATCATCCTGTTGATGGAAATCTGAGTTGTTTCTGGTTCTTGGCTGTTACAAATAGAGCTGCTATAAACATTCTTGTGCAAGTGTCTGTCTGAATGTGTACGTCCATTTCTCTTAGCTGGCAATGGGAATAACTGGGATCAAATGAAAGGTGTTGAGTTTTTAAAAATAAGCTGCCAAACTACTTGTTTTTCAAAGCAAACTACCTTTTCCAAAATAGTTGCACCATTTTGCATTCCCACCAGCAGTATTGAGCATTCTAATTAATTGCTTCCCATCCTTGCCAATACTTGGTTTGGCCAATCTTTTTCATTCCAACCACCCTAGTGGAAGGAAGGCTCAGGGTATTTCACTATGATTTTATTTTGCATTTCTCCGACAACTAGCGATGTTGAGCATTTTCTCCATGTGCTTACTTGACATCCATTTATTTTCTTTGGCAAAATATCTATTCAAATCTTTTGTCCATTTTTCATTGTCTTCTTATTGAGTTTATAAGAGTTCTTTACATATTCTGAATATAAGTCCTTAATCAGATATACATACTGTAAAAATATTCTTCCAGTCTGCAGCTTACATTTGCGATTTTGTATTAGTGGCTTTTTTGAATAGCCAAAGTTTTGATTTTGATGAGATCCAAGCTCTTATTTGTTTAATTTTTATGGTTCATGTTTTTTTGTATCATATTTAAAAAATCTTTGCCAAGTCTAAGATAGCTAAGATTTTCTTCTGTGTTTTCTTCTAAAAGTTTTGTAGCTTTACCTGTTACGTTTAGGTCTATGATTTAGCAGAAGTGAAAAAGCCGAGACTTGTGTGTTTGAGTGACTTGGCCAAGGTGACATGGTGAGTCAGACCCCAAACTGGCCCATGTCACATGACTTCTTGTCCTGAGTACTTACTTTGTATCTAGTTTTGGACTTAGTGATAGAATTGAGTTTATCATATTTTTTTAAGTTTATTTATTTATTTTGAGAGAGAGAGAAAGTGCTAGTGGGGCAGGGGCAGAGAGAGACAGACAGACAGACAGAGAGACAGAGAGAGACAGAGAGGGAGAGAGAGATAAACCCAAGCAGATCCTGAACTATCAGTACAGAGCCTGATGCTGAGCTCTAACCCATGAACTGTGAGATCATGACTTGAGCTGAAGTCGGATGCTTAACCGACCAAGACACCCAAGCACCCCTGAATTTATCATATTCTTAATTCATAGGTGCACCATCACCAGCAGTCCAAGGCTCCTAATTTTAATTAGATTCTTATTATTCTTATAGCATTGGCTATTTCTTATTATCACTGAGCCCAAGCTCATAATTTTACATTTTGCTTCATCATACTAGGGCTCAGTCTCTAAATTCATTTCCAAGACATCTTTGCCAATTGGATTCCTGGCAGGTTCTGCCAATGAGACCCACTGGTTGGAGATAAGAAGGCAGGAGGAACAAAAGAGCTCCCTTCCAGTTTTCCAGCTCTGGTCAGCCCCTCCCCCACCCCCACCCCCACCCCACCCCCATCAGCAAAGGAGAACCACAGCTCTGGCTCCAGCTGCCCTCTGCACTCCTGACACCAGCCATCAGCAGGAGCTCTGCCCCTACTTCAGTGTTCTGAGCACTATACCCACATGCCAGCCATGGGGTTCCTTCCTGTGAACTCTTGGGTCTAGTAACACCATCTCTTCCCTTTTGTTCTACCCGTCTTAGACGTAATAGGTTTTCTCTGCAGTTACAACATCTTGGGGCTTCCTGTCTCATTTATTGGCCTTCCAATTCCTCTTGTGATCAGTCCCCTGTATTAAATCCTCTCCGTTTAAAATACCTAAAATGGCTCCTGTTTTCGTGACTGGACATGATTGATACATCATCTCTACTTCTTGCTGCTACTTAGCCACCTCACCCAGGGTGCTCGGTATGTATCTTTGGTTGTGAATGAACCCTTGTAAAATACAGAGTTGTTTTTCTGTTGTGATTTTAGTTTATATGAAGGCTATTGTGCTATATATCTCATTCTGTTTCTTTTCTCTCACCCAAAACCATTTTGCTAAGACCGATTCATGTTGGTGTTTAACTTACAGTTCACTATTTCTAATTATTGCATAATATTTCTTAGTGTGTACCCACCTCATTCCATTTATCTATTCCCCTGGAGATGGTTTCTGAGATCATGCCGAACCCCCTACTGCTGCGTACAACTTGGACTTGTGTGAGCGTTTCTATGGCATTTAGCCCTGGGGTGAATGAGTTGGCCCTACATCACATGCTTTCTTCGGTTAAGGACATACTGTCCACAAAGGCCATTGTCATGGCTGTACATGTAATGCTGCTGAGTGCTTATTTCCTCCCAGCGTCACCAGTATTTACGACCTGATACTCTAGTTTTTGCAAATTGAGGGAGCATAAATACGATTTTGTGATTTTACTTTACATTTCTTTATCAGTGAGGCTGGGCATCTCTTTGTGTCCTTGTTAATCTTAAATTTTCCCTTGTGTGACTTGCCTATGCACAGCCTTTGGCCATTTTCCCACTGGATTCCCTATATTTTCCTTGCCGGTCTTCAGGAGTTCCTTGTCTAGTCTATTTACTTACATGAACTTCAGGCATTGCAAATACATTCTCTTCACCTGCTGCCCTTCTTTAATCTCTGTCTCCTGTATCCTTTGCTGAACACAAAATATTAATACTTTTGTAGCCAATCCATCGGTATTTTGCCCTAAGGTTTGTGTTTTTGTTTTCTTTTTTAAGAGTCCTTCTCCATCCCAAGTTCTCAAATATATTGACTTTTCTTCTATAGCTTTTTTTATAGCTTTATATTTTGCCTTTCCCATGTACGTCTTTAATCCATCTGAAATTCACCTTTTACGTAGCATAAGGTAAGGGATACTAACTTTATTTTCCTTCAGAGAGTGACCCATATTCTCAATCCCGTCGGATCTACAGATAAAAAGGCCTTCTTCTTTATGATAGAATTAAATCTCTACAATAAACCACCCAAATTCATGATTTATCTCAATATTTTAAGTGAGGTGTGACCAAAGTAGAACCATAAAAATAGGAAAAGGAGATGACCGTGTGGTTCCAGATTCCAGCCCCAGCTTGTTCCTTCCATCCCATACAACCCCTGTCATCTCTCATTACCCTCCACTGAGGCTCTTGACTCTTGCCAAATGTACCTCTGGTTGTCCCCTCAGGGCTCCTCCCTCCTGAAGACCTGCCTTCACACATGCCACCCCTGTGGAATGCCCATGCCAGACAACTTCCTTCTTCCCCGTGCCACACTCATCCTTCTGAAGACTACTCATGGGAATCTCTCCAGACCAAACCCTTTCAATGCTTCATTAACACTGAAATCTGCACTTGGCCCTAAACATCTTGGGCTCATTAAGCTCAGGGTGTGTGTGTGTGTGTGTGTGTGTGTGCACGTGCATGCACGTGCATGTGCGTGTGGTCATAAATATCTCCTGCTTTTCATACTTTACAAAATTCTTTCACATGCTCGTTCATGAATCCTATACAGTAGGCAGAGCAGGAAATGTTTTTCCCATTTACAGATGAGGAAACTGAGGCTCAGAGAGATTAACTCTCTTAAAATTTAGGGCATTTACTTAAGCCATGCTTGCTGTAGAAATAAAGAATGGTTGGGACCCAGATACCAGCTTTTCTGGTTCTAAGTCCAGTAATCACCCAATTAACATATGCTTTCTTAGCTTGGGCACAGAATCTATCTCTACAGTTAGATGGCTTGGGGTTTGAATTTCCAGAAAGACCTTGTCTCATCTGGTTCCAACGAACTGCAGGCACAGAGGCTATTTTGCTTGGAGCCTGGTCTTGAACTCCTGCCCTTTTGCTTGGGGCACTTACACTCTGCCTAGCCACAAAGCAGGGCCTCTCTTATACTCTACTCTTTTCATCCTTGTCATAGCATTGATCACAGTTACAATCCAATTACTCCTGTGCCACTGTATTTAACACCTGCCTCCCCACAAATTCTATGTCTTGCTCAGAACTGTATTCTCAGTGCCAACTTTTGTATTCAAACAAGTATCTGTTGAACGTATGAATGAATGAATGGGTGAATGAATGTTTCCTGTGCCTTCTCAGCCACTGCCAGGGCTCCTGTGCTGAGTGAACCAAACACCCGAATTAGCAATGCTGATACCCACCCGACTTCAAGCTCTCCTACCACCCAAGACCCTTATTACAATATACCCCTTCCAGGTGGGCACCTGCATTTGCCATACACCTTCAGGCTCAGCAAAAGTCTAGCCCAGGACCAATACTACAACCAAGACATTTCTCGCAGCCCAGGTTCTGCCTGATCCCAGCCTGCTCTCCCTTGCTGGTCCTCCCTCCCCCAACTCCGCATCTCAGTATACCAAGGCTTCCCAAACCAGAATCCTTTGTGGCTCCTTCTAGAACCCAGCCTCATGGTCTGCACAAAACAGACTCTCAATAGATGACGACAAATAATGAGTTCTTTATTCATCTTGGCAGTCCGATTTCTAATCTGTCTCATAGATATGAATGGAAAACACAACTGATTGGTAAGTAGGAAAAAATGTTTCCCACTTCCAGTAATGTGCCTACCCCCACCGATGTTCAGAAATGTCAGCCATCAGAGAACAACACACCAGTGGTAAACAGTATCTCTCGAATGATTACTCTGGAAAGAAATGTGGCACCAAGCACCCCATAGGATGCGAGCCTGGTCAAGAGAACTGCTGGAATATTCTTCCAGAGCACCCAGGTCCTGCCCAGGTGAACTTTCTATTAGGGAAACTAGAGGCACCTGGGTGGCTCAGTTGGTGAAGCATCTGACTTCAGCTCAGGTCATGATCTCACGGTTTGTGAGTTCAAGGCCCTCATCGGGCTCTGTGCTGCCAACTCAGAGCCTGGAGCCTGCTTCGGATTCTGGGTCTCTGTCTCTCTCTGCCCCTCCCCTCCTCGTGCTCTGTCTCTCTCTGTCTCTGAATAATAAATAAACGTTAAAAAACATTTTAAAAAAAATACAGGGAAACCAAATACTGAGACACTGAGACAGGTACTGGAAGACACACACACTCATACCACACACTCACATGTGCACACACATACTCACATGTACGCACATACAGAATTAATGCAGAATGGCAAACTGGTCTGAGACGTACGATTTGGAGTCACACGGAATGGAGTTCAAATTCTGCGCCTGACATTTTCTAAGTAGTTTATCTAAGGTAAATTACTTTTCTGACTGTTTCCTCATCTATACACTGGGAGAATACTACTCACCTAAGGTTGTTGCAAGGATTCAATGAGATAGATAAGGCTCTAGGAATGCAGTACGAGGCAAAGGTGTAGTGGCTGTTATGAGCATCAGAGCTGGCTTTTGGACATTTCAAAGCTGAGCATGTAGATGTCGGGATGATGCAGCATAGAGATGACAGGGAAGGGATCTGGGGAAAGGTAAACTCAGAGCTAGGTTTGGGGAAATGGGAGGAGATCGACTTGGAAGAGAGACGTGAAGAGGGTGTTGGAGGTGGGAACGGGGGCCCATGAAGACATAGTGAGGAGCGGGCTCAGCCACAGGGCCCAGCTCTTGCTGTGGTCACTGCTGAATAGTCCCAGGGGGCACTCTTGCATTGCTTCCGGCTCTTACACAATTCCTTACTTGAAAAAAAAAATAACAAAAAACCTTTCCACTTAAGTAGCCTTGGATATCTTGCCCAGCGGCCTGTGAGGCTCTGTGGGGGGTGCCAGGCTGACTCATGAAGACACCCTGCCTTTGAACACACCCTCCAATCCAGCCATCATCTCATCCTGCTTAAGGCTCAATGACACAAAGCTCGATAGTGAGGTCAGTGAGTGGCAGATATCTCTAAAGTTCACAGGGAAAGGCGGTTCTCATCTTGTCTCTTCATTTTCATCAACTAGAGCAAATCTTTCTGGGTCCCAAAGTCGTGCTTGCTTGGGGAAAATATAGTATTTAAAGACTTGCTCTTCCAAATGTGGTCCATAGATCAGCAGTGTCAGCATCATCTGGGAGCTTGTTTGAAATTCTGATTCCAGGGTCCCACTCTAGATCTACTGAATAAGAACCTTGGGGTGGGGAGTTGTTTCTAAGACCTGGTATTTTTTTCTTGTTTGTTTGTTTATTTATTTATTTTGAGAGAGAGACACAGACAGAGTGTGAGTGGGGGAGGGAAAGAGACAGAGGCAGACACAGAATCCGAAGCAGGCTCCAGTCTCTGAGCTGTCAGCTCATAGCCCGATGCAGGGCTGGAATCCACGAACTGCAAGATCATGACCTGAGCCAAAGTCAGATGCTTAACCAACTGAGCCACCCAGGAGCCCCAAGATTAGGTGTTTTCAACAAACTCTCCAGGTGATTGTTATTCACACAGAATTTAAGAAGCACTGATTCAGGCACAGTTTAGACACATCAGCCTCTCTTGAGCTCACTTGCATCACCTACTCGTCCCCATGGGATTAGGAGAAAGACTACTTCTATTCAAGGGAACAGGAAGTTCACTCTTAAACACAGTTGCCAAAGCCTTTGTTCCAAAATATAGAAGGTTTTTGGAGAATTCCACGTGGATCAGGCAAGAATCGTCATAATATAAATTGGGCTTTAGAAATGTAGATATTTGGACTGACCTACTATCTCAGAATTCTCTAACTGAAAGCCAGAGAAATGCAATCTCACTATCTTAAACACAAAAAAGTTAGTAGAAGACACAGGACTCCTTACAGAATCAGAATCAGAAGAATCAGGCTAGAATGGCCAAGCAAGACTAAGGCAGGCCCTAGGTAGCAGAAGCTAATGGACAGTCTGGATAGAGAGCTGCTGCAAGGATTAAGTGACTTCAGTGGCTTTCTTGAGCTGCCGTCTGTCCTTCCAAGAGGCAAATTCCCAAGAAAGACTGATTGGTCAGGGCACAGTCGCACGCCAAGCCCTGGCTAGTGGAAGGCAGAGCGCCTGAACTGATGACTCCAACACTGCATACGATGGGTGCTGGATGGTTCCTCAAAGCTCAGTCAGGTCCAGCTCCCAGACACGAGTGGATGAAGCAGACAGGCAAAACAATGGATGCGTCCTGCCTCCCCAGGCTGGCTGGGTTTGACTGGACACCAGCAGGAGCCATCCAGATGTGTAAACCTTTATCGGAGAGATGAAAGAAAATGTGAAGCTTTTCTCAGGGAGTCTGGGGGAGTTCAAAAGCTAGGAAAACAAAGTGAGACAACAGCATGACTAGGTGTAGTTGTGAAGGCCAAAGAGAATGACCCTAGGTGATGGCTTCAAGAAGCCCAGCTCCTGAAAGCTGCAGAAACAGATGCACTGCACGCTCTTGAGACAGAAGGAGGGAGGCGCAAGTTCAAAGAGGTGTCTGGGGGTGCCTGCCACAGAGAGTGCCTGAGTCCCTGCCGAAGCCCCTGCCGGGAGAGCAGGCCTCTCCAACACACGCCTGTAATCTGAGCATCCAGTAAGAGAGGACATCATTCCCCCCCCTCCCCCCGCCAACCAAACAAGGGTGTGGTGGTTCTGGGGGGGGGGGTGGACAGGGGCAGGGAAGGAGGCCTGTGGGCTACATTTGGGCTATAGGTGTGTGCAATGTGACAGCAAGGACCCAAAAGAGGCAACCTTACTTATCAGAATGTTCTAAAGACCACCCCCCACACTACCAGTGTGTAAGAGCTTACAGACCTTGATGTTTTAAATTTTTTTTAAGTTTATTTATTTGGAGAGAGAGAGAGAGAGAGAGAGAGAGCACGCACACGTGGGGAAGGGACGTGACAGAAGGAGAGACAGAATCCCAAGCAGGCTCTGCACCATCAGCTCAGAGCCTAATGCAGGGCTCAAACTCACAAAGTGTGAGATCACCACCTGAGCCAAGATCAAGAATTGGATGCTTAACCGACTGCACCACCCAGGTGCCCCCAGACCTTGATATTTTTTAAAGAGAAATGTTGACAATATCCACTTCTATCATAAGATAAAAGGCAATCACAGCTATCGAAACCCAATTAAAGGCACTAGAAAAATATGTAAAATGTGGGAAAATTGCTAGTATTTAATGAGCACCTACTCTGTGACAGTCATAATAGTAAACGCCTAATGTTATCTCATTTAATCCACAAAAACAACCTTAAGATCTCTGTTTTACAAATACGATTTTAGGTGACTTGTACATGGTTACGCAGATAATACGCGGCAAAGCCAATGTTTGAGTCAGGTAGGTTTAACTACAAAGCCTATACCAAATATTACATTAACAAAGTCTTTCTTATTATTCCATTTACTTGCAAATTGAATCATAAAAGCTTCTACAACACACCATCAGAAATAAAGCTTTATGACACTGTCTATATATCCTTGTACAAATAAATACAGGAGGAAAAACCTGTATTTCTCTGTGGTACTTAATTTTTATATATAGTACTTAAGGTACATGGTAGGCATTTTACATATAGTTGTTTAATGCCTAAGTATCCATAGACATATGTACAGTAGAGATAACAAAATGAATACGGTTCTTTTATATTCTTTTCTTTTTAGCCAGCCAAATCTAAAGAGAATCCATCAAAAATTACACACCTAAAATACACTTGGCTCACAATGGCATCGAACACCATAAAAATCTGTGACTTCTCCAAGAGAAATCATGAACTGTTTCAATACCAAACAAGGCAGGGCCAATGGCTTTGTGTTTATTACAAAACTACCCCAGAGAAGTAAAGTGAGGATGGTCTGTGAAAACCAACCAACTGGCCCAGGCTGATTTAAATAATGAGGCCAAAGCCCTGAAATTCACCTACTGTGACTATTTATTTCCTGAGGCCACCACACCCTGTCACAAAGTCAATGCCGAGCCAACACTTGAGGTTCTGAAGTCATTCCAAGGGATGTGGGGTGTGGGGGGAGGGGGGAAGGGTGTGCAACACAGAGCAACAACAGACACAAGGCTTTGGAAAGTCCTTTCGGGATGGGGTGGAAGGTTATTAATAACAGTTTTCCTCCAGCAGGGCTTTCATTTGGCAGAGAATTGAGGTAGTCCCTCTCTGAAGTCTTCAAGAACACTGTGACCCACAGCCTGAAGGCCTGCAGCCTAAGTTCTAGGCAAAATGTGCTCTCTGGAGTGTGTGCTCCCCTCTTGGCCGGGCCACGAAGGATCCCCCAACAACCATCACAGCGTCAGATGGCGTTTTTGAGTATTTTCTACCACACTAGAATGCTGATGTTCCAGGTGATATTTGGAAGCTGACAAGTCCCAGCCTCAGCCCATGTCCCCTACCCCCGCCCCCTTCGCCCACACAGATTCGTTCCCTAGTGGTATTTCCGCGTGTCCCTCCCCACTCCCAAGCCATTTAGAAACCAGTCTTTGCACGTGACTTCATCTCCCTGCTTATGCCAGAGCTTAGCACTGGCCTTTATATCTGGCTGCTGGTGAATAAGTACCTAGGAAAATGCTAAATAAAACAAATTCTGAGAGTAGCTGCATAGGCGAATTTTGCGTACCTAATTTAGGGACTCTTGCGGGCTTAAGCCTTGAGGTCCAGATAAACATCTGTTTTCTACTGCCCACCACAGATTAGAAGCGTAGAAGCAAAGGGTCTGGCACATAGTAGGTTCAATAAATATTCACTGAATGAATGAATAAATTAACTGAAAGGAAGGCTCTAATAAGCATTTCAGCAGCCCTCAAATCAAGAGGAAAAGTCAACAGTGAGATCGTGTGCGAACTCCATTTCACGCTGAAATTCACCACAAATCCACCACCCATAAGCTGCATGAATAGATACAAACCTTCTATGTATCACTCCAGTGTTATTATACTATCTTATCAGAAAATCCGTTAGAAAACTTAACTTTTAAAACTATCAAATATTTTCAAAGAAGAGGCCCCATTCATGGGAAACTTTGGAATAGAACTTAACTATAAACAAATGTACTTTAATTCTGTCCTAGATTGCCAAGGTCAGACTACTTTCTAAGGTCTGGCTTTTCTTTAGTGAGGAAGATGTGCAAATCAGGAATTAAAAGAGAAAGTCGGACCTCCTTGTCTGGAAGCACGGCCTCTCTGATTTTTAATAGGCCTCTTTTCCATTTGGTTTGAAATAAAGTGGCCCCAATTATTTTAGAATCCTTTAAAGGAAAAGATATCCATAAATTAAGCTCCAGACCTCTCCTTATTTCCCAGAGAAATTAAATTCTTACCTTAAATGACTTAAATCGCCTTGCGCACAACCAGACAAAACTGCCTTCTGCATGGTTACAAAAGACGGGCACAGCGGCACGGAATTTTGGAGCTAAAAAGATAAATAGAAATAGATATAAACACACACCCCACTAACAAAATTCAATAGTAAGATCAAAGCCAAACTTTCTCCTTCACAGAGCTCCTGTTAAGATTTTTTTTCTCCTCCTCTACACCATAATCTGAGTCTCGGATACTTTCGTTCCTATTCAGTCTCAAGATCAAACAATTCACACACATCTGCTGGGGTAGGGTTTTTTTTTTTTTTTTTTAAGGCATTCAATAATTGACGGGGGTGAGGGGAGAAGAGGAGTTTGAACATCGACATAAAGGCAACAGCAAAATACACCATCACACTCCTTCTGCCCATGGAAATGAGGGGCCCCGTGGGCAAAGAGTGCATGGGAGGGTATAAACGTCTGTACAAGGTAATACCCACATGTCCCAAAGAGAATTCTCTCAAAATACTTGCCCTACCATTTAAAATTACCTTTCATTTTGAGATAGAAAATATCATTTTATTTCATCTCTTTCCAGATGATGTCCTGCCCTGGCCTGTTTTGAGCGAAGTGAGGTCAGAGGCTAGGCCTTGGGAAGCCTGCAGGCTCGTGCAGGCGCGAGGTATGTACATACATCCAAGTGGAGCAGAATATGAATCCTTTGTGAAAGTGAAGGGCAAGAAATGCTGGATGATGACTAGGGAGTGGAGGAGGCTTCGTGGAGGAGGTGGCTTTCAAACAGGGCTTTGGAAGACGCACAAGGTTTCCCTAAAGAAGCCGATGGGGAATGTCCCAGGCAGAGGGGCTGGTAGGATCAAAGTGGTGCTGGTAAAAATACACGCATGTCCAGGGGCCAGGGGAACTGGTGTGCTGCGGCTGGGACTGGGGAAGGCCACGGAGGCCACTGAAAATTCTGGAGGCAGGACAGAGGGTCAAGGATACCATATATGACAATGTAGTTTTATTTGTATTTGTTCCTCATTTCATCTTTCCTCCCTATCCCCACCCACACCCAAATATTATCCTTTTGTCCTTCAAATGACAAGATTCAGGTCCTCGGTTACAAATGATGCAACTTAAGAAGAGCATGGCCAGTGATGAGATATCAAAATAACCTGTGCAGAGGGCGCCTGGGTGGCTCAGTCAGTTAAGTGTCCGACTCTCGATCTCAGCTCAGGTCTTGATCTCAGGGTTGTGAGTTCAAGCCCCGCATCGGGCTCCATGTAGGGCATGAAGCGTACTTCAAAAATCAATCAGTAAGGGCACCTGGGAGGCTCAGTCGGTCGAGCGTCCGACTTCGGCTCAGATCATGGTCTCACGGTTCATGGTTCAAGCCCCGCGTCGGGCTCTGTGCTGACAGCTCAGAGCCTGGAGCCTGCTTCAGATTCTGCGTCTCCCTCTCTCTCTCTCTGCCCCTCCCCCACTCACGCTCTATCTCTCTCTCAAAAATAAATAAACATGAAAAAAAACTTTTTAAATCAATCGATAAAAAATAACCTGCATGGTACCAAACCTAAACGAAGCCTGAGAGGCAAGACTTCATAGTCTACTCCTCTACTACTTTCTCTGTAACACAGTTTCTACTCCCAAAGCCATGAGCCAAAGCCATGACCCCTACGGTCCTGGTTTCTCAGCCCTGCTTACAGCCCACAGTATTAGTCAAGTTCAGTAAGGTTAGCTGTTGAAACAACCCCCAAATCTAAGTGGCTTAATACAATAAAAGTTTATTTCCTGCTCAGGCAAAGTACAATGCAGGTGAGCAGCTCTCCTGAGCGACTCTGCATCAGCCTTAGGGACTCAGGCTGCTTCTCTCTTGCCACTAAACTTTAAGGAGAACTTCGGCAAATCACTTCCCTTCTGTGGAGTTCAATTCATTTTACAAGATGGTGCTAAAAGTTCTTGCCCACCTGCCTTATAGGACTAGTGCGAGATTGTCAAATGCCCACTAAACAATAAAGATAATTATAAAGCAGTTCACACTGATTAAATTCTTACTATACAAAGACACCGTGCTGTGTGTGAGAAGTATTTCATTTAATCCTCGTAATGACATTGTCACAAAAGTCCTACCACTATTATTAGAACGCTAAGTGGGTTGGTCTTTGCATTCATACAACATAATCGTAAAAGAATATTCTTTGAACATATCAAGCGTGCTCCCACCCCGGCACCTTGCACTTGCTAACCCCTCTTTCAGGAATGCTCTGACCCAGGTATGAGCATGGCTTATGCTCTCCCTTCACTCAGGTCTGTAGCTTTCAGTCATCTTATCAGAGAGGATCCAAGTATTCAAAGTATCACTCCTGTCCCATCATCCTTTGATTGTTCTTTGTAGAATTTAAATGCCCTCTCCCCATTTGATTGTTCTTTGTAGAATTTAAACCCCCCGACATCTGGGAAGTTTATGGTAGTATTTACTACCAGCCTCCCCCAACCAGACTGTAAACCCCATGATAGCATGGATTTTGCTTGAAGCATTCACTGCAGTATCTCCAGTGCCTGAAAAAGGGCTTAGCACATAGTAGGTGCTCAGTAAATACTTGTTGAGGCGATGTGAGCCAATCTTCATTTTGTGCTACAAATTAATGTGAGAGAATGGTCGTTTGTTACTTGACTTTTCTTCTTCTGCCAAGGAGCTCAATCAAAATACAGCCACAGTATTTAAAGAACTCTGAGTCTAAAACATTGACCCCCTTCAGGCTTAGGGTAAAGCAATCTACCAGCTGCGACCTGTCAGCTCTCTCCTGGTGAAAGATTAGAGGGAGAGCACGCCCTCTTCCAGCCGAGTCCCAGGCATCTGAGTCGCCTGTGCAAGCCTTAATCAAGTTATCATATCTAGCCCCTGTCTCCTGGATCCCGTCACTTCTGAATGAGAAAAAATTTGCAGACAAATTTCTAGCAGCAGGAAATTGGTGCTCTCCTGCAAGGCTGCCTCAAAGGCACCTGCAGCATCAGCAGATGCCCTCCCGCTCCTGCTGGGAGGCGGCTTCGAGCCTCTGGCTTCCGGCCTGGGGGGTTCTCTGCCCATTTACTTCCCACCTACCTGCCCCTTGGAAACACTGCTCTGGTACCAGCACATCTCTGGGCCGGGACCAGATGGGACTGAAGCCCACATCAAAGCCAGCGATGGCTCTTTAATGCATTTTCCTGAGTTGCTCTGGTCAAAGGAGAGGGTTCTGCCCAGAAATCAAGAAGGCCTACCACCACCAGCAAAACCTGCCCTCTTCATTGTTCCCATGCTGAGGGGCATTTGATTAAGTACCAGGAAAGTTCACTTTAACTTACAAAAAAACAAAACAAAACAAAACAAAACTGCGCTCTTCTAGGAAGGAAGGAAGGGTGGTGCTGGCCTGTGGACTTTATTTATATGTGCCCAGCCATTTTCACTTTTTAGTGAAAACTGCAAGAAAGAAACAAAAACACGCTTTCCCCCTTCATCAGAAAGGAGGTTTGGTTTTTTTTTGTTTTTTTTTTTTTTTTTACCTACGAGAGAGAGAGAGTTTTGCTGGAGAAAAAGAGCCAGAGGATAAAGATATTGGCGGAGCTTAATGCCATAAATCTGATTAATTTACCTTGTGACACTCTCCACAAAAAAGTTAAGGGTCAGAGTCTTGCCTGTGAAGTGACCTTTCACCTGCAGCCAAGACGGTCACAATGGGGGCCTGAGCCGCCTTTCACAGCTACCTGCTGCTTCCTACAATGAGATTGGACACAGTTTTCAACATGATGGAGGACACCTCTCGAGCAAGCGGCCTTTGTTCTTTCTGCCTGTGGAGTGGGAGGCGCCCAGGTCACCCTCACCTTCCAGCGCTCAAATAGGACCCGACAAGACCTTGTATCTCTGGGACAGAGAGGGAAGAAATCAAAAAAGAGAGCTTTCCCGATGACTCATGGCATGAACATATATTTAATAACTTACAGAATACACAAAGATGAAGAAGTTTGGTCTTTGCCCCGAGGGAGCACAGAGGACTGTGTCACTCTTTGCTGGGGGATACGGTCAAGGCCTCACAGATCGGAGGTACGCAATGCACGTTCACAGGATGAATGATTGAGTGGTCTATGAGAGCACGCTGTGCAACCGAAGACGCTCTAAGAGCCCGAGTCTGGAATCCACCGACTGAGGAAACTCAGAGAATGATCTCCACATCTGTCTCCTCAGTTATGCCAATACACATAAAGGGAGGGAAAACCAGGTGGTCCTCGGTCTCCTCACACTTGGCGTTAAAACCATCTCAGCCCCGTCAAGATCTCATGAGGCATGAGCTGCAGCCCCCGGGCCGTGCGGAGGCAGCTCCTTCTGGGAACGCGCAGCCCCACAGAGAACACTTACAGAGAGATCTCTGTTCCCGCATGTCGCCACTGGGTGTTACCAGCCACGCTCACAGCTTGCTAGTTTTACGTTTCATCTCGGCCTTAGCAGAATGTATTAATAGAGGGGAACATCTGGCAGAATGGCATAACGAAATGGGAACCAGACGCTCAGTCAAGCGCCACTGGGAGCTGTTTATCCGTGGAATTAACCTTTTGTTCAACATTTGTTTTGTGGTGGGGTTGTGCTGTGTTCTTCACTTCACATTTCTCCCAGTCTCTTCCAAAGACACCCAATTTTTGCTGATTCAGCCCTTCGCGCGCCTGGCAGAAGGCTGTTTTGAACAGCTGACAGCCGCGGAGGCTTGAAAACCCTCCAGTGGGCAGCGGAATCTGGCTCCCTGTAGATTTATGAAGCCACAGATGGGCCCAGGTGGGCTCCTGTGAGAATCCCAGGCGGGCCCGGCTCCATCTGCACACTGAAACTGTGTCTAGACAGGAGGCTAGGCACAACTCACCTTCCAAATTCATTCTGAAACAGCTTAAAGTGTAAAAGGAGTTTATTGCTGCGGAAAGGTCTCAGAGCATTACCGCCAAAACACCAGGAAGCACTCAGGAAGACAGAAGGAAAGGAAGGAGGGCAGGAAGGAGGAGGGAAGGAGGGGAGAAGGGAAGAAAGGAAGGCAGGGAGGAAGGGAGGAGGAAAAATAAGAAGGGGAGGGGGAAAGGAAAGAAGGGAAGGGGGGAGAGAGAGGAGCCCTCACCAGAGTGGACACGCCAAATTAGCCCAGAGCACGGGACTCCTACCTGGCCTCCTGCTGGTATTCCTGATAGAAGGCAGAGCGGCCCTGACCTTCAGGCAGCTTCTCCCCCACGGCCCGGCTCCAAGAAGGAACAACCAGTCCTCACCTGTCAGACTAGAGGCGGCCCCTTAGCGATCATCTAACAGTAGACACAGCCCAAAAGGACGTTGTTGCTGTTTTTGCCTGGGTTCGTGTGGAAGCCCAACGTGTAACACAGATGGACGCAAACCGGCTCTGAGTGAAGAAGTCGGAGGTGACCCGGAGGCCACTCCCTGACACGCGTCTTCCACCATCCCCACCAACACGCAGGCAACACGTGTGCCTGGGTATCCCCATTTCCTGACTCTGCAGAAGACGGATGGAAGTTTCTACAATGGCAGGAGGAGCAAAAGGAAACGTGCTTGGGGCTGTGGGTCCTCTCCGCCGCGGGCACATATTCCCAGCTGGCGGACACGCACTGCATGCGGCTGACACATTCTAAAACCACCGCTAGTCCCAGATTCAGACAACCAGACTTCATCTGGATGCCATATGTCTGGCATCTTAGAAACTTCATTTTACATTGAGAATATAACCATCATAATAAGGGCAAAACTGAATTCATTCAACGCCTATCCAATGAAGGATTTATTTGTGATTTATTAATTTTTTTAAGAGGAAAGTAGAGAGGACAACAAAACAAAACAACAGATCACATATTCTCTAAGCAACGTATGGCCCGATGCCAGTGTTAGGCCTATCTTAGATAGGATAGCCTTGACGTGTTGAAAGATATATTTCAGTAGAGAAATCAATGAAAGAACTTGATACAATTTGAACAGATGAATAATGTGGGCAAAAGAAGTTCCCTGGCTCTTCGAAAACATTGTTTTGGAAGGTTATCCAGACTTGCAACTTAATACCAGATGTTGGCATCTGGAGAGACCCTGATTTGACATTTTGGCAGGAGAAATGAAGAAAACAGAAATGGCAGTTAAAAAACAAGTTGAAGAAAGGATTGTTGCAACAGCCCAGGGGAACAGTCCTGGAATGCCAGAAAGCCCACGAGGCTCAAGGGATGGCAAGGGCAGCTTGGGCCCAGAAGGTTCCAGAAGAGTCTCTGAGGGTGAGGAAAAGGAAGACTCTTTGGTGGGCTCCATGAGGCAGTCGGGATGGGGGGGGGGCGGAAAGCAGGCCAGAGGGTATGGTTGGTCCCTGTGATGTGGCTGCAGGGCCGAGAGGAAATGGCTTTCCAAACCTGCTATTACAAGAGTGTGGTTGGGCCCAGCCTGACAGCTTGGCTCTGGCAGAGAACACGGGAGGCTGGCTGACCCAGCCGTCAGCACAGACGGGAACAGGAAGCCGTTCTCCCAAGCTCTGGATTCCAGAAGACACCACTGCAACCTCACTCTGGCAGAGGCCTGGGTGCACCCGTTCTTTTCACAACCCAGATAGGGTATTGATACTGTATGTTCCTGTCTGTGGCTAACAAGTCATTCAGAAAAAAAATTTTTAGGTATAATTGACATGCGATGAAATGCTCAGATCTTAAGTGGTTGATCAGGTTTGACAAATGGATACCCTCATGCCCCATACCCTGAACAAGACACAGACCACTTCTACCACCTCAGCCAATTTCCCTCCTGCCCCTTGCTGGTTATTGCCCTTCCGTATGCACACAACAGAAAGCAGCCACTGAGCCGATTTCCATCACACAGGTTAGAGTTGCTATTCTAGAACTGCGTGTAAATGAAACCATACCACGTGTCCTCTTCTGTGCCTGGCTTCCTTCACTCAGTATGCGCTTGAAATTCATGTATGTTGCTGCCTGTATCACTAGGTCACTCCTCTGCTTTCTTTCTGAGTGGCATTCCATTGTATGGACATACCACAAATATCCTCGTGTGTCGTCTGTCCTTTCACCCGGTTTTGGACACCTGGGAGGGACCCAGTTTGGGGCTATCATGAATAAAAACTGCCAGGAGCAGTTGTGTGGACATACGATTTCATCCTTCTAGAGTAAATAGGGGGTGGAACTGGTGGGCTGTAGGGTGCATGTATGTTTGATATATATATACATATATATATATATATTTTTTTTTTAAGAAACTGACGAACACATTTCCAAGGTGGTTGCTTAGAAGCTCACGTTTCAAGTATGAATACCATGGTAATCGCAGGCTTCAGGCTGTGTGAATGACTGCGCTGTTCCAGTGTGCACTTGGACACCGGGAGCACGGTAGTGAGCACGCTAGCCTGGGAGTGGGGACATCCTATTCGCGTTTCTGCCAAAGTGTCTGGGTCTCAGTTTCCTCATCTGTTGAGTGAGGCTGTTCAACAGATGCCACCCCAGGGTATTTCCTAGTTCCATCTGACATAATGAATCTTCTGTTTCATCGCTTTCTAGGAAGAAAAACAAAAACATATTAGTAATTATTCTCTTTGAAAGCCAATATCTGATTTGTAAACTTATAGAGGAGCTAGATTCGTCATCTAAAATTTCGGGCCCTGGGTCAGTCACTGCTACTTTCAATTGCAAGAGCATAAAAATCCCATTCAAACTGGCTTAACCGTTAGTGAGGAGTTACTGGCTCATGGACTCGAAACAAGCCCAGAGGGAGAGGCCAGGGATCAGGTATGGAACCACCAGGACTTCTGTCCCCTTCTCTGCAGTTCTCTGAGCTTTGCTCTCCTTTCTATGATGGCATCACCCTCAGTTTGGTAACAAGATGGCAACAGCTCCAGGCCTTACTTCTACACTATCCTTCCAGTAGGAGAGTTTTTCTAGAAGTTCCTAGAAAATTCCCCACATGTCTTGTTGGCCTGCACGGGGTTACACGCCTTTTCCTCACCAAGCTCTGTGGGAAGGATAATGCCAGGAGATTATTGATGTAGGCCTAGATTTTGGGGCCAGTCCATGATCCATTAGACTTACCAGCCCTACTAACAAAGCTGGCATGAGGCTGATTTCCCCTAAAGCACAAGACTGTGGAGGTAGAATAGGCATGCCCAGGAAAAGTGTGTGTGTGTGTGTGTGTGTGTGTGTGAATATCTAGCAGGCAACCAGCGTCCACATGGAGCCCTTCTTCACAGGTGTAGGAATGTACCACATGGCCCTTACCAAGGGCTAATGGAATCTCATGGGACCACATAGAAGCCGCGTAATCAGAGGCAATGTGGGAATTGTGGTAGATTAAATATGATCACAAACACCTTGCAGCCTCTCCTATCAAATGGTGGATTGTTTCCCCATCCCCCAAACCTGGGCAACAGAATAGGGCAGAAGCAAAATCATGCTTTATTGCCTGGGCTTGTTGCTTCTCTTGGTGGTTTGCAACCCTCCCAACCCCATACAAGGAAACCTGGGCTGGATGCTGGATGATAAGAAACCACAGAGAGGGACGCCTGGGTGGCGCAGTCGATTAAGCGTCCGACTTCAGCCAGGTCACGATCTCACGGTCCGTGAGTTCGAGCCCCGCGTCGGGCTCTGGGCTGATGGCCCGGAGCCTGGAGCCTGTTTCCGATTCTGTGTCTCCCTCTCTTTCTGCCCCTCCCCCGTTCATGCTCTGTCTCTCTCTGTCCCAAAAATAAATAAACGTTGAAAAAAAAAAAGAAACCACAGAGAGACGAATTCCAGCTCACAGCCAGCACCAAGGCCCCAGATATGTGAGCGGGCCATCACAAGGCCTCCTGTTCCAGTCAGGCTGTCAAATGGCTGCAGTGACATGAGTGACTCAGGGCCCAGCAGAGCTCAGCCAGTCGATAGAACCAGGAGAAAAGATACATCACTGTTGTTCGAAACCACTGCCTGTGGAATGGTTGATTACATAACAGTAGGTACCTGAGTTGGGAAGAACCTTTAAAGCTTCCTGTTTAGGGGCACCTGGGTGGCTGAGTTGGTTAAGTGTCAACTCTTTTTTTTTTTAATTTTTTTTTCAATGTTTTTATTTATTTTTGGGACAGAGAGAGACAGAGCATGAACGGGGGAGGGGCAGAGAGAGAGGGAGACACAGAATCGGAAACAGGCTCCAGGCTCTGAGCCATCAGCCCAGAGCCCGACGCGGGGCTCGAACTCACGGACCGCGAGATCGTGACCTGGCTGAAGTCGGACGCTTAACCGACTGCGCCACCCAGGCGCCCCAAGTGTCTGACTCTTGATCCCAGGGTCATTGGATCAAGCCCTGTATCGGGCTTTTTTGCTGACAGCGTGGTGCCTATTTGGGATTCTTTCTGCCCCTCCCCTCCTTTCTCTCTCTCTCTCTCTCTCAAAAAAAAAAAAAAAAAAAAAGTAAACTTAAATAAATACAGATCTCAAAAAATAAATAAAACTTCCCATTTCTCCAGTGGGTGATCATCTAATGAGCCTGTTAAGTGCATTCAGTGTCTGCTCAGGTACGAGGCCACCCTTTCCATATTTGGAGAGCTCTAGTAGGATGTTTTCACACAGTGGGGGTGGACTCAGCTCCCCAATGCTTTCATTCCTCAGCCCTAGCTCCTTGCTGTGCATTGGGGCCCGAGAAAACAAATTCAAGTCCTCTCGTATACAGAAGCACTTCAGCCATCCGGTCACCTTCGTCTAGCCACAAAATATCGTCCTTCTCAGGCTAAGCAATCCTAGCTGTCAGCTCATTTCTATTGCTGATGGAATGGAGGACTGTGGGCCTAGAGGGCCGGGGAAGTTAGGAGGATGTTGCAATGACCAGATGATGCCACGAGGGTATCCTGAAACCCTGAAGCCATGGCCAGAACATTCCCCAGGCAGGGACTGGCCAGACCTTTGGAAATGCCAACCAACTTGATCATTATAAAGGTGGGCTTCTGGAGAAGACAGTTCATTGGACTGCTGGAAGCCAAATGGGGCCCAAAGGAGAGGGTGGCAAGGTATCTGAGGAAGAGGACTTGGGGCCAGGGACGGGTTCTGTGTAGGAGGACAGGAGTATAGGTTGGTGGGGAAAGGAGAGGAGATATTGGGCCCCAAACCAGATCAGCAGGGGGTGTGCAAAGCAGGAAAAAAGGGCGAGCAAACATGTCCGGAGAAACGGGGCCCCCAAGAAGGGTGAGGCTGGTGCCTGCTGGCTGCTGCAGGAAGGTCTATGGTGCATCAGCTTGGCCCGATGGACAGGCACCATCTATGTTCTGTGCTGGAGGGGGGCTGGTCCATGGACAGGACAGGAGAGACCCTGTCTCTGTTGTAAAGGGACACCCCCTTTACAACATCCCAGAGCTGGCTCTGTCCTTCTTTCCCTCCCTGTAGCCTTTCTGTGGGAGTCCCGGGCTGCTGGCAAGCAAGCCTCAAGTGTCCCAGCAGAGAACACCCAGTGGTTATTGGCCCTAGGGGCTCAGGGTGCTAGGTGAGTACGTGAGCCTGCCCCAGTAGCCCTCAATCGCCCTAGGACCAAACCACATTTCTTTCTCCTCTGTATGCTGTGGAGCATACTTGAGCAGAGCTTTCAGGAGGCCTCAATAAATATTTGTCATGAGAACCTTGCTGCAGTCAAATAGAAACTGCACGTTGACGCTCTTGGAGGAGATTACTTCCAACTACTCACTGCCCCAGGTTCTTGGAGACCCTCTGGCGGTCAGCCTCCCACCCCCACCTCTGTGGGCCTCAGCAGTGGAGGCGAGGGGGTTCCCAGGGGCCTCCCCCTTGGACTGGCACATGGAGGGTGCTCTGTCGAGGACACAGTGTATCATAGGTGGAGGCAACGGAAGCTGTGTTCAGGACCTGACTCTTATAGCGGACTCCCCTGCTCCCTGAGGCCCCGCTTCATGGTAGCGAAGGGAAGCTTTCTCCCAAAGCCCCAAGCCAGATCACAAACAGGCTCAGAAGCCCAGAAGGCCCACGGGTGTGGAGAAGGAAGGTAAATCCTTCTGTGGGGAGACCAAGGCCTTCCTCAGGGCACAGAACAGGGGGGATGGGCTCCACAAGGAGGCTTCCTGGGGGAACACAGCGGTATGAGGCATAATGGTGCCTGAGCTGGCAGCCGGGGAGGCAGGAGACCAGCCAGGCAGGAGGAATATGGCCCCTACAACTAACTGCCGTCCACTTTCCCTCTTTCAGCCTTTCTCCTAAGAATGCTCTGCCTTAACTTTTCTTGGTTAGTCCATCCTGATATCATAAGCTACTGCCCACAAACTCTCCCCCTCCACCTCCCCCCACCCCCACTCTCAGGGTATATGTTTTTCCTGAGGTTTTTACATTTCCCCCCCTCACAACTGATTGTCTATCTCCACACCCCTGGGTCTGAAATGAGAAAATAAATAACCAAGTGATTATAGAATAAATGCTACTCCCCCTCTTCGTTTAGAAACTGTATCAAGACATCATTGTGAATCTCTAATGGAAATTTCAGGAATGCACACAGTTTAAAATGTAATGAGCACCCCAAGGATAAAACACAAGAGGCCAGAGCCTTGGAACTCTCAGCTCTTCATGTGCGAAGCATTGTGAATGACTGGGGACAGAGATTAGTGAAGTCACTACCACCACCATTTGCCTCGACATATAAAGATGCCTTTAATAGAGAGACGGTGAGTAGATAGGCAGCTTTTCACCTGGCATAAAACTATGATTTTATTGACTAATCCTAAAAAGTCAGGCCCCCCCACGATACGGTGGGGGAGAGACAGGGGTTTTGCTTATGGCATCAGAACGTTGAGCTACCAAATCCAAATACAGCTTTTGATAGCAATTAAGGAACAAAGTCTCCTCCAAGGAACCAAAACTCTCCCAGATGAAGAAACTGAGGCCTGAATTTCCCAAGGGATTTATCCAAAATCAAAGGCATCTATTGTCTTTGCTTTTCAGACCACAGAGTCACCAGGCTTCCAGTCAGAAGGCATGAAAGCTCAATTCGTTTGTCTCGGGCAGAGAAAGGACTGAGCGCTACCCTGGTGCCAGGAAGTCAGAGTGTGGTCACTGCATCCAACTGTTTGCACGTCAACCCTGCCAAATGTTGCAGCGCAATAAGGGTTAAATCAGACAAGTCGCGGGGAGCTCAGATCCCTGCGTGCAGAGGTCCATGTGAACCTCCAGGGAGAAGGCCCTTCGGAAGTGTTCCTGCTCTTATCTTGATGGCAGGGGTATTCAGTGCCCTTTGTGTAACCCCAAAAGCCTTGAGTCTGTCGGCAGTTTGCAAAGGCTGTCTCCGGGCTATAGCCGTTGCAAAGCAAGCGCCTTTGCAAAGATTAGGCTGTTTGATCAACAGATAAACTTGGAGCTGGAAGGAACTTGAGAATTTGCCTAACCTGGCCCTCTACACTTGTATTCTTTTTTTTTTTTTAAGTGTGTTTGTTTGTTTATATTATTTATTTAGTTTTGAGAGAGACAGAGACAGGGTGAATGGGGGAGGGGCAGGGAGAGAGAATCGCAAGCAGGCTCCGTACTGTCAGCGCAGAGCCCCACGTGGGACTCGAACTCACGAAACCAGGAGATCGTGACCCGAGCCGAAACGGAGTCTGGAGGCTTTAGCCTACTAAGCCACCCAGGCACCCCTACACTTTCATTCTGAAACAGAGGAGGAAGTTACAGCTCAGAGAGGAGGCAGGAACCACCCAAGGACACAGGATGACCTACTGGGTATAGGAGCCAGGATGAGGAGTCAGGCCCCAGCAAGTGCCTTGCTCAGCCTCTCCTGGAGGAAGGCTGGCCTCTCCAAAGGACCCCAGAGCCCTCCTTCCACCCCAACCCCACTCCTTCTCCCTCTACTCACTCTCAACCTGTGTCTTGCTTTGCCAGTGCTGACCGCGTGTGAACCGGGAGCCTTTGTCAGTAGCAGGCCACGTCCTCCGCAGTTGAAGACATTCACATTCACACTTAGAAAGAAAGAAAAAAAAAAAGTTTCTTAAGCAGCACCAGCGAAGAGTCACCCGGGACTCTCACTGAAGTCCAACTCCCTGGGCCCCATCCTCTCATTTTCCAGGAGCACTCGTGGGGACTCTTAAATCAGGCAGGTCTGGGAGGCCTCCTGGAACAGACTGGGTAGTGGCCCTTCCACTTTGTCTCCTCATCACTGGCTCTCAAGTTCCGAAGTCAGGCCTCAACCAGCCTTTTCGGCCTGATCCCCTGGGTTTCTGCCCGTCACGTTCCTGTGCTTTAGCCTTTCCTATGAGCCTCCAAAGCACCACACAGGGACCATCTTGTCGCAGCGCCTCCCCGACGTAGATGACAACGCGGTCCTCACTTAACCGCCAAGACTCCGAGGGATGCGACAGTGGACAGCTCGCCTGAGGGCACAGAGCCCAAAGCCCTCATTCACAATCTCTCCACTGCACCTTGTCCATGAACACAGCCTTTGTTTTTTTTCTCACACCATTTCCTCTGCAGAACTGACATTCCCCCTGCCTGCCATTTCTGCTGGATATTGTCCGGTCACTTTCCTCAGGGGCCCCCGGCTCAGGCCATACCTGGTTGACTACAGGGGATTCTTATTTGGTCTTGATCCTTAACTCCATGTAGCAACAGCGATGAGAATTCCAAGTATCCGTCTGGTTCTGTCACGCCAACGTCCGTACGCCCCAGGGACTCCTCATCTCCCTAAGGGTCAACTCCCTCCCCATGGCCTCCGTTCAGTGTCCGTGTCTGACCTCATCCCTACTTCTCCCCACAGTTTGCTCACTCTGCCTGAGCGCACTGGCTGTTCCCTGCTCCTCCGAAGTAGGATCCAGGCTCCGAGCTATCAGCACAGAGCTGGACACGGGGCTCAAACCCACAAACTCTGAGATCACGACCCGAGCCGAAGTCGGACGCCCAACCGACTGAGCCACCCAGGTGCCCCCAAAGCCTTAATTTCTTAAACATAGTGGGGAGCGAGCAGACAGAAACAAGGAGCATAGATACAGTTGGCCTCCCAGGTCCCCCGGAGCTAAAGAATCAATCTTCGATGAAGGATTAAGCTTTGCTGCCAGACTCCTGCCCCCTCAGACAGATTCACATTACATGGGGGCTAAAGCAAATAGAATTTTGAGGGCCTTCTATGAGAAAAGGAATAATAAAGATTACCAGTAAAATTTAGGTTACAAACATGGATACTTATTTAGAAAGCTGGTAAATACCATACACACTCAAAATCCTAAAGACGTCTTTGCATTTTTAGTGATGAGCTGCATATAGTATATATAATTGCATAGCTATATTTTTAACCTACATTACTTTTTGATCGCATTTTAATTAATAATTATGTTCAATAGACATAATGGAAAGCGAATTCACTCTCCTCTAGCATGCTTGACTGGAGTTTGTTTCTTTATGATTATTGAGTGTTGCTGTGCATTGAAACTCCCGATTTCTCACCAGACATACTTGCTTTTTATAGCACCTCCATAAGTCCACATTTATAGACACAGAATTGTGATGACTTCTATTTCACACAAGTCTCATTAAAAAAAAAAAAAAAATATATATATATATATATGTATGGTGTATTTATAATGATAAATAATGTTTTATTAAGTAAAGTCCTGGCAGGAGAGAGCTTTGCTTTTACTAGACCTCTTCTAAATGGAATCCTCTGTTTCCATTGTATATACGTGATAATTCGACACACTTTCCACAGGCTGGCCTGTAGGCCCATACCTGGCTAACCCTGCTTCTCCACCAGTCCCCACAGACCTCTAGGGTTTACTGATTAGACCTTTGGTCTGCAGCTCTGTGTCCTGACCTCTGTGTCTGTCACCTGCAGGTGAGTTGGCATAGTAGTGAAAGCCTTCCTGGATGTCATCTTTACATCAGAAAGGCTGGAAATAACTTCACTGCACACAGAAAGGACAGCACATCACAGATATATCCCGTGAAGCCCAAACTAAGGTCACCCCATCTCAAGGTCCTCTTACCTAAGTGCACAATTGCTCCGGGACCAACTTAAATGCCATTTGACAGCCCTGTAGGTGAGACGGAAGAGAAGTCAGAATGGTATTTCATAGTGTTCTCAACCAATTGTGGTTAGAATGTCTGATTTTTGCAAATTTTACCAAGACAAATGGCAATGAGAACACCTTGGAAGGGCCTGTGCCCATGAGAAGCTTAAAATTCATTAGCCTCCTATGAATTCACCCCTGCCTGTAAAGCAAAGTACAGCCCACTCCACCTGTGTGAGAGGAATCTAGCAGGGTCGGCCAGTGAGTTAAATCCAGGGAGAAGAAGCTTCCTTGGCCCCACAATAGTATATTTGCCTCCATATAAAATAACCTCAATAAGTTCCAGGCAAGAAGTCAGTTATGGCAGAAAACCTTGATGAGTTCAAATACAAAGGCCTATGCAGAGTCCTGCTTAACATATTTTGCCCTTGTATTGCATTCTCAGTGTTCAAAGTACTCCACCATCATTTATAATCCTCATGACATTCCTGTAAGGCAGGTGGGTGGCAAGGATCATTCTTTGCAGTGTTGAGGCCATGGTTCAAACAGGGCCAAAATCTGGCTCACGAAGTCTAATCGTCAAGTTATTAGGAAAAACACAAACATTGACATGGTCACCTTGGCAATGTTTTCTGCTCACCCTAAATACCATCTGATGCCTTGTCTAATTGGGGAGTACAACCTAATAGCAATATTTTCACTGGAGGGGTGACAACTACTTTTAGAATTGGCAAAATTTTCAAGCAGTTACGTATCACTGGCTACCTCCTCAATACATCTCTTTTTATCTTCTCAGAGAGATTACAGAGTGAAATAGCCTAAAGATGAAAGAGTGTGATTTTTCCCTTTATGGAACAGCCTGCTGTTTCTTCTGGCCAAGAGATGGTTGATACACATCTGAAGATAAATAGTTAATAAAGGTGTTTGGATTGCAACATCTGTTGCCATTCTTGGAAGCAGGGACTTAATTGCAGACTAGAGCATCAAATCTTCAGAGGGTTCGTAAGACAGAGATTGATTGGGGTCACCAGGTTACCCAGAAGTAAAATCCCAATCCTTATCTTTAAAATGCAGTGTCCAATTGATTCTCTCTGGATCATTACACACAGCACATGGAGGTAAAGCCAGGAGAGGAGTGGTCAAACATTTCCATTTCAGAATACTTTCAAAAGAAACTAGAATGGTGTTTTATTTTGGTGAGGAGTCCTGAAGCGAAGGGCCAGTCAGGCTGAAAGTGGAAGCAGCAACGTTACATTAAGGGACGCATGTCCTGCCTGGACACGCGATGGAGAGCAACTTCACTGAGAGGACACTGTATGCTTTCTGCCTGTGACACCAGACCACAGAGACCAAGGGCAGCAGGGTGTGAAGCCTCAGCCTGGAAATCATAGGGGCCCCCTGCCATTAGCAATCTATAATGTCAGAAGAATAAATGAGATGCTTCTATGACTAAGATGTGGTCACCATTGATAGTGAGAGGCAGCTCTTCAGCTGAGTCAGGAGAAGTGAGTTCTAATCAGACCGCATCACTAAGTAACCATGTGACTTTGAACAGGTCACCTTCCTTTCCAGGGCGCCATGACTCCATCTTTCAAATGATGGAGTGGACTAAATAATTGCCAACATTTTTCTCAGAATTTGAACTCGAAAGCCCGTTATCTTTATTTTAATTGGTATCCATATTCTGAGTCTTAGTTGAATATCTGTCCTGGTACTGCGGTCCCTGAATTTGAGGACCCATCTCCCCAAAGGCAGAGACCACCAACAGAAGAACCCAAGCCCTGGTCAGAGGTACCATGGACCAAAGGACCAAAGGATGTGTTCTCCAGCTCCGGGTCTTACACTGATGATCAGTAGCTTCTGAAGGAAACCGATAAACATCTCTCTAGAATTTCTTTTATAGATCTCAGAAAATCCTAGAGAGATGGTGGCATCAACAGAAGACAAAATACAACCTCATCCAAGAGAGCTTTAGGAATTGAACTTGTGGCTTCCTAGAGAACTTTAATTTCACCAGACTTTCCTTTTTGAACAGACATGTGGATAAAAAGTCAAATGTGAAAGCTAATTCCTAAGACCCAGAACACCACAGAAGACAATTAGATTAAACTGCAATTCTACTAGTTGAAGAGGCCAACAGGACCCATGGCAGAGTCCTGTCAGAAAGAAAGGTGTGAGAAAACACTAGGGTAAGTTCAGGGTTATATTTTACATGCTCAGAAGAGACGCTTGGTGTGTGTGTAGGTCTACAGTTTGCCTTCTCTTTGTGGCACATAAAAGGTCAGCACTTACTGGTTGGGATTCCAAAGGCCAAACAATATCAGAAAGGGTTTCCCTGAAGAATTCTGCCAGCCTCAAGGTTAACTACCCTTTCTTATTAGAATAGTAAGAACTAATAACCATTTATATATCACGAAGGTCAAGTCAGGAATTTCGTATCTTGTTTCAAGGATCACCAAATGCAGTGCTTTGTGTAAAAATAATGAACAAAATGTTAAGCAGTTCTGTAGCAAAGTTTACTTATTTGTGATATAATTGTAATGTAGAGTATTATGCCACTTTTTAAAATTACTGATTTTATTTTAATTTGGAAAATAACCATTTGAAATGGTTACGAAATTCATTAATCCCATGCTTATCCAGCCTTAAAAAACCATTTGGAGAGAATAAAAATGAAATGTATTCATAATAGAGCTCTCTGCTCCTTTACACACACACATACTCACACACATTCAGATGCCTCCGTAACTATTCAAATTTCTCTGGTCTTCTCCAATCACCTCATGAGTGTGTTGCCTTAATTAGCTCCTACACATTCTCAGCAGTTTAGGAGAGCTAGAGATGGCTTGTTTCCATTGAAAGGCTAAGATGCTTTCTGCTATGTGATTATCTAGTAATACACTGATGCCGAATTGCATTGTACCCCAAGAAAGAGGAGACTCATACCAGCGAGGCGGCTTGACTTCAGCTTCCTTTTCCTTTCTTCCCAGCCAGGGTGCTCCAGGCTGGCCCCGAACGAAGTTCAGCATATTGTGCCAAACAGCCAGAGAATGGACTCTTCAGTGCTTGTACTAATCCTCCTCTTTACTAAATAAGCAAGCTTTGGGGTAAGAGTGGAAGGAAAATTACATAATTTGAGTTAATTGGTTTGGGGCTACCCAAAGCCTCAGCTGTCTTGAAGAGAATTGTTTGGTCTTCAAGACCCAATTAAAGACATTCAGCTGATGTAAAATAGATTTTATTCTTTTTTTCCAAGTCATTGTCAAGAGACTCAGTCTCCATTCCATACCAAAAAAATATCCTGTAATCACAGCCTCCCCAAATGCATCCTGAAAACGTCTGGGAATAGGTATATCTAAAGGCATGGGAGAATATAAAGACATGCTGATCAACTAGTTTATTTTACAAGTTCAAGAATGCAGTCTCCAGTGATAAGACAGGACCTCCCTTCAACAACCCTTCAGGTACTATAAAATGTGTGTTAGCTAATGAGATTGTTTGAACAAATGGCCCAGCCTCTATCGTTCTTCCTTCAGTAAGGATTGGTTGGGCAAGTTTGAGAAACTCCCGTCTGGCCTTCCCAGATCTGAGACAATGAGTCTGCCTTCCCTTTTGAGTGACCCATGTGTGAGGCATGGCCATGGCAACTTAACTGGCAAGAAATAGCACTTTGAGTTTCCAGGTGTTCAGACAGAGCAAGAATTGTTGCAGGTTGAGGCGACCTGCGATGTGCTGGCTTTTCGTTTCAGCAGCTTAAGGAAATGGTGCTGAAATAAGATTCTGTCGACAGCAACAAAAATCGGTTCTTTGGTAAGGCCCATACCACCAGAAAGAAATTAGAAACAAGAATTATAAAGTGTGGAGGAAGTTTACACACTTGCTGCCTGAGCCCGTGGTTGTTCGATTCACATATGTCCTGTGAGCGCACCCTGTACACAGCACTGGAAAGGAAACAGGAGTGGGACCAAGTCCTCATCCTCCAAGAACTTTGAGTCACACAGGGGTGGGAGCAGATGAGGGAGTCACAGAAACACATGGAAAAGTTGAGAAAAACAAAGGAAGGGCGCAGAGGCACATGCTAGGGGATAAAAAGAAGAAGGGACCTTATCTAATTAGAGATTTTATAAACAAAGTGAGGTTCAAGAGGGGTCTTGAAAGCTCAAGATGGATCTTAAAAGCTCTAAGTGATTCCAGCAGGCAGAGGAATCACAGTTTGCAAGTCTCCTTGAACATCATTTTGCAGGGGAGCTTGTCCCAAAAGGCGGGAAGACAGGGATGAAGACAGAAAGGTCTGAAGGGAAAGTCTGGAAAACATTGAGCAGTGCCAATGAAATCCACCCAAAGCACTTCTGGGGAACAAATGGAGCTTGAGTTCGAAGACCTAGGTCAAGTGCAGATCCAAGGCCTTGACTGCCCAGGGAAGAGATCTGTACTTGATTTCAAAAGTAGTGGGGAGCCATCTAAGGATCTGAGCTGAAAAATGATGGGCTCAGGACAGTGCTTTTATGAAGAAGGCCTGAGATCAGTGGGTTGTGTGGGAAGAGACAATGAAGGCCTCAGCATGAAAAAAATCCCAGCTCTAAAGAACAAAGCCAGAGTGTGGAGAATGTGAGCCTAGTACGGGTAAAAATAATCTATCCAGTAGGAGACTGAGACAGGCTATCTTCTGCAGCCACCTGAAGAATTGATTCTTTTTTTTTTTTTTTTAAGTGTATTTACTTATTTTGAGAGACAGAGAGAGAGAGCATGAGAGTGGGGAAGGGCCCAAGAGAGAGAGGGAGAGAGGGAGAAAGAATCCCAAGCAGGTTCCATACCACCAGCACAGAGCCCAATGCGGGGCTGGAACTCACGAACAGTGAGATCATGACCACAGCTGAAGTCGGACACCTAGCCGACTGAGCCACCCAGGTGCCCCAGAACTGCTTCTGAAATAAACAGGGTGCTTTCTCGAGAAGGGGCTTTTATGCATTTGAGAGAAATGATTGAGCACCTGCTGTATGCTGGGCACTGTCCTAGCATTTGGGATATATCAGTGAACGAAACAGACACAGACCCTGCCTCCTGAATGAAGTAATGAACTCTCCCAGCCCCTCAGAGTGCCCTTCATAAAGAGCAAAGATGATGGGGAGTCTCTAAGAGCCTCCACAAGCACAGTCCTGCCTCTAGGAGCCCATAGCTGTCTAGCTGTCACATAGATTAGGAAGTACCAAGACTACAACACGTCTCCATGAAAGTAGGGACCTTGTAAGGAGGCAAGCTTCCCACACTAACCAGCAGAGTCAGGACACAAAGGATGACGTAAGATAGAGAGGCATACCTCAAAAGCCAGGGGATGTCATAGGCCAGGAGCAGAAAGAGCCAGAGTAGGAGCAAGGGAAATCAAGGGCCTGAATTTATATAAAGAAATAAGAGAGGGAACTCAGCAGAAAGCAGCACAGAAAAGGAAAGACAGAGAATTGTAATTTGTCAATGTTTGCACTACAAGAGAAGGGCTCTGGCTACAGACAGCTCTCCCAGACCCTGTGCAGGTGTCATATGAGATGGATACATCAGGCCATCAGACATTGTGCCCTCGGACCTAAGCAATCATCTCACTGCCCTCTCTTGCCACAAAACTCTGCTCAGCAGGCAAGAAGCTGGTTCTGATTGGCTTCCTTGGGGAGCTTGCCTACAAGGAAATAATGGACTGGACATGAGTTTCCAGTGCCCGGGAAAGATCACTTCCACCCAGTAAATGGATGAATTGAAATTCTCTTCTATGCATCAGCTGCCAGTAAGACAGTCTCTGTGAGCTGGATCCTCTCGGAAGAGCAACAATGACCAGACCCCGGAATGGGGTGACTTCCCCCAAAGCACAGCCAACCCTTAGAGGGGTCACTATGTATGAGATACTGTTGTGAGCACTTCGTATGTATGACTTCATCTTCTCCAAGGAGCTAGCAATCGTGATGAGCCATAGCTGATGCTGGGTAACCTGCCCCAGGTCACGCGGCTAGTAGGTGATAGAGCTGAGATTCAAGCCCTTCTGGCTTCTGCCTACACTGCTTGGGGACCCAGCAAGGCTCCCCAGGGCTCTTCTCTGTTGCCAGCTCTCGGGACTATTAATGTGCAGTCCACATCGAGGTGAGTGCACTTGGGGTCCTTCAGTCCCCCATCCCTTCACCTTAGCAGAAGTGTTTCATTGTAGTCAAAGACCCTCTTCACACATGTATGTCATTTGATCCTTGTTAGAATCCTCAGGAAGGCAGGGTAGGGATCATCCTCTCCTTTTGACGGGGGATTCAGAGATCCAGGGAGACAAAGCAGCTTGCTGCGATGGCATGGCTGGCATGAGAGAGACCTGTCTGGTCTGGAGACCTGCCTCCAGAATCATCCAGGAGCTCTTTCCAAGAGCTCTGACCAACGGGCATCTT
This sequence comes from Herpailurus yagouaroundi, assembly GCF_014898765.1. NCBI lineage: Eukaryota > Metazoa > Chordata > Mammalia > Carnivora > Felidae > Herpailurus > Herpailurus yagouaroundi. The sequence goes on along the minus strand of NW_024412403.1, from coordinate 75,338,370 downwards.
CCTCTCATTGGCACGTATATATTGGCAACGCTGATGCACAACAGAACACTTGGCATGTAGGAGGTGATCAGAATGACTTTATGGACTGAAACGAATGACATCAGACCCACATCTGCATTCTGAGTCTGATCCTAACCTCAAGGGACAGTGTCCAGGAGTGGGACCGTGGAAGGGGGTCTGCAAGAGCAGACCACGATGAGCATAAAATCTAGGGCTTGTTTAAGGCCTTCTTGACCCAGACTTTTCTCTAAGTGCACCATGCGTATGATTGCATTTAGATCGTACAGCAACCCTTAGGGCAGGCACTACCCTTGCTCCCATTTTAAAGATAAGGAACAGTGAGAACAGGAAGCTTTGGTGGTGTGCCCAAGGCCTCTGGGTGAGCAGGCTGCAGAGCCAGACTCTGATTCCGGAGCCCTCTCATAATCACACTGCCCCTCAACTAGGCCGCTTCTTTCTGCCCCAAGAAACCACTTTCTTCCAAACGACCCTTTAGAGGCCCTCTGTGGGTCTCGGCTGCCCCATCTGAGGAGTGAGGGGTAGCGGCTCTGAAGGCTGAGTTTAACTCCTCCTCGTGGACACAGGGCCCACGGTAAGTGAGCTTCCAACAGCCAGCCCTGGGGACCACAGCCTGAGCTCAGCCCAGGGTCCCCTTCTCTTTCTTCTCTTCCCACCCTTTTTATGTGTCTCTTTACCCGGCTGAACAATTGTGAAGGCTAAATTCTAAGCAGCTTTTGTCATTTCTGCTCCTTCATCCCCTCTCAGTCAAAGAAGTGGAATTCAAAGCAAAGCCATGAGGCGTCCATCTTCCGGAAAGTTAAACAAGGACAGCAGGCTATAGATGGCAGATAGCACTCATTTGTCAACACCCAATGTAATAAGAACACACTTGGATGACACGCCGGCACCGAAGACTCCCATTCAGTGGGTTTTACCTGGAGTAGGCCTGGGGAGGCCGCCTCGGAAGTCAGGTAGGACACTGCCCCCTTCTAGTAGGAGGCCACTTTATTAAGGCAGCCTCGCACCCCTCCACGTGGTTCTGGCCCATGGCCTGGAGCAGAAGAAGCTGGAGGGGCTACAGAACCCTGGAGAGAAAACAAGACCCTGGACCAAGCATGCCTACATTCAATCTTTGAACATTTATTGAGCGTCTACCCCTGTCAAGTGCTGTCCCAGGTCCCGGACTGATAAAAGCAGAGAGAGATCTCTGCCCTTACGGAGCTTACAGATTAGTAGGTGAGTTAGACAATTAAAAAAAAAAAATGCACACTGGCAGGTAGCAAGAGGTGCTACCAAGGGAAATAAAATAACACAGACAGAGGAAGAGAGAAAGCAGGGTGATGTTTTAGATTGGGTGGTTGGAGGAGGTGACATTGGAATAAAGGATGTGAGTGGTGGGAGGGTCTGGGATAGACTGTTCCAGGTGGAGAGAAGAGTGGGGAAAAGCTCTGAGACAGGAATGTGCTTGGCAGGATTGAGGAGGACCAGCAAGGAGTCAGCTGTTGGTGGCTGGAACGAGTGGGGGAGAATTTAGGAGATGCCACCCCCAGACCTTCTGGTTCTGGACCCATCACTAGGAAGAGGTGAGAGCAAAGCATTTGATGTTAACATCCTGGGAGGCTGTTGCAGGCAGCAGTTGTTGCAAAATGTTTGAGCTCCTTGACCAACGAGCAAATTACTATTCCTTCAACTACATATTTAGTGCCTTTCTCTTCATCAGCTCCCAGGAGACCGTCTACACCCAAACCGAGTCAGTCCTGGTCTTCAGAGACCATTTGATCTGTGTTATATGAGATAATTATTTGTTTTCCTCCTGGTCAGTCTGTAAGGAATAACTGTCTCAGCCATGGTGTGCTAGTAAAGATTTAACAACTGGATCCCTGGGGTAAATATACACAGATAGATGATGATAGATAGATAGATAGGCAGATAGATAGATAGATAGATGATAGATAGATAGAAATATTTATTATAAGTTTTACTGATATAAAGAACATGCAGGGGTACCTGAGTAGCTCAGTTGGTTAAGCGTCCAACTCTCGGATTCGGCTCAGGTCACGATCTCATGGTTTGTGAGTTCCAGTCCCATGTTGGGCTGCATGCTGATGGTGCAGGGTCTGCTTCAGATTCTTTTTCTCTCCTTCTTTCTCTGTGCTTCCCCTGCTCTCTCTCGAAGTAAGAATAAACTTTAAGAACATTTTTTTAAAAAAAAGAACCTGCAGCACACAATTAAAAATAACAACATGGATAATACCATTTGTTGTAAATCTCATACAGCCAATGGAGTCTCACAAAATGCTTCCACTGATTGCTACTGAAATCTTGAATATATAACCAATCTATGACAGCAGTTGACAAAACAAGTGTGCTTCTGACAGGAGTTGATACTTTCACTTAAATTAATAGGTAAGACAAAAGTGAAAAATAAAGACATGCAGGGACTTGACTTTTTCTTTAGTGAGGTGAGAGTCTTCTTTGCTGCACTGAATAATAGTTCTGAATACCGGACTTACTGCGTTATTCACAATGTAACGGCTATGGATAGAACACACTTTTGAGTTTAATCTGAATTATTAATATTTCTTTATCACTTTCTGCAGTCCAGATGTCAACAAACAATAAATTACTCCCTGATATCTAGTGTTTGCCCATTTTCATGGTGCAAATATACCACGACTAACTTCCAGCTCCCGACGTGACGTCACAGAATGCGGAATGAAGAAAAGACACACAATAAGGCATCTTCATCGAACACGCAGATACGTAGACGCTAATGACCTCAGGAGCATGGGTAGTGGTACAATACAGTACAATGATTAGGAAATCAGGAGTTGTGAGTATTTCTTTTTAAAATATAATTTGTTTAATCATAAATTCCTCTCATTTCATAACGGCTGTGTTTACCAAATGGCCAACAGCATTTCTAAAAAGGTAACGATTGACTCTGTGAGCTGGTTACGAGCCAGCCCAAGCACACGCCTCAGTCTTAGTGGTCTTCCTAGCTGGCTTTGAAGTTGCAAGGTCTTTGCCCCTCTTCCATTCTTTCCACAGGAACTGGTGTGAAATAGACAACAATTCTAAAGGCCTTAGTACTGGGAGGGGCCCTAGCACCTCATGTAGATTCCCAAGCTTCACAGCTCATGGGATGCAGCTTGGACACACCTGTATGGAAGTTCTCACCTATCGCTGCCGGATTAGTCAACTCAGCATGTCGGGGCTGGAATGGAATTGATGAGTCACCTGAGTCCAGCCTCCCCAGTAGTGCCTGCTTTTTGTACGCCATTTGAATCTGTGGTTAAATCTGTTAAGAATAACAAAAAATAGAATGCCATCATCGCATTTTGACACGGATCACAGTAATTGGCGAACCATGCACTCTATTCTATTTGTCAAGGATCCCAGTGCAGTGTCTTTTGTGCTATTGGTCTGGGTATAAAATATATCATGGAGTCTGTCCCACCCTGAACTCCTAGCTTGTGGAACTATACTAGCTACCCCTATAATGAGATCTACGTGTGTTTTTTCTAACCCTGGTATTCTCCCTCAACCTTCCATACCATGCCACGTGTCTGAGATTCTCCTGAGGCTGTTCCTTCCTCCTAGAGTTCCCTTCTCCTATTTGTACCTTTGAATCAAAGCCCAGGTCCACCTAATTCTTCCTGTTCTTGCTCAGGAGGTACTAGCTGCTCTGAACTACCATGGCCTTCAATGCCTCCATCATTCTGATGGGATAATGCTACATTTTGCTGTGAATTACAATTTATGAGTTCCTAGAAGACAGAGATCACACTGTCTTCATCTTTGGACCTCACTCTCAGGGTCTCCCACAGTGAGATAAATGACTCAGCCTCAGGGAAGCAGTCCCAATGATGTGTTACTCGGATGCAGCCGTGACTCAGAGGATGTGCCGAGTTTTGGCATCAGCACACAAGGAACACACCAGCTTAGCTCTTCTGTATTCTCAGCAGAGCCTGATTTTTAAAATCACTAGAAGGAAACCTGAATCACTTGAAGTTTCTAGAAGAAAATAATTCACACTCAGAAGACAGTTTTTGTCCACAGGGACAGACTCCACTGCCTGAATTTGCTTACCATTGGCTTCAGGTGCACTCCCAGCTGCCTGCGCGAGGATACAGTAGGTCTCCCTGGGAAGTACACAGGACTTGGAACTAAGGTTTCTTGTGGACGCAGGTCAGTCACAGCAATAAGGAGCAGCCCAGAGTTCTTGCAGATCTGCAGGAAGAAGCAATCCCGTGAGTCCAGGATCATAAACTCTGCAGGAAGAGAGCCTGGCTCCATCATCTACCAGCTGTGTGACCTTGGGCACATTACTTAACCTCTCCAGCCTCAGCTTCCTCGCACAAAGGGGGAGTAATAAGCACACCAATCTCATAAGGTTATTGTGAGAATTAAATGGGTTAATGTGTTTAAAGTGCTTCGTGCAACGCCTGGAATAAAGCCAGTATTCAGTAAATGGTAGCTTTTATTCATAGTAATAATAATAATAATAACAACAGCTATTATTAGAGGAGAAAATTTCTATTGGCCTCTCCCTTTGGGGAAGGAGAGAGCGGGCTGATGAAGGTGGGCCAGCGATGAGAGCCAGTGGGCGCGAGTTGGGAGTGTGGGGATATGGTTTCTAGACCTGGATCCATCACGGTTTCATTCTGCGACTTCCTCTCTCTGGGCTGCAGTGTCTTCCGTCTGTAAGATGAGATCAGTCATTAGATCAGAGTGTCCTAAACTGAGTTAAGCACCCAAACCTTTGGGGAAGAATTTTTAAACAATGTGAGTTCCAGGGGCCCCAGTCTGAGGCTGCAAAGCCAGGAATATGATTTGTTTTTTTAAGCGTTCTTGATGAGTTTGGTGCATCCAGTCAGTGGTTAGGAGCCATTGGATTCGATCAAAACCCCGACTTCGGGGCCTTTGCACTTGCTATTTGCTCTGCTTGGAAAGCTCCTCCCCTAAAGTCTTCTTTGGCTCATGCTCTCATCCATGTCACTGCATAAGTATTATTTCGCCAAGATCTTCCCATTCACCCTATGTAACACCATTTCCTGTGAGCCACCTTCCAACCTCTGAACCTGGTTTCCTTTTCCCCATCATACTTCTCTCTCTGTGACTTGATCCTCACTAGAATGGAAACTCCATGAGGGCAGACTGGGTTTTGTCTATGACTACATCCTAGCACCTCTGGAATAGTCTGCTCTGTAACTGGCCCTCAGTAAATCAGTTTTGACTTAATAAGCAGACGGATTAAATGAATAATCAACTTTGCCTCGGCCGGCAAGTCAGAATCTGGAACAAAGAGCAATGAGGTAAGACAGCCTGCGAGCAACTGGGAAATCCTCGCACTGTGGCCACCCAAGGCAATCCCCCAAAGGGAGGATTTGAAAACTAGTCGGCATCCTCACTGCTATGTTTTGGGGTTTCGTTGCACTCACATTTTCCAGGTGCTTGCTTTTAGGAAGAACGATGACAAACTTTGCAACCATTGCTTTATGGAGACATGGAAAAGCGTTTCCAACCTGCATTACAGAACAACATACAACAACAGATATGATGTCATTTGATTTTTAAAAAGGTGTTTGAGCTGGAAAATGCTTCTAAAAGTGTTTGGAGGGAGTTCATAATTGACTAACAAAAGTTATCTATGGGGGTTATTATTTAAAAGATACAGTAATGTGTGGGATGCCTGGGTGACTCAGTCAGTTGAGCGTCCAACTTTGGCTCAGGTCATGATCTTGCAGTTGACGAGTTCGAGACCCGTGTCAGGCTCTGTGCTGACAGCTCAGAGCCTGGAGCCTGCTTCAGATTCTGTCTCCCTCTCTCTCTGCTCCTCCCCCACTCATGCCTTATCTCTCTCTGTCTCAAAAATAAAATAAACAGGGGCGCCTGGGTGGCACAGTCGGTTGAGCATCCGACTTCAGCCAGGTCAAGATCTCGCGGTCCGTGAGTTCGAGCCCCGCGTCGGGCTCTGGGCTGATGGCTCAGAGCCTGGAGACTGTTTCCGATTCTGTGTCTCCCTCTCTTTCTGCCCCTCCCCCGTTCATGCTCTGTCTCTCTCTGTCCCAAAAATAAATAAATGTTGAAAAAAAAATTTAAAAAAAAAATAAAATAAACATTAAAAAAAATTTTTTTTAAATACAGTAATGTTTGAAATACTTTTGAAGGTAAGACTTTATGGGCTAACATTATACTTCCAAATTTCTAGGGCTTTAAAAAATAAATATGCTGATCTGAGTCCATCTGTTTTAAAAGAAAAAGTCTTTTTTCCTATAACACCTTCTTGTTTGCACATTAAAGATGTGAGACCCAGACTCACAGTTTGGTGGAGAGCTTTAAATTATCTATTTAATTGGCTCTAACAAAAATGTTCAGCCTAAATACCCAGTTAGCAGCCTTGATTTTGACTGACTTGCCAAACTTAAAAGTTCTCTTTTTCCCTTCTGAATAATATTTTTCCAAAACTTTTAGAAGTAAATAGAAAGTCAGATTATCCACGAGCCGAAAGAGCACATGTTCCCAATACTAAGCAATATTTGATGAAGAAGTTCCACTAAGTCAATTAAGTTTGGAAACCTTAAGTTAATGAACGTTTTCGACAGGTTGGTCAGAGTCTTTAATATGTTAATATGTGTGCAACCCTCCAGGAAGAAAAATCAGAGACAACTTTTCCCTCAAAGTATTTGATCAGAGAACTCTTTATATACACCTTACCATTTAACTTCTTGTGGAGCTGGAACTTCTCAGAGCACAGTTTGGGAAATACTGGCCTAGGAAGGACTAGTGAAGCCTGGCTCAAAATTTTAGAAACTATGGTATGTTTTGTTTGTTCTTTTTTTGAGGAAGTCAAAAGACAAGTATTGTAAGAATCACCTAGTGATTTTTCAGAACTCCTCAAAATAGGATTTTCACCCTGTGCTAAGCACATGAGAAATGAAGGAGATAACATAAGTACGTTCTTAGTTTGGAGGATGGCTTGACGAATGTATGTATGGGTACAATTCCATTGGAGGCCATGACGGAGCAAGCTGGTGATCGATGTGCCTTCTCACCATAAGTAATGTTTAAACAGGGTGAATATACTGGGGAGAGCCTCTGGCTTCCTGGCTGAGAGCAAGGCTACAAATACACAAGACAAAACTCCACTAGGCCTATCAGGGAACACATTTGATGGGAATGAAATCAGAATAGAGACACCAGATGTCCTTAATGTTGGGAGACTTGGGAGTTCCAGTCAAGCAGAGTGAAAAGACAGCTTGGTGAGCACCTTATGCATTTATGTGAGATTCCAGAAATTCCACACCTTCAGAGAAAGGACCATGCCATAGAATAAGGACCATGCCCCAAACACAAAACTGAAATAGACCCACTCTAACAAATCCTTAAGGCAAGCCTCCTCAAGATCGAGGGTTTTATATGTATTTATATAAATACAAAATTTGAATATAATAAATAAATATAAATATGCATATTTGTTTTGATAGATAGCCAGATACAGATTTCTTTTAAGAAATTGACTCTTGGACCATGGAAATGTGGAGGTTGGCAAGTCCAAAATGTTTAGGGAAAGCCAACAGACTGCCAACTGGAAGGAATTGATGCTGCCATCTTGAGGCACAATTTCTTCTCTGGGAAACCTGGTTTGCTCTTAAGGCCTTCAACTGATTGAATGAGGCCCATCCATGTTATCAAGGGTGATTTCCTTTAAAGTCAACTGATTGCAGATGCTAACTACATCCATAAAATACCTTCACTGCAACACCTAGACTAGTGTCTGCCCATATAACGGAGTCCTACAGCCCAGCCAAGGTGACTGAGACTATTATACCATCATAACACTGACAGAAATATTACAAGAAAATAAAACTACACATCAATATCCCTTATAAACATAGATGCAGAACTGCTTAACAGATATTATCAAATCAATTGTAGCACTATAAGGGTGCGTGGGTGGCTCAGTCAATTGAGCATCTGACTCTTGATTTCCGCTCAGGTCGTGATCCCAGAGTCCTGGCCAGGTTTGAGCCCCGCATTGGGCTCTGTGCTGACAGTATGGAGCTGGCTTGGGATTCTCTCTCTCTCCCTCTCTGCCCCTTCCCCGCCCCCCCACCAAAAAAATAAATATTTTTTTTTAAAAAAAGAACACCCTTGAGAAATCCACAGTCAATATCATACTGAATAGTGTATTATTTGAAAACCTTCTCTCTAGGATCAGGAACAAGGCAAGGATGTGAGCTCTCACCACTTCTATTCAGCACTGTACTGGAGATCCTGGCCAGTGCGTTAGGTGGAATAAAAAGTATAAAGATTGGAAAGAAAGAAGTAAAACTTTCTTTGTAGATGACATGCATATGTATATAGAAAATTTTAAGAGATCTATAAAGCCAAATTAGGGAATTTGGCAACTTAGCAAACTACAAGGTCAGATATAGAAATATCAGTGCTCTCTCTCTCTCTGTCTTCTAGTTTTCTTTTCATATACTAAAAGCACACATTAGAAAATGAAAATTTTTAAACACCATTTACAATGGCATCAAAATACATGAAGCATTTAGGAATAAGTGTGTCTAAAGATGTGCAAGATCTCCGTATTAAAAATTATACAATATTACTATAAAAAATGAAGCAAAACAAATGAATAGAAAGATATACCATGTTCATTAATTGAAAGACTTGATTTTGTTAAGATGTCAATTCTCCCTCTCCTAAGAGGGAGATCTAAGGATTCAATCAAATCAAATCCCATTCAAAATTTCAATAAACCTTTTTGTGGAAATTGACAAGCTGATTCTAAAATTTACATAAAAATGCAAAGGACTAAAGAGGCCAAAATAGTCTTTAAAAAGAAGGGCAAGATTGGAGAATGCACCAGTATCTGATGTCAAGATGTATTAAAAATCTACAACTATCGGGGCGCCTGGGTGGCGCAGTCAACCGACTTCAGCTAGGTTACGGTCTCGCGGTCCGTGAGTTCGAGCCCCGCGTCGGGCTCTGGGCTGATGGCTCAGAGCCTGGAGCCTGTTTCCGATTCTATGCCTCCCTCTCTCTCTGCCCCTCCCCCGTTCATGCTCTGTCTCTCTGTCCCAAAAATAAATAAACGTTCAAAAAAAGAAAATTAAAAAAAAAAAATCTACAACGATCAAGGCAAATTGGTATTGGCATAAAGGTCGGCAAAAACAAAGCAAAACAAAACAACAACAACAGCAAAAACAAACACAGAGTTCAGAAATAGAGCCACACATATATCAGCAATTGATCTATGATGATGGCATCAGAGCAATCCATGTGGAAAGAAACATTTTTCCTCAAACGGTGCTGGAATTACTGGATAAATGCTTGGAAAAAATAAACCTCAGTCCTTACCTTACAACACACAGAAAAAATTAATTGGAATGAATTATAGAGTTAATCACAAAGTTAAAATTATTCAGCTCTAGAAGGGTAGAGGAATGTCTTCACAGCCTTGGGTTAAGCAAAGATTTCGTAGATGGGACAGAAAAAGCATGAATCATAAAAGAAAAAATTGAAAAATTGGGCTTCATGAAAATAATAAACTTTTGCTCACCAAAAAGATGCCATTAAGGGAATGAAAATGATGGGGTGCCTGGATGGCTCACTCAGTTAAGTGTCCAAGGTATGAGATTACCATACCTACTGGAACAGCTTATGTTACAAAGACTAACAACGCCAAATGTTTGTTAAGAACGTGGGACTACTGAAACCCTCTTACATTGCTTTTGGAAGCATAAGATGGTATAACCACTTTAGAAAACTGGCATTTGCTTATAAAGTTAAAAATACAGCTATCCTATGACTCAACAGTTCCTATCTTTGGTAACTGCCCAAGAGAAATAAAACACATGCCCACCAAAAGTCTTAATCAAGAATGTTTACAGGAGCTTTATTCATAAGAGTCTAAAACTGAAAATAACCCCAAAGCGCATTAACGCCAAAATAGGTATATTATGGTGTACTCAAAGGAAAACCTGTATAAAGAAAAGACAGAGAATGTTACACTCCATCACAGATGCATCTCAAAAGATGCCAAACAAAAAGAATTCACACCATATGATATCATTTTTATGGAACGCCAGGATAGGCAAAATGAATCTATAGTAATAAAAATCAGAATAGTGATTGCCTGGCGGGTGGTTATTGACTAAATGGGAGCAGAAGACTTCTGAGGTGATGGAAATATTGTATCCCTTGATCGTTGTGTGGATTAACAGGCTGTGATACACCCGCCGGACACTTAAGATGTGTACATCTCACTGCATGTACATTTCACCTCAATAAAGTGCAAAGGGGAAGTGAAGGAGGAAGGAATGAGACAGTGGCAAAAAACCCAAATCAAGTTATCCTTTATTCACAAGCCTGCGCACAAGAACATGCACAGACAATATAAACGTGCGTCCATATGTTCATTTTCAAGTGAGCCCGTGCTACACAGAGCACCATATACTTTACATCCATTTCAATAGATGTCTTCTCACATCTCATTATCAGAAAAGTCTTTCCTGTGTTCATTTTTTTTTTCTCTCTCTTGGGTTTTCTTACCAAAATAGCCACATGTGTCTGAAAAGAGAGGGAACAGAAACGCTAATTCGGAATTTCACACTTACTAGAATTTAAAACAAATTGTTCGTTGTTGACGTTTCGAGATTTCATTTCCTGCCACGATTCTCTTCAGGAAAAGAAACTAGAAAGGAAATGACTCAACTCCTCCCAGTCCTCCCAAATCTGGCCACCTGATTTGAATCTAATATTTGATTGATAGCGGGGGGAAAAAGTATTTCTCGAGAATAAAAACTGGTGATTATTTTTGTTCTTAGCTCTTGAATTGACTTGATGCCACCTTCCCACTAGGACTGACCAAGTGAGATTCCCTACAATAGCATCTCGCTTCATTACTGGACTGGACTGGTCACATTAAAATGTAACCACATGGAAACTAATTTCCCCCTTTTCACATTTCTATCCTCGGTTTCCATGGAAGAGGGCTAATTACCTTTTTAATAGCCCTAATTGATGGGCTTACAGATCATATCTTTCAGTCCCCACTTGTGTGTGTGCTGAGGGTGGGGGTGGCCAGGGTTCCTTTTCTCTTGACCTCTCAGCTCTGCTCTTCCTTATGGGCAGGAGGGTTGCTGGCTCATGAAAGGACCCTGCCTTGTGTTTCTCTGTTTGCAAGGCTACCTGCAGCCCATTGTGGGCTGACCAGGAAGCCTCTCTTTGTCTTGGCCAATTGACACAGCTGCACACTCAGTAAATAGACTCAGATGTTGAGCTTTTGTTTGAAGGATCTTTTCAGATTAATGCAGAGAGAATTAGTTTTTAAAACTTAAGCCGGAGCCAGGATGAGTAGAATGGAGCTGCGAGCCATTGAATTCACGTCCACAAAATGAGACCAACTGTCTTACAGGGTGTTTATCCCCTGTCCCTTTTGGAGGTAGCACTGAGGGGAGAGGCTCCCACTCAGACCATTGTAAGGAGAAGATCCGACCAGTGATTACACTGGCTTCAGCTTCGTTCTCCAAGGGGAGAGAGCCCCGCCCTGGCTAAGTAAATGCAATTACTGCAACATAGTGGTTGGCAAGTGATTTGGGATTTCTTATTTCCAGACCACGAGAGGTTCTGCTAAATAGTATAAGAAGATCCGTGACCTATTGCAAAGACCATTAAGGCACCAGCCTGGACTCAGTGGTAAGCAGCATCTCAGATCCTTCAGATTTCATTATTTATACCACCCAATCTAGCCCTCATGCATGGGCTCATTCTGAATCATTCCCTCCTGGCCACAAGAATCAGACGTAGCTCCCAAAGGATGGCTGGTCTCTTGAGGGCAGGACCGTACCTTGGTGTGTACCATTTCACATGGCGCAGGTTGGAGTCGTAGTCACAATCCTGTGATCAGAACCTGTAGTATTATTTGCCTCTTTGACACTTACAGACTCATTTTTCTCAAGCTCCATGTTGGGGGTGATTGTTCCTCCCTGCTTACAGTTCTATGTACTCAGGGACGCAGTTTGGTGTGAAAAGAAACTTGACTTTGAGTTATACAGATCCTAATTCAAGCCCCACCTCTGCTTCTTACGAGCTGCGAGATCTGGGCCAAGGCACTGATCTGAGCACAGATCTCGTCACCTTGATAACTGCGATATGATTACTTATCTCACGGTGTTGGTGGAGACTGAAAGATTTTTCTCATACCTGTGCAAAAGTGAGAAGCACACTTCCCCAGGTATCGTAGATCACCCCCGGAGTGTCAGCTCTGCCTTTCTAGAGCTCTGCTGTCCAAAGATTTTCTTTTTATGTAACTAAAAGAGCTTCAGCTCCAGTGTCTGAGTGACTGTCACTCACTACTTCATACGCACACGCATGCCACCACCTCCCCCGTTCCCCACAAGCTAAAAAAGAACTGCTGAGAAAGCAGGGGAGGTGAATCAGAAAGATGCAGAGAGCCATCCCAGAGGAGAAGAGACGTCAGCATTCCAAAAAGGGGGCAAGCTCATAAATGAAGGGTAAACAGGACGGTATGTAACATATTTCCCAAAGGAGAACGGCCTCTTTCTTGCTCCACACTAAGGGATCTAAAGAAACCTTTGCTTTGTGGAGACACTAACCCGTCTGGATTCCCTGTCATGGGTTCTCCACACAGCACTGGACACCAGGCCAGCCCTGCCACCAGCCCACTAGGAGCTGACCCCCCCCCCCGCCCCCACCACCCAAAGACAAGAGGATTCGACTATATGACTGTAAGGAGCCTTCTTGAGCCAAGCCTCCAGGATTCTGATTCCCCTGCAGCTTCCTGAAAGGAAGGATGTGAGGGCAGAAGCGTGGGTTTGAACTGGCTCTAACAATCTAGAAACCTGCTGACAGGGTGAGGCTGTGTAGTAGAGACCTGCACCAGTCCCTCAGTCAGGTCGGATGTCAAGTTCAGACCCAGCGTGCCCCTTAGACGCTAAAAACTTAACCCTGGAAGAGAAGCCTATGCCTTGGAAAATAATGAGAGAAATGGTGGTTGACTGGGTTTTAAATTCTGAAATAGATCCCCCAACTCTACTGTCACTTTCTCTGGTGACTTAGAGGAAAAAGAGAAACTTCTCACTCAGATGGGTGACTCTGCAGTGGGCAGAACGCAGGGTGGGAGGAACTAGAAGGAAGGCATCACATCTCATAGAGCCGTGGGCTAATCACCAAACCTCTCTGAGCCTCGGTTCCCTCCTCTGCAAAACAGGAATCGCGCCACCGAGAATTAAGGAATGGTCTGGTGACACTGTATTTTCTGCCTGCCCCACCCCCTCACCACAGAGCAAAGGAATTGGTCGATGTTCCTTGAATGGGCCACATGGACGTTGAACAGTTAACCCTGGAAATGTGGGTGCTTCCCAACATGCTCACGCTGGAAGCCAGCACCATGAACTTTGACACAGAGTGCTCAGGGAGGACGAGGGGGGGCAGTAGAGTTTGAGAACCCCGAAACAGAGCAGACTAAGGACAAGCACACCTTGGTGAATTGAAAAGGATGAATAATTCTGAGCACACTTCCCAGGAGATGCAAAGGGCAACTCGACAAAAGCACCCATCAGCCGCCTTGCTTAAATAAGGCAATTAAGGAACACCGAGATGACAGTCCCGAGGCCGAGTACTGATGGGGTCTCCCCCACCTGGGGCCTCAGTCTCTCCTCATCTGTCAGGAAAAGGAGCAGGAGCGGGTGATTTCTTCAAGGCCCTATCTATCTCTGACATGGTGAGCTGCCTGTGAAATCAGCTTGGTACTATTTTCCTCACCCAGGGCTCTTGAGCCTGATTTCAGAAACAAAGAATTATGAAATCGGAGTCTCCGAGGAACCACCTTTGGCTTGGAGACTTTTGGCCTTCAAGCCATTTCTAAGTCACACTCAGTTGGCCGTGTCCCAAATTCCTGATTGGCTCCATCTGCCCAGAGGTAGGCAAAGGTGGCTTGCTAGGACCCCATGGATTAAGGACTGGACAAGGCTACATTTGTGTTTCCTCTGCCGTGGGAAGATTCCACAGACGGGCTAGAATCTGAGCTGAGTCTTACAAGACGAGTGGGAGAGGCGCCGGTGGACGAGCATTCGAGAAGTCAACAAGGCCACAACTGTAGTGTTATACATGGCAGACTGTAGCAAGGACGTTTATTTCATGCTCATGCATAGGATGAGCTGTTGTCCACCCATCACTTACATTTTTCAGCTGACTGAGGCGTGGCCATTCTTAACATTTGGCTTCAAAAATTGCCTACTGGCTCACCTCCCCTCCAGGCAGCCAGACAGGGCAAAGTGCGTGGAGAACGCCCTGGTCACTGCCCCCTGATCCATGTCTAACTGCCAAGGGAACTGGAAAATGTAGTCGAGATGTGTGCCCAGGAAACACACAACAGCACGGATTCTAGGGAATGGCCTGTTAGCTCTGCCACAGTCTGGTCCGTTCCTCAGGCCCTGTTCCTTCTGGATCCATGGGAAAGCAAAGTAGCCAGAAGCCCAGGCAAAAGAAGAGGGAGAGGAAGGAAGTTTCTGGCACCTGGGAGCAGCAGTCTGGGGGCAGACAGGCAGCTTGACTGGAGCCCATGTCATTTTGGTAAACCCATTTCCTTCCCTTGGAGTAAAGAGACCTGGAACCCCATGGTGAAGAAGGCCTCCGCATCTCTCCCTGACGATTATGGGAAGAGGAGGGAGTGTCACAGGAAAGCCATTGGGCCTCCCAGAGTGAAGTCTGGAAACCCCCTGGCTTTCCCTGGCATTGCCCTTAGCCCTTGAGCCCTCCTCCTGCCCTGTTTTCAGCCCCTTTTTCTGGGCAGACTCCAGAGGCCAGGCTGTCGCACGGCCTGCCACCTCGGCTTGGCGCCCAGCCTGTGGGCCACTTGGGGCTCAAGTTACTGGTGTGAGCTGATTCAGGAGCACGGCCCGGGCCCTGTGGCTTTGATGGGGTTTCATCATCCCGCCTGCGCTCCTTGGCTGGGTGCCTGGGTGAGCTGCAATGTTGCCCCAGGCTATCTGCTTTCACCGAGAAGAGGCGCTCCTCTCTGAATAGTGGAGAATCTAGAGGTGAGGAAGTGAGGTCTGGGGCTCCCCAGTCTATCCAGCCTGAAGACCTATCTCACACCACAGCCATCTGCCTTCGGCCAATTTTCCCAAGGAACAGAGACAAGATAAAGGGCAGACAGAATTAACACCGAACAACTTGTTAATGATTTTATTGCAGGTTAAATAAAATGTCTCACATAAAACTACGGGAGACCTTCTTTCACCTTCCTGGGCTGTAAATATGTATTAACTCAATTACTATCAGCAATTAAGGCCTAGTTTGGGAACAGTGACCTGAGACAAAAAAGACATTATCATCCTGGGAAATGAATCCAGAATAAAAGGAATTTATTCCACCTTAGCTAATGAGCAGCTGTATAGGGATGGAAATGAAGGCCTTTGCCTCGGAATTGCTTTTGACAGTTCATACAGGGAGAGGAGAAAAGGTTCGCCTTTATGTAAAGCTCTTGGAAGCACATTAGGGACATTGTTACAATGCAAATGAGGAAGACCGTTGTGTTTGGGTGGTTTAGGGGTTTAGTAAAAGGAGTAACATTTCAATTAGTGGGGAAGGAATGAGAAGCGGCCTCAAAGAGGCTTAATTGGCAACTTGGCTTTCCCAGGGGACTTTGAAGTAGCATCAGAGACGGAAGGTTTTCAGAGGTGGGTGGAGAACAGAGTAAAAGATAAGATCCCGGGCTGTCAGGGTAAGAGGGGCAGATGGGGTGCTCAGGAGGTAAAACCCACAGCTCCCCAAAGCCCATCCCCACCCGGGTAAGCGAGCCCACGAGCGAGCGCGCGAGCATGGCTCCAACCTTCAGGGCTTCTGAGAGCCACAGGACCCTTCCCTTTCTAAAGTAGGCAGTCTCCAAGAAACCACCTCACTGTTAAGGACTGCAGCCCTAACCTCACCAGTGTGGAATTTCTTTTTCCTTCTCACGAGTCCCTTTTGCTAGGTCTCTAGGATCAGCCCGGAAAACTGGGGAATTCAATGCGTAATTGCCGCGAGTTATGGGGGAGGATGTGGTGCTGCATACAAATGTGCGGGGTGTGTGTGAGGTTGTGTGTGGGTGTGTGGGGCCGTGTGTGGTCAAGGACTAAAGGGCCTGAGTATTCCTATGTGACCCCACCTGAAGGCAAGGCATTGAACAGGTGACTTCAAGGTAGACCCTCGCAGATGGTGCGAGCTGCATTGTCTAGGGTGCTGTGCGTCTTTACTGTCCCATGGGCATGAGGGCATCAGCGTCACTGACACTCAGGAATTGCTCAAACTTTCATACTTCCTGACCGACTTGAGGTTTTATTTCTCAATCTAGTCATTCGCAGGACCCAGTAAATTTTTTTTTTTTTTTAACATGGAAAAACCCTCCAAAGGAAATAGTAAGATAACATGCCAACATAATTGTTTGAAATGAAGTCTGGTAGAAAATTCAACGAACCCTATGTTTTACTTAAAAGATAGCAATCTGACCAGGGGTTTGGAGAGCCGTCCAAACCAAGCCTCCTCAGTGGTGGGCTGGTCTTGTTGAGTTTGGGGGGGGGAAAAAAACCCAAGAACGAAGAACTTCCAAGGGTCCCCATGACTCCTTTGGTCATCTAGATGTTGACTTTGGAGAGGGCAAATCCAGCTCCCTGCCATGTGAGCATCTGTGGATGTGGACCGCGTTTCACATGAGTCCTACCAATGCCCCCTGAAGTGGAGGGCACGTAACCCTCCATTTGAAACAATCAGGCCCAACACACAGGACCCAGGGCCAGGCTTTCTCCCTCTGTCCTACCCTCTCCCGTGGGTGGCTTCTCCTGGAACACTGGCTCATATCTCTGGAGCCTGTGGTTTGAGAATTGCTATTAGCCAACTACAACAGGGCCTGGAGAATTTACTTCGGGTCTAAAATGGGAACCGGACCCACCCTCTGAGTAATGCTCATCCCCTTGGTAGGTTTTGGCTGTCAGCCGGCTACTTTACAAGTGAGAGTCTTCCCACCAGCCTGGCCTTGGTTGTCTGTGTAGAGCAACCGCTTGCCTCTCCAACCCCTCCCTTGCTGCTTCCTCGGAATTGGGACAAAAAGAAAATATGGCTTGTGTGTGCACCTGCCACTTTTCCTGCACTGTGGGCAAGCGGGACCCCGAGCAGCCATTGCGGTATTTCAATCCCCGTGCCACCGTGGGGAGCAAGAGCCGGAGACTTAGGGTGATTCCTGATTACTACCGTGAGTGGACAGGAGTTCCTACACCGGGAACCCAGTTCTTCACACTATAAGACATTTCAGGACCTGGAAGGCATCACTGACCACGTGTTTGGGGACAGTACAGAATCCATTTTAAGTGCTATAATATACCCTAACATACAATCAGAATATTGTCCTAACCAATATATGCGTAACACTCATGCATGACCGAGGCCCAGAGTGGTGAAAAGACCTCCCCAGCTACCTTCAAGGAGTGAAGGGCACCCCTGAGACCCCAACCTACGTGGTGCGACCAAGGTCAGTCCTTCCTCCAAATAAGGCCGAGTTGCCACTTTCCCATGGGTTTCTGCCTTGGCCAATGTGGAAATTAGTTTGTAAAACCTTGCAAAAGAAGAAAGCAAAGAGAAGCCAGGAAACATTTGCCACAAATCTTCCTGTGATGGATAATCACGACATCATTATATACTCTTGCATTATTGAGGGAGCATTTTGCATACTTTCTGCTTCTTTCTTCAAACTCCTTTATTATAATCAAAGCTGCTCCAGTGGTGCTTTGGTTAATGTCCGAGAGGAAATTCTGATACCAGACCATTAATTTCAAAATGTGCTTTTCAGGGTCCGAAATGTTTCCACCCCCAACATTACACAACCTGTAAGAGCAAAATGGTAAGGTCTGCTACCCCGTTTTTACGGAGAAAATGGGTCTGCCAGAAGTAAAATAACTGGCCCAAAGCCACAATCCTCAAAAGTGGCTCATACGGACCTAGAACCTGGACCTTCCTACACCACGCGGCACCCTAACTTCTAGTAGCAACAACCTGGCTCAGACGGTACCTCATTATTGATTCCTCCCCTTCGGGGAAGAGTTTCCCTTCGGGGAACAGTGTTCCTCTGAGACATGCGAGTTTGGGTAGATGACCTCATGTATGGCTATTCTCAGTCCACACCCCCAAGTTCACGGTTCCCATCCAGAGTCCAGGTCACCAGTCAGCGCTTATCAGAACCTGGCTTGCAGCACACACCAGCCACTGTTCTGGAACGGATGAGTGGAACCTTCAGCCTCCTCTTTTAAAGAAACAGAATGTGAGAAAATCCATCAGTCAATCTGGGGTTATGGAAAGGAGATAAAATCCCTTCACCAATTCTGCTGCTTGAAAGTTTCTTCTAGAACATATGAAGAAAGAAGTGGATCGCTAAAGGTGGAAAAGATGAGCTAATATGGGTGTTCACTCCCCAGACTAGTGTCTCGCCAGGGAAGTAGATAACAGAACATATTTCAGAGAAGAGACAGCCACATATAAACCCCTAAAAAAATAAGGAAGAGTTACTTCCTTCCAAATGTCTCCCAAAACAAAGATACAAGAGGCATGTGGGGCGCCTGGGTGGCTCAGTCGGTTAGGCATCCGACCTCAGTTCAGGTCATGATCTCACAGTCTGTGAGTTCGAACCCCACATCAGGCTCTGTGCTGACAGCTCAGAGCCCGGAGCCTGCTTCGGATTCTGTGTCTCCCTCTCTCTCTGCCCTTCCCCTACTTGTGCTCTGTCTCTCTCTGTCTCAAAAATAAATAAGAACATTAAAAGAAAAGTTTTTTAATACAAGAGACATGAAACGTGTGTTGCCTATCTCTGACATTAGAGGCGTGCATAGCAGGAACTCCCCCTCAGAATCTCCTGATATTAAAAAGATTTTTTAAGAGTGAGATGAGGTGTTCTTGTACAATTCTACCTTTGTGCCTACCAAACTCAAATAGACTTTTCTGTAAAACAAAACAAAACAAAACAAAACAAAACATGAAAACCTTCAATTTGATTGGAAAGGTATATGTACATGTGTGTGTGCTCAAGCACCTGTGTCCTCTGTAAAAACCTGTATCTGAGGGGGGCCTGTGTGGCTCACTCCATTGAACATCAGTCTCTTGAATTTGGCTCAGGTCATGATCCCAGGATTGTGGGATCGGGTCCTGAGTTAGGCTCCTCATTGAGCATGGAGCCTGCTTGAGATCCTCTCTGTCTCTTTCCCTTTGCCCCTCCCCTGCTCTCTCTCTCTCTTAAATTAAATTAAATTAAATTAACAAACAAACAAACAAACACCTTGTATCTTAGTTTGAACTCTCACCCATCTCTCCTCTGGAAAAAGGCAATGGCTTCAAAACTGGCTTCCCTGTCCCTGGTGTTGAGCCATTTGCACACTGTTGTCTGTGATGCAGATCTGACCCCCACCCCCTCGCCGCCTTGACTGGAAACGCCTCAAGGCCCTCCATCGCCCACAGGCTACAGCCCAGTTCATAGACGCAAAGTCCTGCCTCCCTCTCCTATCCCAATGCCCATTATTTCCTGCCTCCTGTCCCCCTCCTCTCCCCCCCACCCCAGTTTATGCTCCAACAACACGGGGCTCTTTATAGTTTCCTGCCCGTGACACGTGGTTTCTCACCTCCACAGCTTTGCTCACACTGAAACCTCCCCCAGGAGCCCAATCTGCGCCTCTGGGAAGGCTTTCCTGTCATGTAACACATCCTCCCTTCTTCTCGTTCCCCCACAAAGCCCAGGTACCTTTAGAATGTGTCTACTACTATTTTTTTTAACTTTCTATTGAGGAATAATATAGATCAAAAACTGCCCAGATCTAAACCATGCAACCTGTTGAATGCTCACAAAACATTAACATTTCTGCTGTGGCGGGGAGCAGAAAGATGAGAAGTGGCTTGCCTGCCGGGTGTCAAACCCGGATTTGCAACTTGGCAGGATCCAAGGCCTGGCCATAAGAGATGGCAAAAGTCTCCTCTCTCCTTAGACTTGAAAATGATCGCAGCTGCCAAAGCAAGTAAGTCTAAGCACTCCTATGGGCTAAGAACAAAAGAGGTCACTGGAGAATCACACATTTCAGCCTTTTTGCATCAGATCGGAGAAGAAGGAACAAACGGCATTCATTTCTTCCATATTCAGCTTCTAGAACCAGATATCACCTTAACTCAACGGCGGTCACCATACCTGAGTCTGTTCTCCCTACACCCATATAAGCAGTTGTAGGATGTGTCACACAGAGCAGGGGCTTCCTAAATATTAATATCCCCATCTCTGCACTTTTTGGTAAAGTCCACAGTAGGAAATAATAAACCTACCATTTATGTGGCACTTACTATGTGCCAGACACTGTGCTAAGTAACCACTTACAAATATTCACATTTATTTTTCAAAGCCACTCTCCCAGGTAGATGATATTATCTGCATTTTACAAATGAGAAAACTGAGCAAACATAGCTGGGATTTGAACCTGTGTCTTTGATTCCAAAGCCAGTGATGATAACCACTGTTATACAGCACCAAGGCTCAGGTGCGCATGCCCTGTGTCCCTGCTACTGAGATCAACAGCGCCGAGTGACAACCCTGACCTAGAGGACTCTCTAAATGAAACCACGAACCCTGGGAACTCCAGACGGACCAGCTCTGTCTCCAGTTGGGCCTCACGAGCCGGGTGAGAGCAGGTCCATTTGATGGCATGCCCCATAGTCTCAGTCCTCAGGCTGGGATCTGGTTCAATGTTACCTAGAGCTGTAGCCTGAATTCTTATGGCGGATTTTTTTCCTGAGCTTCTCACTGCCTTATTTTGAAAGGAGTGTTTGGGGGAGGTTCACAGTAATCAAAGATGGAAACACTGACAATATGCACTGCTTCCCATGGCAGCCTAGGGAGACAGGTCCTTCCAAAATGGAGGAGAACCGCTCCCCAAAGGAGCATTTCGGAGAGCAGCCGGGATTTCCTCAGCAGAAAAGCACAAGATCAGAGAAAGTATCCTTCTGCTGGGACCGAATGAGTGCCTCTTGCAAAGGGGCATGTTATCTTGGGAACTATGCCATACCCGTGGACAGCCCCAGGAAGGGACATTCTTCTAACCCTCTTCAGACGAATGACCAAGGCAGGGAGCCCAGCAAATGCACACCAGCATGTGGGCCTGCTCCCTGGCCTGGGGACAGACACAAAGCCACCCTGTTCCCCAGCCCAGACCTCTGAAGAGCCTCTCCCGTACCCCACCGCTCAGACATCCCTTGTTTACATTCTACTCACCAGCCAGACCTAATCCCTGGGCTCCGGATCTGCACTTAATCCTGCTTCTACATATCCTCAAGATCAATACGTGTTAATAATAGTCATCATTGTGGGTAAGAACCACGTCTGAGGAGCTCCGAGCCCATCAGATTTGGTGCCAACAGGAGAAAATATGGAAAACGAAACCCAAACATTTACAAACATTCCAGAATGTTTAGTTCAGGCTGCCCCCGGTAAATAAGAGACAGTCCAGGAGATACCAGTTTGCCTGAGACTCACTTATTTTGTCCTAAATAAAGTTTGGCTTAAAACACACACATGCATACACACACACACACACACACACACACACACACATACACAAAACCCAAGTCACCAGTCTCTGCTTCTGTCTTGCTTCTCAGGGCCATAAGATCTTTTTCATGTAGTTTGCTTCAACACTATTGTATTTCTTCTGTGCTTTGAAACTGAGCCCCTCTCTTTGATGGATATTAGCAAAACGTGCTTTCGTGTCTCCCTAATGAACTTTCACTTGGAAAATACTCCAAACTAGGAAGATGCTAGAAGTGTAACGATATTTTGTTTAAAGCAAAGAGAGACCCTCTCTTCTGGTCCCCTCCTCTTCGGTCCGCCCCAGAGGAATAATCAGCCAAGAATCACAGATGGGATCATTTACAGTGTTACTTTCAAGCTCCCCAGCCCTTGCAGACTGTGTTTGTTCGGTCAATGTCTTCAGACCCACAGGGTGGGCCTCCTGACAGCCCCGTCTTGCCCGCTCCCAGATACTCTGATTGGGATTTAATCCATGCCGATCTGTCAGAGAGCGACTGATGGAGAGGCTTCTTTGTGATGCTCATGGTAAACTTGAGAGGACTGAAGAGTCCAGACGTGGAGTCAGTATTCTTCAGGAGACCCATCGGCCCTTGCCCGGAGGGGCCCTGGAGAACAGGCCTGCGGTAATTACTGGCTAAACAAAGGGAAAATCCCCCCAAAATGGAAGACAGCTTGGCGCCACAGTGAGAGTGTTTTGGTGGGAGTGTTATTTATTTATTTATTTATTTATTTTAACAATTGAAAATATCATGTGGGGAAAAAATGGTTTTCTAAAATCCAATCACATTGATCTTCAGAGTAAAACTAAGAATAGAGGAAATAAGGGAGCAACAAAACTTCAAGCCGTTAGATGTGCCTAGGTTGTATGCTTCTTAGGGAGAGATTAGCTATGACCATTAGTATTTTCGTGCACAAAATTGGGTGAAGCTGGACAGTCTGCCATCGATCCAATACAACTGTCAAGAGCACCAGCTTCTCAGTGTGGCCCAATTGGACAAGGAGTGGATTGGGCCTCAGGAAACCTGTGTTCTCCTTGCTTAGATACTTACGAGGCTTGGACAAGTCTTTGCCTTTTGACTCTCTGCTTTTCTGCTTCTTCGTCTATAAAATGGGGACATGCAGGTTCTGTCCTTCGCGGGTTTGTTTTAGGCATCAAGCAAGGCCATGAAGGTGGTACTGTAGGACTCCTAACGTGTGACTTCTTACCATCACCCGCCCGTGGTGAGTGGACTTTAGAAGCAGAAAGCCCCTCCATCAATGTCACCCCAGATCATCATCATATAACTGCCCAGCCCAGGGGTTCAAGATGTCTCACTCACCCCTGTGCGTTTGCTCATATTTTTGGCTCAGCTTGGAATGCCTACCTCCTATTTCCCTCTTCTGTGTTTCCAAAACCCACTCGTCTCTCGAGGCTCAATCCAAACGCTAACTCCTCCTTACGCCTTCTTTGATTTTCCTGCCCACCCCCCGTAAAAAATGACCATGTTCCCTCTGAGCTGCTGCGGCACTGGCCTCTCGTGACTTTCATCCTCCTTGCCTTCATTCAGTCATTCCTGTTCATAAACTGACCTTTCCTGCCATCATGCCCAAGTGTGGGGGCCGCGTCAGTTGCATTTCAGTACAGAGTCAGACATGGCGCCTTGCGCCCCGTGGGCACTCACCACTTGTTTAAGAAACGAAACCTGTGATAGTTACATTCCCGAGTCCAAATTTTATTTAAAGGCAGCGACAGGGTGTCCTTGCTTTGCACAGAACTGTGTTCCTGAAACTCACACAGACCGGACCTGTGTTCTCACTTTGAAGTTACCAAGGCACCGTGCAGAGGGAGGATGCGGTGTGTTTCAGTTCATCCCCATGGTGCAGAGTGAGGATTGCCTGTCTACTAAACAATAAATATACAACATAAATGTAATCCATCTAATCATGTGTGTGTGGGGGGGGGGGAATACCAGCAAATTGTGTGCCGTGAGGGCAGCCAGCCACATGTATTAAACACAGAACTCATATAGCATCTCATAAATCAGAGCCTTGGCAGAAAACAGCATTGCGTGTCCATACTTGGGACGGGGGGGAGCTTTAGCGTTGAGTGACCATGTTGTTCCCATTTCAGAACCGTTACAGTGGCTTATGGAAGGCTGTTTATGGAAGTCATTTCTGGGGACAAGAGGCAATCTGAAATATGTAGCTTAGATGTTGAGACATGGTCATTTCTGGAGTACTTTAGCAGCTTTGGGGACAAGGAGACAGAATATTTATAATCTTCATGGTCTCAGGAATGCCTCGAAACCCCCTAAAATTGAGTAAACATCAGCCTCCCTGGTGCCCTGCTTTTTCCAACAGTGAGCACTGCGGCTGGCAGAGAGACTCACATTTTAAGCCACTAAAGTACCAC
Organism: Herpailurus yagouaroundi; assembly: GCF_014898765.1. Lineage (NCBI taxonomy): Eukaryota > Metazoa > Chordata > Mammalia > Carnivora > Felidae > Herpailurus > Herpailurus yagouaroundi. The sequence goes on along the minus strand of NW_024412403.1, from coordinate 75,314,356 downwards.
GAGACTGCACAGCAAATCTATTTCAAGAGCTAAACATGCTGAGTTTATGTACTCTGCAAAAGAAAGGGACACAAGGCAGTTAGAAATGATGGAAGATGATAATAAACACGAGTTTAAGCAACTTTAAAAGGAGCCAGGCTGTCTGAGACTTCTGAAGCATGACCAGAGGGCAGAGCACGAGACCCAGGGTGAGGGCCTCGAGGCTGTGCTTCCGATTCAGCTGCTGGGCTCCAGAAGGCTTCAGAGGAGCATCTACACTGGCCTTGCTTCCTGGCACCCCTGCCAAAGATCGGGTGAGGGCTATGTTTAAAGTCCACCAAAGACCAGATGGGATGGAACAAATGTGGGCTTTCGAGCCAGCCAACCAGCTGGGGTCTTCGGTGCATTGGTTAACTTGTCTGAGACCCCTCATGGGGGAAGTGTGGGCAGAGCCACGGAAGAGCCAGAGCGATGGTCCCAGAGCCACTCCTGCGAGGCTGGCCTCCTCTGATGGCCTCCCCTCTCCTCATTTCCATTTCTTCACCTATAACATGGGAATTAGGATTCTTTGTCATTTGCATGTTGCTCTGCTGATTGAATTACGATGTGTACGAAAGCATGTGTACAAATCCGAATAAGCAGAAGGGATTCTTTTTTTATCATTATTTTATTTAGTTTCCTTTATGTTTATAGAGAGAGAGCATGAATGGGGGAGAGGGGCGGAGGGAAAGAGAGAGAGAGAGAGAGGGAGAGAGAGAGAGAGAGAGAGAGAGAGAGACTCTTAAGCAGGCTCCACGCTCAACACGGAGCCTTATCCGGAGCTTGATCTCAGGACCCTGAGATCATGACCTGAGCTGAAAGCAAGAGTCTGACACTCCGTTGACTGAGCCACCGTAAATGTAAGGGATTCTTAACACCTCTTATAAGTCCTTAGAAGAAGAGGAGAACACCATGTGAGGACAGAGACGGAGGCAGGGATGGGAGTGATGTGGGGCCAGACCAAGGACTGCTGGCCACTGCCAGCAGCTAGGAAGAGGCAGGGAACGATTCCCCCCTCCAAGTCAGAGGGGTGTGGCCCTGCTGACACCTTGATTTCAAACTTCTAGCCTCTAGAACTGTGAGAGAACACATTTCTATTGTTTAAGCCACCCAGTCTGCGGTACTTTGTAGGGTAGCCACAGGAAACTAATACAGCCCTCCATGCTTTTAAATTATACTTGCTAAATAAAACATTCACCTCGTACGACCTCTCCAAACGCCAGAGGGGAGTTCTGCCTATATGGCTCATACTTCTAAGTCTTATTTCTAAAGAGTTTTACCATTGTTTTAGCAGCTTCCCCTGAAATCTCACTGGGGCACTGCTCACAACACGTCTTCAGAGTTGGTGCTTCCGGGACCACCATAAGCGAGAGGCATGTCTGGTCCCCCTGGGAAATACACATTCTTGGACCAGCTGAAGAGGAAGCAGCCTCCTGCGGAAGGGCGAGTCTGTGACAGATGAAGACCACCGAGATATACTTTTGAAGAGCCTCCAGTGGATTTGTCACTGTCCCTCTCCCTGAGCCCGAGAGAAAGTGGGTCCACAGGGCTTTCTTCCAGCTCAGTTCACCAATGGAAACTAAATCTACCTTGCCTGGTGCCTAACCCAGGGATATACACCCGGAGTCTCTGGAATGAGCCCTGGACTTGGTGTCAAGGACCCTGTGATCTGTTCTCGATTTTGCCACTCACTGGCTCTCCCTGACTTTCTTCGTCTATAAAATGGGTGTACCAGCTCCCTGCAGGGTGGTCCTGGGCCACTGTGACAAGGGCACGGATGTGCCTGTAAAATCATGAAGTGCTGTGCAAATGGTAAGTGGTGAAATCATTATCACGCTCATCCTCCACCAGTTGTCAGCGCCTGTGGGGTGGGGGTCCTCCAAGAGGACCAGGAAAACTGGATAAAAGTGTCCAGCTGGTAAGAGAAGAGTCAGCTGTAGTGCCCGATTCTCTGGTATTGGCTGCCCAGGGGGAGAGCAGTTGAGATGAGCTCTCCCGGTGGGTAATAAAATGAGTCTACGTAGGGAGGAAGCAGGATGTATAAAGCCCAGGAGCCTGATCTGTTTCTGAGATCAAACAGAGCAGCATTGTACCGGGGTGTGGAGCTGATGTCAGCGTCTAGAATGCTGGTCGGAATCGCCCTGGTTACGCAGCTGGACCGGAATAAGGCAAGTCTGTATCTGAACTCATTAATTTTTACAACCAACTGAACTGTTCTGCTTTTTTTTTTTTTTTTTTTTTTTTTTGGATGGGAGGGGTGTTGGGGGAGGTGGTGCAGGGGGAGAACAAGGGAAGGAAGGGAAAAGGGAGGGGCTAGTATGTATGGAACAGGGGGCTTCCCACCAGCAGACACTATCTCATTATTCCCCAGCAAGCCCTAGCTTCAAACCTCCAGCCCCCTGGACAGTTAGGCAGAGCCGCCGTTGCAGGGAGAGAATCGAGAACCGGGCCAATGAAACGTAAGGATAATTAGAGTGGCACAAGCCGCTTCTAGGAGTTCAAGTTATGTCAATGTTTCCATTATATGCCTCACTTTTTGGGGTTTATAACGGAGCTATAAAAACTCACGCCAGCTGAGAATTTGGCAGGCCAGGTCGCAGCAAAGGAGGGACTGTTTTTTAATTCAATTCAGCTGCTCGTAACTTGGGGCGGGGAGCACGTTGTACATTTGGATAAGTCCAAGGGGCTGGTTTCAAGCACTGAGAGCTATTGCTGTCTGCTCCCCGCCCCCTCCTCCTGTCTCCTTTGTGCTCTCGCTAAAGAAACAGCATTATATAAACACACCTCACCAGCATTCTGAGCAGGGAATATACGGGCACTCTCCAAGTGCCAGATAATTTGGCTTTTCTCCATCCCTCAGAAGGATGTGGTTTAACCCCCTTCCAGCAAAGGTGCAAACCATTTCACCCAAACCTCCACACAAAAGATTGTCAAGCCCCTGCAAGTGAGCTGTTTGGTACGAGAGCTATTCCAGACAAATCCCAGCGTTGGGGGCAGCCCTTTCACATTGTTGTAAGAGGATTTGACTTGGCTGAGAAGTATTGTCCCCATCTCACAGGTAGGCTTGTTGACCTCTCAAGCACAGAGTTGAGAGTTTCTTCCATATTTCATCCCACGGTCTCCTATTGCCTCAAAGTATCCAAATCTCACTGGATCTTTAACAACCCAGTGCACAGACCACCCCCACCATGAAGACTTCTGTGGTTCTCCTGCTAGAGGTCCTCGCTCTCACCTTTGGCCTCCTATCTGCTCTTTTCCTATAGTTATCCTTCGGTTGCTGTGCTATATGTCACTGATTTGTGTGCATTTTATTTCTGTATCATGAGTCCCTTCTGACAGCTTATTAAACTCTACCTACTCCGAAGGGCCAAACTTTGAATAGATGCCAAACTAGATGAACTCTGCTCCATAAGTGTGGGTGGAATTCATCACTTAAATAATTAGTAATGACCATCCGGGGCTGGGTGGCCGACAGAAGAGGCACAAGGAAAGCTCAGATCAGACTGGGACCTACCAATCCTTTCTTCCATAATAGGCGGGGAGACAGCACATCAAATTGATTCCTTACCTTGTTACTGATAGTAGCAACAAGAAAATGAGAAGATGTGGGGGTCGGGAGCCTCAACTAGAAAAGTAGTAGAAAGATGCAAGCAATAGCATATATTATATATGAGCACAGTTGTTCCTATATTAGCATATAATAGTAACAAAAACAAGCAAACCCACCTATACATATGCACACATAACTCTATTAACCTTATATGAACAGTGAGACTAGTATATTTTACCAATACGCACTGGTTTTGCTCTGCATTATAACCCAATTCCCAGCCTTCAGTGCTATGAAAGTGACGTTATAAACCATGGATAAGTAACTGTATGAATAGATGACACTGACATCACTCTAGCATACAGAACATTCAATAAAAATTTGCCAAGTAAATGAACGACTTAAGGTAATTTAATGGAGATAAATAATCATGTTTCTCCATACACTAAAGGAAATATTGTTAGTGATGGTAATTAATTTAGGTTCCCTCATAAATACCCAGTTCTGATCTAAGAGCTAGTAGTAAATGGGATTTCAGTCTTCCCTGGGGGTTCAGAGGGCCATATTGTACTAATAAGGCAATGAAAGAATAGACATATGTGTGAGTGTGATTGGCAGACTGGTCCCTTGAACATATTGGCACTAAGCCTGACAGTTTGAGGTCACGGAGCTGGGAGGGCCCATGAACGAATAGGTGGGTAGGCTAAGAAAATGTATCTGAGTTGGAGGCTGGGACTAGTTTATAAAGAAGTCTGGCTTCCGCCGCATTTTCTGGAAGATCTCTAATATTGCTCTAGCATTTGTATTTGATTAGAATTTTAAGATCTTTCAAACTTTAGGAATATAACTGAAGCCCACGTCTGTAAGTTAGGACACAACGCTAATTTCAACTGCTTCTTTCTGTAAGGAACAAAATACGAACAAACACAAGGTTGCCCATTACAAAAAAGGGTATCAAAAAGGGTATATCAAAGTCCAAAGGTTTTATTTATATATACAGGTAAATGTGGGTAGAATTAACTACTTAATTAGGAAATGAAAGTCAGCTGGCTGACAACAGAGGCACAAGTAAAGCTCAGAACAGATGGGACTTCTCAAGTCCTTCTTCCTTAATATAAGGGAAAACAGAATAATACATATTTTGGTAGGAAGGAATAATAAGAATGGTTAGGTCATTGGAGAATGCCAAGGGCTTACAATCAGGGAACTTGAGTTGGAATCTAAGCTCTACCACTATATGTCAACTTCTTTTTTCCGAGCCTTGCTGTCTTCATCTATGACATGGGGTCAACGTTACCAAAATCACAGAACTGCAATAGGTCGTATCAATCATGAGTGTGTTTGGCTGCAAGTAACAACAAATGGATTACAGGGGTTTCAAAAAAGAAGAGTGGATTTTTCTCACATAAGAACAAGTCAAGGTAGGCAACTCAAAGGGCTCACTCAGTGACGCCTTAGGAGATCCAGGTTCTTTCTGTATTTCTGTCTTAACATCTGTCATGTTGGTCCTCCTTATGTTTGTCTTCTCTTGCTCACAAGATGACTACTGTAACTTCAGCGATATGTACACATTCAGGAAGAATGGGCAAGGGGCACAAGCTCTTCTCCCTGTGAGTCTTTCTCAGCCAATCCATTCTCACATCTCTTTCGACACTGTGGGGCACTTGCCCATCTTCAGATTGATGAGTGGCGAAGGGAGCCAAGATGACCATGATTGCTTTTGACCCATCATCATACATCTTGACTGCTTTTGACCCATCATCATACATCTTCTGGCACTGAAGTAGAGACAAATCAAAGAATCTTTCTGTGCTGGGGTGCCCGGGTGGCTCAGTCAGTAAAGCATCCCACTCTTGATTTCAGCTCAGGTCATGATCTCACGGTTCGTGGGTTTGAGCCCCACACCGGGCTCCTCACTGACAGCTCACACAGATCAATTCAGGGCTATGTCAGCAGGGAAGAAGGGTGGCTGTTGGGTGAGTAACCAATAGGGTCCGCCCTGTGGTAAAACATGATAAAGCTGAGCTCCCCAAAGTGTGGTCCCTACGTCAACAGCATTAGCAGCATCTGGGAACTTGTTAGAAATGCAAAGTGTTTCGTTCCATCCCAGAGCTACAGAATGCGAAACTCTGGGGTGGAGCCCAACAATCTGTGTTTTAGCAAGCCTTCCAGAGGATTCTGACGCTCACTCAGGTTTGAGACCCACTGGGAAAAAGTTGAGAAAAAAACTTAGCAACGAAGCTGGAAACTCCATGAGGGTAATGACATGTGTTCTTTACCAAAGCCCTCCTATGGGAAGTGGGGAGGAGAAAAACCAACCTTTACTGAGTACGTACCAAAGGTGGGCAATGTCCTTGACGCCTTCACCTGTCTCTTCTAACTTTATCTGAACAAAGGCCATTTTCACAGATGAAAAAACTGAGTATGAGAAGGGTTAAGTTGACTTCTGTGAAGTCATTCATCTGATGAATGACACAGCTCAAATTCAAAGCGTGGTCTGATTCCAAGCCAGCATACTTCCCACTGTTACACCTAAAAAACAAAACAAACAAACAAACAAACAAAAAAACAAAAAAAAACCCAGTCCTGGTAAATTTTAAAATGACTCAATTTATAAAAATCTCATTTCCATGGAAAACTCATTTTTCCTTTCCTGGGCATTCAGAGCCCGGTGCAGTTTTGCTCTGATTTATCTTCCAGCCTTACCTTCACTACAGCCCCACGCTCGCCCACTCCCATCCACTCAGCCTGGCACAGAGCCACCCCGACGCCTCCCCATTTCTTGGGCATGCCATGCAACTTCAACGCCTCAACTCAATTCCTGCCCTCTGTAATGCCCTCCCTTCCTTTTTCTGCCCGTTGAACTTTATTCTTTGTAAATGATTGAACAACTAAAACTGGCCCTCTGTGTGTTCATAGTATGATGCAGGAAACTAACGTGGCATTCACTAAGCGTCTGTGTAATAAATGAATGCAAGATGCCTTGTTTGAATTCTTCTACCAAGAGGTACCTCCAAGGTTTTCTTTCTAACCCACCAGCATTTTGCTCACATTTCTGATTTCTCAGTCTGTCCTGTGATAAGATGGTATATGTGCCTCTGTCTCCCAAACGACGTGTGGACTCCGAAAACCAAGGTGTGGTCTTACTCATCTCCTTATCCTCCATAGCACCCAGCACAGGGCCTTACACTTAGTAAGGGCTCAAAAACCACATATGCAGGACGGAACTACATAACATGAAACGTACATGTGTACATTTCAAAGAACTTCAAGGAACTGTATTTTTCAATTAGCTGATGAATCCTACCGTTTTTAATGAACAGAAGCCTATTTTATACTAATGCTGTTGATGTGGGAGCAAACCTTTCCTTTGGAGCACTCAAGTAGATGTTACTTGCCCAGTGCTTAGCTAATCCAATTCTGAGAATACAGCGTCACTGCTGGATGTTGAAATGGAGCCATTTTGGGAAGCTGAGCGGAAAACTTCCCAGTAGGAGTTATTTACGCACCTGCTGGATTACCTATAATAAATGATACTGGCCAACTCACGGTGCAATCCCCTAGCACGCTGTACCCTGGCCACTCCCTCCCTGCCTGCATTTACTGGATGACTTCCAAGAATGTTTGGAAATTAAATGTAGTTTGCAGCCTCCAGAAAGTATCAAGGGACAACTTTAAAAGTGATACTGAGCCGTAGATAATTACATTTATTTTAAAGAGTCTTTAAAAGAACACCTTTTTACAATAAATTTTGAGTGTTGGGGAAACGGTTAATGAAGCTTCGAAGGAGGGACCAGAGAGAAAATGAGAATGTGGTTGCTAAAATCTGGCACTTTCTAGGCAGGAAATGCCACGGGTTCAAGGAAAGCTTATCAACGTAAATAGGAAAGAAGGCGGAATAGTATATTCAGTTACTCTGCCACTCTTGTTTGTCTCCTTAGGCATTCGTCAGCATTTTCTGGACATTCATTCCAAATAACTAACTAACAAGGATTTATTGAATACCTTCCGTACCATGGGCCCAGCCTATGGGAAGCAAAAAAGAGAAGGAACCCCAGAAGAATGACTGCCATTCCTTACAATTTTTTTTTTTTTAGCTTTTAAGAACTTAAAAATGCTTCAAATACTTGATCCCATTCAATCCAATCTCCTCGTACAGATGAGTAAACTGAAGAGCCTACGAGCAGGACTATATGGTTTATAGGTGACTGGGTTGGGATCCATGAGTATGTCTTCTGACACCAAGTCCCGTGCTCCTCCCTCTCTCCCCCACCCCACCACAAAGACAAAGGCTGTTTTTAATAATGTTATAGCATACAATATACACTCCCACGACGTGATCAATTTTAAAGGATGTCTTTGACAGACTCGTGGATAAAAAAGCATTGAAGTTAAGTGTTTTAACTTCTTCTACACTAGATCTTCACTGCAATAACCCAGAGAAGAAGAACAAAGAAAAAGCTTCGGGGCACCTGGGTGGCTCAGTCGCTTAAGCGTCCGAGCTCAGGCCAGGATCTCACGGTTCGTGAGTTCAAGCCCCACATCGGGCTCTGTGCCGACAGCTCGGAGCCTGGAGCCTGAAGCCTGCTTCATATTCTGTGTTTCCCTCTCTCTCTCTCTGCCCCTCCCCAGCTTGTGCTCTGTCTGTCTCTCTCTCAAAAATAAATAAACATTAAAAAAAAAAAAAAAGAAAGAAAGAAAGAAAGAAAGAAAGGAAAAAGAAAAAAAGAAAAAAAAAGAAAAAGAAAAAGAGAAAGCTTTGGGGAAAGGAAGGACAAGTACAGGACAGTATGCCTTCCATGTGGTAGAAAGTGTGGAACCATCTTGTCCAGCATGGTGCAGATGGGACGGGGCAAAGGAAGACACTGAAAGCCATGTCACAACTCCACCTCCTGAGAGACAGCAGTCAGCAGTGCTGACAGGAAGTAAATGGCAGAGGGACTGTGTGATCCCCACCAACATGACTGGCCCCCTTTCGATTGTGAAGTCTTAATGACAAGGGTGCTGGCTCAGAGGAGGCAAAATTTTCAAAATTGACAAGTCTCCATTTATAATGGACCCTTAAAAAGCAATACCTAATTAAAATTTTCATTGAAAGCAACAGAGAGTAGAAAGGACACTGTAATAAAAGTCAAAAGCTGTGGTACAGAAGAGAAACTTGAAAACCTGCCACGGAATGAGGAGGAAAAAGACAAGGTGATTGAAATAATGAGAGAAAAATTGTTGTACTTAAAGAACATATAATACAGAAAGCATAGATCAGAGATGTTCCTAGAAAAAAAACAAATGAAACAGAACAAAAAAACAAAAAAGAGAACAGAATAAATAAAAGAAGCAAAATAACCAAAAATATAAAAGAAGAAAACTTTCCTAAGCTGATATAGCCATAAGGTTCATCAGTCAGTCTCCTGTGACAGAAATGCAACACCAAACTTAACACTCCGGGGAATATAGTTTTTATTCCAAGCAGCCATGTGCCCATATGAAAATCAAGAATTATGTTAGTAAGAAGGAAAATATGGATTGGGGGAACCATTATCAACCTCTGCCATAACTGAATAAAAGATTCATATTGGTAGATCAAATACTCTCATTGAGTACCCAGCAAAATTACTTCAAAGACTTCAACTATTAGATACATTCAAATTCAAGACTAATAGAAGAATTTCATAATTATCCAGGCAGGGAAAAAAAAAAAGCAGACTAGCCTTAGCCCTATAACAAACATCAGATGACAATAGAGACACAGCTATAGTTTTGAGTATAAGTTGCCAGTCAAGAATTCTAAACTCATCCAAGTTGTCATTCACGTCTAAATGAAATGGAGGAAAATGTTCAGCTACTCAGAGACTCCTAAAAAAGTACATCACTCAAATCCTTTTTGAAACAAATTACTTATTTTATACTGTAGCCAATTGAGAGATGAATCAAAATAAAGAATGGGGAAGTTCTGAGCACCTGGGTGCCTAAGTGTCCAACTCTTAATCTCACCTCAGTTTTTATTTCAGGGTTGTGAGTTCAAGCCCTGCACTGGGCTTCACACTGGGCATGAAGCCTACTTAAAAAAAAAAAAAAAAAAGAAAAGAAAAGAAAGAAGAAGGAGGAGGAGGAGGAAGGGGAGGAGGAGAAGGGGAAGGGGAATGGAGAAGTTCTGATGAAGTAGATCCCAAGGTGATTACCGAAATCAATCAATATATCATCTAATTTTTTTTAAGTATTATTGTGAATGAGTTTTTAAACACAGGCATTGATTATCGAAAGAGAAAATAATGTTAAAAAATAACACCTGGGGCGCCTGGGTGGCTCAGTAGGTTAAGCGTCCAACTTCAGCTCCAGTCATGATCTCGCGGTCCGTGAGTTCGAGCCCCAAGTCGGGCTCTGTGCTGACAGCTCAGAGCTTGGAGCCTGCTTCAGATTCTGTGTCTCCCTCTCTCTCTGCCCCTCCCTTGCTCACGCTCTGTCTCTCTCTGTCTCAAAAATAAATAAAAACAAACAAAAAAACCCCACCAGGTATCCATTGATCAAAATTCAATGAATATACACTTAAGATTTGTGCTTTTTATCGTCCGTAAATTTTACCTCAAAGGGGGAAAAATTGCAAGCAATCATTAAACTCTGGTTCATGATATTTGTGCTGAAGTATTTAGGGGGAAGTATACTGACATCTTCAATTTCCTTCAAAATGTATTTTTTTTAAGAGGGGTTGAATGGATAGATACATGATAAAGCAAGAAAAGTAAAATGGCAATAGTGGGAACTAGATGGTGGGTATATGAGTGTTCATTGTAAATTCTGTCAACTTTTCTATAGTTTGAAAATTTTTATAAACAATATGTTGGGAGGAAAAAAGTAACGCCTGAATCTAAAATCCCACGTTAAATAAATAAAATAGGGAACCGAGTGAAATAGGATAGAAGGGGAGGAATCACAGTGCATTTGATAGGTAACACTTTTTAAAATCAATAATTAGAAAAATATAAGTTCCTATACATATGTTTTAAATTATCAAGGCAATTCCAGTAGAATTTAAAAATAGAACCCATACATTCCACATCATTAGCAGGAAAAAGAAAAAAGAAAATACAAACAACGTAGCAAAAAACACAATTTTAAGTAAAGAGCACGCAGAAAGCATAAGCAACTTGACTAAAGTAAAAACTAACATAGTAACTATGACAATAAATATAAATGGCTTAAACTCCTATATTTGAAAAACTAAACCTGTCAATACGTTCTCCCAAGGTATACATCGAGAACAAAGAAAGAAAAGCATCAGAATAAGGAAAGATAAGCTAGCAAATATATCACACATGTAAACACACTATCTACAAAGAAACCAGGATCGCAATGTTTTCCATCCAAGTAGAATTTAAAGACACAAGCTTAAGTGAAATTTAGATAAATACTGACAAAGTCTGCAACTCATAATTGTCGTGAACCTTTATATGCCACATAATATAGAATAAAAATAAATAAAGCAAGAATTCTTAGACATTCAGAGGAAAATTGATAGAAATGTAATAGTAATGGGAGATGTTAAGATAATGTCTTTGACAACTCAGAAAAGTAATGCGCATACAATAACATAATAGTACGTTAGGAAGCATCCAGTTGTGTTTCAATCAGAGTAGAGTTGATCAGGACAATGACTTTGTTCATTCCAGAAGCTGTATTTTTCTTAATGAAGGCTTACCACATGTGAGATTCTTTGGCAACACATGTGCGCATTTATACTTGACCTATGTTGCCTACCAACCCCATCTGCATATGTGCTGCTAACAAACCATTCTCTACACAGGAGATCTAGCAAGATTCATGAACTATACAATCTAGAGAGGTTTCCACTGTTGATGTAGTAGAAGAAGAAATGGTAAGGATTATATGAACTGGAAAAGATTTCTTGTATCTATTAAACTCTGAGATATTTCAAAGCAATGGGTCCTAGTGAAAGATCAGATGATAGAACGAGAAAGTTCAGGATCTTCCAAGACAGTTTTCGTTCCCTAGGGCTAGATCCTGCTTCCATAAACAGAAATAAGAGAGATGGGAAGGGCAGCGAGGTTAAGGGAAAGTTCATAGATGGGCATGAGGATATTTTGAATTTGTAGTAATGACAAGATAGCCCATTGGAGGTGCTTTGGAGGCTGCTGGAAATGTAGAGCAGGATCTGGGTTAGAAATGTGGATTGGAGAGTGACCATCACAAAAGTCAGTGAAAGCCACATGACTCAAGTTACTGGTGGAGAGGATATCGGATCAGCAAAGCCCTCGAAAGCCTGATGATCGAGACACGGAAAGCCAGGCAGAGAATTCTGTGCACGACATGGTCGGCAATGTAAAGCCAACAAAGGTTTGGGATCAGGAAAGTGGTTTTCATTATTAGGAAATTTCCATTTTGAAGCCCAGTTTTGCTTTCCAACATATCTGTCAGCAGCTGGTGCTTCCTCTGCCCTGTTGGGTAACAAAATGCATCTGCTCCCTCTTTTACATGTCAGTAGAGGGAAAAGCAGAAACAGCATCTCGCCTTCATGCAGTCCGCAGGACTAGAAGGAGAAGACACGATGCACTCTGAGAAAACCACATTAATCATCGACCCAGGAAACTGGAAAACTCCCCAAAACCATTGCTATAAATTCTACATTTACACAAAAATCGGGAGGTTCAAGTTCTTGTTACCACAGGGGAAGGAAAACACGTAAAGCTGCCAGAAAGAGAAGCCCACTTGCTACCTAGACTCACCGAATTCACATCTAAGCACCCCATTCTCATTCCACGGAAAAGAAAACTAAGTTGCCAAAAGACAATTGATGTCTTGATCAATGACATGTCCGTGCCATTTACAATTCCCACGTGACCATTCCCATTTCGGAGCCCAAGAAACTATAGCCCCAAGGCCACAATGACCTGCCCAATGTCACCCAGCAAGTAAGTATCCAAACTGATAGGCAAACCCAGTTCTCCCTGCTACTCAGCCACACAAACCAACCAAAGCATGCCAGACAGAAAGAAAAAACCTGGCTGTGTCGTGTCTGAAGAAGCAAACCTATGCAAATCTTCTCTATTCTTGGGAAAGATGGAAGTCTCAGGTGCTGGAGGAACCAGCATACTCTCAGCTGGGTTTTGGGTGAAGTCACGGGGACCCTGTCTACAACATCTACCAAAGAAATAGCGTCTGCCAGCTTCCCGCAGAGTTGCTGCCCAGGGACCTTATGACAATTATGGTTTGGCTGGAGCCCAGCCAGCCTTCCTGGGTCAGAATCTCAGGGTGGGGCCCTGGAACCTGAGTTCCTAACAAGCCTCCCCAGTGACTCGCACACACACCCAAGTACAGGAGCCTCTGGGGTTTATGTTCTTGACCAAGGAACACGTGAAGAGTGAATCCAAATCTTGTCCCCAAGCCTGGGGTCAGAAGGGACAGGGATCCTCACCCTGCCGTCAGCCCCCAGGCCCTCGTGTGCCTTTCTGGCTCATTGCTCAGCTCAGCCCAGCCCAGAATTAGTCCTCCTGAAGGACGCCCCTCTACCATTTTAATTTCTAAAACCTGTCATAAAAGCAGCTCTTCTCTCCTAATGAGGTAATTGGTGCCATAATGCCATTAGGAAGGTGCCCCTGGCGCGCGGCTCAATTAAGAAAGGTGTATTAAATGATTTACATTTCTTTATTTAGCTGAAACACTAGCTCTAGACTTGCTAAGTAATACAATGTTAATGAGCCGGAGGATGGGGCTCATTTAATTCTATACTGTAGCTTTCTAATTGATGCATTGTTCTTCCTCACCCCTCTATCCAATTTTTCTTCTCCCAATGCTGGAAACAGAGAGACACAGAAAGAGAGAGAGCGAGGGAGAGAGGGAGAGAAACTACTCAAGTGTCAGAAGGCAAAAGGGGAAAATCTACATAAAGACAGATTCTCAGCCCTCAGGCAGATCGACCTTTCAGAGGGATTGGACTCTCTATGTTAATTATTGACCTTGCAAGTTTATTCAGGGCTCAGGCTGGGCCCAGAGGCCTAAAGAGCCCCAATCTGGAGGGCCAGTGTTTCCATCCTGTGAGACCTGTCACTCTCTGGAGGGGCCTAGGGAAGGTCTAACGTGTAATCCATGGGCCAAGAGCATCAGTGCTTGGGAGTTCATTGGAAAGGAAGAAATCCATGCTCTCTACCCCACAATTATTAAATCAGAATCTAGATTTAACAAGACCCTCAAGTGATCCTTACGCACTTGGAAAGTCGTGAAGCACTGGTCGGGATCCTTCCAGAATAAATCAGAACTTCCCTCAGAGAGATTTACCCACCAGAAACCAACCCATGCCTACCCCAGGGGCAGAATTTCCCTTTTCTTAAATGTGACTGTGCTCGGAGGAAGAAAACAAAAACAAAAACAAAACACCTTTTTGTTTGTTTGTTTTTGGTTTTGTTGTTGTTTGTTTTTTGTTTGTTTTTTGTTTTTAAGGGAAAAAAGTCCCCAAGTAACAGAAAAGACCAAGAAAGAGTTTCTGGACTTAAGAAATTCAAAAGCCCATATTTCATTTTACTCACATAACCACCAATCTCTCCTGCATCACACCCAAGGGCTGCGGCTCTGTCTCTGCCAAGCCACAATTACATGAAAAGCCAGAAGAAAAACACTCTTTCTGACACAGAAGAGCCAGGAACACCAATAGAGAGCAACCTTCGAAGCTCATGGAATCACAGTATGTGGGAGCGGGAAGGGGCCTTAGAAGTCACTTCCCGGGGCACCTGGGTGGCTCAGTCGGTTGGGCGTCCGACTTCAGCTCAGGTCATGATCTCACGGTTTGTGAGTTCGAGCCCCGCGTCGGGCTCTGTGCTGACAGCTCGGAGCCTGGAGCCTGCTTCCGATTCTGTGTCTCCCTCTCTCTTTGCCCCTGCCCCACATGTACTCGGTCTCTCTCTCTCTCTCTCTCTCTCTCCCTCTCTCAAAAATAAATAAAAATGTTCAAAAAAGTCACTTAGCACCCCTTCACCCTCCAAACGAAGCACTGAGGCCCACAGGGGGCAAGTGATTTGTTCAAGCAACCCACACCTATTAGTGTCAGAGCCCGAGCAGGCTGGGACTGGGCCCGGGTCCCCTTTCTCCATCCAGCCCTGTTTCCATCACACCAGGAGCCCTCGGGAAATTTGTACGAGGACCATCTTCAGGCCCGTGTGCAAAAAGCCATTTCACAAATCTGCACACCATGAACCTGTTCTTCTAAAGCATATGTGACACCACGCAGTTGTAACCACTGCCCGGCAGAGGCGATCCCGAGGAACCGCTTGGTTGCTGGTCTCCAGATCACAGATCAGCCGGAACGTTACGCAGTGAGAACCAACTCAAGCTGTTCGCAAAAACTGGAACTGAACTCGACACGAGATTCGAAAACGGAACCAACTCTTTCTTTTCATGATCTTTTTCTTTTCTTTTTTTCCCTCATTTTTCCCCTGGCAACCACCAATCTGTTTTTCGTTGCT
This sequence comes from Herpailurus yagouaroundi, assembly GCF_014898765.1. NCBI lineage: Eukaryota > Metazoa > Chordata > Mammalia > Carnivora > Felidae > Herpailurus > Herpailurus yagouaroundi. The sequence goes on along the minus strand of NW_024412403.1, from coordinate 75,299,320 downwards.
AGGAGTTCAGTTTTTTCAGATTCCACATATAAGTGAGATCAGACGGAATGTATCTTTCTCTGTCTGCCTTATCTCACTCTACTCTCTTCTCTTCACAGGTTGCTCCCTTCCAACGTTTGTACTCGAGCATTATCTGGGCGAGAAGACCCTGGTACCACCAGCTCAGAGGAATATCTCCACACCTGACAGATGGCTTGCTTGTCCAAACTCATCGTTGTTTATCTTCAGATACACACAGCCCAACTTGGGAATGAAGACAGAATAACATAAATGTCCCTCAAGACCAAAAGTCTCAACCAACAACGCCATAACCTAGCAGACCCCAAGAAACTCGGATCCAAAATGACCAAGTAATGGCAGTGGAAAAACCCGTGTGAGAAAATCTGCCATGAGGAGGGTATCCAGCTGGATAAACCCCAATTCCCCAGCCCCCCTTTCTCTGCTACCTCCAGCAGCCAAATCATCTCTCAGTGTCAGTGTGCCCCTCCGAGGTGACCACCACCTCCTGTCCCTCTAATGACTAAAATGACAAACATCAGCCTAATGCTCATTCTTTCCATGAAACTGAAGTTTCTATATCCGGGTTCCTGGAATGGACTTCCTTTTTCCTTTTTCCCCTTTCTTCCTACCTTCCTTCCTTCCTTCCTTCTTTCCTTCCTTTTTTTCTCTCTTCCTCTCTTCCCTTTCTTTCTTTCTTGTCTTTTTTTTGGTCCCAGGCACCCTGTCATTTTTCTCAAATGGAGAAAAGGGGGGAAAAAAGAGAAGCAAACGAACCTTCCCCGCAGTGATGTGAGTGACTGCTATGTTTCCATGGCTCGCTTTCCACTGTTCTCTGTGACCCCTGCAGACTCCCCTTATGAGTGAGTGTCCCGGAATGTCTCTTTATTAGGTGTCTGGAGAAGTAAAGCTGTCCTGATGCCAGTGCCCCCACACTGAGGACTTTATTAGTTTTTTAATTTTCTGTCTGGGTGCTCCTGCTGCATCAAACTTTCCACAGCTGTTAGGAGCCATTAAGTAAGTAGCTTCATGGGCCCTTTCCCCACCCTACCCCCTCCTTAATAGCAGGAGAAATTTCTGGACATGCTACGTGGAGCCTTTAAAATAAAGATGCTTTGTCTCTCTGGTGAGAAATCGCTGGGGGTCTGGGTGGGGAGAGGATGTCCTGCCATCAGAAAAGCGCCTTGCCTCGTGGGTGCCTTGGCTTAGAGCAGGGCCGTGCAGACGACATGGGGGACCACGCAGACGTGAGGAGCCACTCTCTCAGCCTTTCCGCCTGGCAAGTAGAGGACCCGGGGTAGCTCCGACTGTTTTTAGAGCTGACTTGGAATCGGGCCCAGAGCTTGATGCCCAGTTCAAAGCATTCCCTCCTCAGTGGACATTCTGAGACCTGCAGCGAAGAATAAAACAGAACGCCTTGCAAACGTTCCCTGTGTAGGCACACAGCTGTGGTTCTGCACAACAGGCCAGGCTATTACTGCTCCTGTCACCCCCCAGAAGGGACTCCAGAGCCCCCTCTCTGCCGGTGTCCTTGATGCCCCAAACCCACCATCCAAAGGACTCCTTGTGTGTGAATCCAAAGATGGACACACACACACACACACACACACACACAAGCTCACTCAGACACTCACAGGGCCAAGTATTGTTGGACCACGCAGCCAGGCCCTGACTCATAGCACCCATGGATCTAGAAGGTTATGACCACTGGGCGGACAGAGGAGCACAGACTAGGTGCTTGAGAGCCCAGAGCTTTCCAAGCATCTCTCTCGGCTCCAGCCTGCCTGGCAATTTGCTTTGAGCGGCTGCCTCTAAGCCTCCCTTTGAGAAGACCTTATTTGCAGGGTGAATGTGAAAGACCAGAGAGAAGAAAACCCTTTGGTGATGCCCGCCTAGGGAACAATTTTGCCTCAGAGAGCAAGTTGGTATTTGGGGTTAATCCCTCTGTGGAAACACTGGGTTGAAAGCCCAGGGGAGGTCAGGGGTCTGATTACCGCTTCTGTTGACATATAAACTTCCTGGTCCTAGGAGACAATCGCAGGGGTGGGGGCAGGGAGCCGGGAAGAAAAGAAAGCAGAGAAGAATTTTTTTAATTAAATGGCCTTCTCTCCTAAAAGTAAAATCAAGGAAATGAGGTAGAGCTTGCAGAATTAAGATTTGATTTGAATGTCTAGGCACAAATTTTTAAACATTTTTCAGTCAAGATTTATAGGCTAGGGTTGAAGCATCTTCTGAAATAAAATTTGAAATGAAATGCTGATATATATACACTCATATATTATATGTATTCATTATATATATATATATACATATGAATAGATATATTTAATAAAAAAAAAAAAACAGGAAGAAATAACTCCCCTTCTGAGCACCAGAGGAATGGTTTTGTTGTATTTTTTTGAGTAGCTCTGATTTGAGTTTTGTTTAGTGTTTGGGTTGGGTTCGATCAGAGAAAATCATCATGAAGACACTACAACCAATTTCAGGCAGATATGCTGAAAACTATGGTATTTAGGCCATTTGAAAATTGCTATAAACACATACATCTAAGAAAAGCCTAGATGAGAGTATTAAAGACAGAAGCAATACTTTCAAAAGAATTAAGAGAAAAAAAATACTCCTTCCATACGTTCAAAAAAAGGCAAAGCAGAACTAGGCAGTTGAGTTGGGGAAGATGGGGAGAGGGGGGCAGGGGGGTGGGGATGCCAAAATGGTTACCAAAAAAAGGAGCAGTTAATTTTTTTTTTTAATTTTTTTTTAAATGTTTATTTATTTTTGGAACAGAGAGACACAGAGCATGAACAGGGGGCGGGGGCGGAGAGAGAGGGAGACATAGAATCGGAAACAGGCTCCAGGCTCTGAGCCATCAGCCCAGAGCCCGACGCGGGGCTCGAACTCACGGACCGCGAGATCGTGACCTGGCTGAAGTCGGACGCCTAACCGACTGCGCCACCCAGGCGCCCCAGGAGCAGTTAATTTTTAAGATCTATAATTCAAGCAATTTTTAAAATTTTTTTCTTAATGTTTATTTTTGAGAGAGACAGCACGAGCGGGGGAGGGGCAGAGAGAGAGAGGGAGACACAGAATCGGAAGCAGGCTCCAGGCTCTGAGCTGTCAGCACAGAGCCTGATGCGGGGCTCGAACTTACGAAGTTGGACGCCCAACCGACTGAGCCACCCAGGCACCCCTCAAGCAATTTTTTAAATTAAATTATTTTTTTTTAACTCAAGTATAATTAAAATAAATTTCAGTTAACTTGAGCAATTTTTTAAGGGATTAAATTTAAAGACAAAAATAGTTACTTTTTTTTTTTTATTATTATAAAAGGCAGGGTGTCACGAGTCTGTCCCAGACATCTGTAAGAACATTAAACAAAACATCCATGAAGAAACTGTGGAAACCCTGTTGCTTGGGACATTTGCAACCAGATAAAATTCAGGTATGTAGGATTTGAATCCCAACACATCCCCTCATAGAAGAGAGATCCCCAAACCTGATTACTAATTTCCTTTTGTGTCTCTAACTGATGAGATTTTTTTCTTGAGGTTTTTGCAAATATTAAGGATGCTTCTCACTGTTTACTTTGGTAAATAAAAAGGAAAGCATTTCTTCGAGAAATCTTCAGCTTTCCACTTTAAGACCCTAGCTAAAGAATTTTGGAAAGCCAATCATCTAACATTTCGAAAATGAATTTATCGACAAAAGTAATGAACAAATGAATGAAAGAAAGAAAGAGAGAGAGAGAGGGAGAAGTGAATAAAAGTTGAAATCAAAGCCCATGGGTCATTAACTGCCCCTTCGAAAGAAGCAAGAACATTTCTAATTCTTTCATTTTTCACCACAAATCCTATACTCTCCCTAATTCATCAGCTACTTGGTTCCTGCTTTGCCCACTTGGCCTTTGTCCTTTTATGTCTTTTATCCCCTAAACGAGAATGGTTTCCTGATATTTTCCTCCACAAATTCCTTCAGAGCATCTGACAGCAGGAAGGTGGCTGTTTCAGCAGCAGGGATAAAAAGGAGAGGAGGAGAAAGAATGACACAGAAAAGCAATTTCGTGATGCAGAGGCCAAACGTTCACCAGGTCATGCACTGTGAAGGGACACCTAACACAGAGGTCTGCATTTCTGAGGGGCACTGATTTTCTGTCAGCCCCTCTCGCAGAACCACTTCCGAGAAGGTGAGGCATTTCACCAGGCTGAATTTGGGACCCGCTGGCAAATATCAGAGGTTGTTCGAGAGCAAGTGGTGAGTCAGAGGTGACATCAGACTATATCATATGGGCAGAAGCGAACCGAGCAATGAGCTCCCCTTTGGGCTCCAAAACGCAACGTAGCTGGGCTCGGGGGTCTGCAGTGGGACATACATAATTAAGTCCCCAAATCGGGACACTTCTGAGAGTAAAAGCGGGGGTGTCTATTGGAATTACACCGCGGCAGCCCATACAAGCCAGGGCCGCCCTAGGCAAACAGGGACGTTGCTCCCCCTAATTAGGATGAATCTCTGCAAAGTCTAAGAGATAAAATTCAGCTGCTCTCGGAATCGACTTTCGACAAGGCTGGGCCTCCCGTTGAGCTCTTTTTCCCCAGGGGAAGAGCCTCTCCAATGGCAACGAGTGGGCCATGAGGAAGTGCGTTGGGCAACTAAGTGTGGGAAATGGACTGTTCTTACCCCCACCCTTTCTGGGAGACTCACGGTATGCATATTAGCAAATTGGTTTGAGAAGTCCCGCAGCAAATTAAGCTACTTAGCCATTGTTCAACCTGGGGTTTTCCCAAAGGTTTTTGAGCGCCAAGAGATCGTTTGTGTGCGGAACTACCTAGAATGTTCATGCAAACGCTGTTCTAAGCCTTTGGAAGCCAAGTGTAGAGGGAAGGGCTGGAATTACAGGCCTTCTCCGGGAGATGGAAGCTGGCAGAATATCCAGGGGCTTGCAGTGTTCCTGAGGATGACACTAGCAGATGTTCAGCTGGGTGAGGTAATCCAAGAGCCTACCCGGGCACAGCCAAAAGGCCTGCAGAAACATGTCTGAAGCCATCCCACACCGTGAGCGGGAAGCCTTTGGGTTCACATCAACGTAGGCAGGTCTCCCCAGCCCACATTAATCCATTTCCTCAAACGAGAAGGGCAACAGAGCCTGCATTTGATATTAAGGGAGTGGTGAGCCTGACCCGAACTCAGCTGCGACACACGGAACCTCTGTTTCCCTGTAGGCATTTCCTCCACAGGGACCTGAGGCTACGCCTCATCCATCCTGCCGCATCTCTGGCTCGCGTGCCCCGTGGGGGGTGCCCCAGAGAGTGCGGGTGTGACGGGTGACCATAGGGGCCTAGGAGTCAAGACAGAGGTGGCCTGGGTACCGGGCGAGGTGCTTGTCGCGGAGTGTGGCAGAGCAGTGCTGACGTGCAGCCCGTGAGGCAGAGGCTGCTGGTTTCTGGGACACGCAAACCATTCTCCCCTGGGTTGTCTCCAAATCTTCTGGGGGCAGGTCCCTCGCTATTCCCGTCTGCCCTTCGTTTCGCAGCCAGAAACATATAAACTCCTTCAGGTCTTGCAGAGCATCTCACAGTGAGTTGGTGGGCAGGAGAGCCCTAGAGAAAGGTCATGGTGATGGGACTAGAGGCAAACATCAATACTTGTCAGCATCACTGTCCAAGCTTCACATGGCGCCTGTCAGGAGAACTGACGCCCTGATCTCTCCTCCTCCCCTCCACTCACTTTTACCCCCTCCACTGAATCCACTTACGCCCAGCTGCTCTTTGACCCCCAAACATACCATTCTTGTCACGACCCCTGCTCTTCCTAGTGCTGTCCCTTGTCTCCCTAGCCAAGTCTGACTCATGTACTTTAAAACCCACCCGAGATTTCACTTTTTTAGCTGAACAGCCTTCCCCAATGCCCCTGCGCTGTCTCTACTCGAGCAGAATTTGGGCCTTCCTCCTCAGTGTGCCTTGTCTGGCCCTTACCACGCCAAAGGTAGTCTCCTTGGCGAGACTCTGAGTACCTGATGACAGGAAGCTGTCACACCAGTCCCCTGGTCCTCCGTGCCTACTCCAATGCCCACTGCAGAGTCAATGCCTGGTTACTGCGGGATCACAGAGCGACAAACACAACTCTGCGGGATCACATTCAAGATTCAAACAGTTGTCCTCAGGCTTTAGCATTTTAAATTCGACAGTGAAAGGCATCAGAAACATGTCTCTATGTCGGAGACTGAAAAGAATGGCTAAAATGTGAAGGCAGACCAGGATTTCACAACCGTGGCCGAAAAAAAAGGATGTTCGCTGGAGTGTCTCATCCTGTCAGTTCATTTCTCAAGACAAATGGGGAGATGAATGGCTAACACCGTTTCAAAAGAAACAAAAGCCCACCCGCCCCAAGCCCACCCAGTATTCATGATCTCCATGAGTCCTTACAGGAAGCAGGTGTAAACATGGGTGGTCAGGTACCATCAGCTTGAAGAGTAAGGATTTCTAAGATGGAAGAAATATGGAGTATGGGGAGGAAGCAAGGACCCAAGGGAGAAAAAAAAAGAAATCAAGGAGAATGACTGTATCTGGGAGGTGAGAAAAGGACCAGAAGACTTGACCATGAAAACACAGAGCTGCAAGGAACTTCAAAGTGCAGAGAAGAAGTAGCTGGTCCGAGGATTACATATGGCACAAAGATCTAGAAGACAGAGGTAGGAGGCAGGAAGAACTCATCCTCAGGACGTAAAGCTGAGTAAGCAAGCCTGTATTTTTGCAGTTCTCTGGTTAATTTCCAACCATAAAAAATATGGCCCAAGACTTCGTAAAAATATCCCTAAAGCATTCCACATGCTTCTCAAGGCAGAGGGTAATTGTTATGAACAAATCCACACAACTTCTTGTGCCAAGAGCAACAAATTGAGAATAAAAAGGGAACAAGAAACATGGAAAAGGGGGCTAGTCAGAAACCAGAATGACAAATGTGGGCCATCCTCCCCTCCCAGCAAAGCCAGAGGGAAGTGGAACTTTACAGCACCTCAAAGGCTTATTGTTATTGAGAAAGATCCAGCAGCAGTCCTAAAGGATACTGTCATCCTGAAGAAAGATCCAGAAGCACTGCTGAGTGGTTGTCATGTAGATCAGGGACATAACTCTGCATACTCAGTGCTTGGGATCACAGCCTTTAGGACCCGGAGGGAGAGCATGGAGATCAACCCCCATTCTGTCTCTGCATTGCCCCCACCGGCTCCTTCATGTGATGGGCCAGTTTCTGCTTCCCCACTCTCAGGTATCTTGACTTACAGAAAGTTCTTTCTTGTAACGAGCCAAACCTTTCCCTCAGAGAGTAGGGGAGGGGAGGAAAGTTGAGACTAACAGAGTTGGCTGCCTTTCTCTATGTCAGGTCCTCAAGTATATGAAGACAGGCCTCATGCTCCAAACTAAACATCCCTTTACTTTCTGTGACATGAGCTCCAGTCTGTCACTCTCTTGGCCAATGTCCTGGGGACATGCTCTGGTTGGAAGTGAATGCAGTACTCCCAGCGCCTGGGCTCAATTCTGTCGGCCGTTGTGCAGCCATCCGTAGACCATTCTGGTGCAATAGCAGCTACATCTAGATGCACAAAGAGTGAGAGGGCACTCCCTCAAAATCAGCCAAAGAGTTTGCGTTGTTCCCGCAAAAAAATCTATGGTAAGGAGACTGGGCCCAGTGTAGCTGCCATTGGGCTGGTGTCATTCTTCTCTCCTTTTCCCTTACCACCTTGGTCCCCATTGTGCTGAGATTTAACTTAAGCGGGGCCTCGGTCTCCTCCTCCATTCTCTATGGGGACAACTGTTCACTGTCCTAAGGAAATCTTCACTCTGGGGGTACCTCTCGCCAACACGTGCCCCCATAATAGAAGAGCTCATTAAAAGTACATTAGCAGACTGAGAGGCATCGAGTATGGAAACCTTCATTTCCCCCCTCGGTAAAATGAGAGCCTAACCTACCAAAATTGGAAATGGAGGGAGGTTCCCAGGCTGGGCAGGGGTGAGCGGACTCCAGCTCGGGCTCCCCGAGAGTCTTCCCTTCCTTTTGGACATCCCCACTGGCATCTTGGGTCAGAAATCTAGCCATCGCTCTTTTTTTTATGTTTATTTATTTTTGAGAGAGAGAGAGAGAGAGAATGTGAGCAGGCGAGGCACACAGAGAGAGGGAGAGAGAGGATCCAAAGCAGGGACTCTGAGCTGTCAGCACAGAGCCTGACGCGGGGCTCCAACTCATGAACTGTGAGATCGTGACCTGAGCTGAAGTCGGACCCTTAACCGATCGAGCCACCCAGGTGCCCCCAGCCATCTCTTTCAATACAGTCAAACCCCAGCTCTCTGAGGTTGGCCCTGGTCAGAGACTCTTCAAACAGAAGAACAACGGGAAGGAGCCAGGGCATGACAGAACTGGCTCCTTGCTTTGGGGCCACACCTTGCCATTTATTGACCACTTTCACATTTATCATCTCATTGGGTTCTCAGAACAGTCCAGTGATACAGGTAAGGCAGGAGTTATTTTAACTTTCCAGATGAGGAAAGTAGGGCCTTGAGGAGAGAAAGTGATCTTCCCAATTTCTACAACAAATCAGAGTTGACTCTAGAACCAGGGTCCCTAGTCTCTTTCTGATGGCCGTGCACAGATCCACTGACAGTCTTCAAACGTCCCCATCTTAAACACTTCACACATACAGTGGCAGCCCCGTGGAAAGTCCTAAAAGTTGACTCTTTCTGGGGACCTAATCGGGCTCAAAACAAGCAGCTTGTGGCCAGCAGCTCCAGCCCTCAAGCCATGATGGCGCGGTGACATCTTCTGTGATAAAAGGCATCTGTGAGGGGCCCGAAGAAACACACAGCCACACCCTAGGGCGCTGCAGGCCCCGCTGACTCAGGAGGAGCATTCCCACGGGTGACCGCAGTCTGCTCCAGCCCGTTGCCCTGGGAGACGAGGGAATCAGCAAGCAAAGAGCTGCCTGCCCTGCCCAGCGTCTCAGGGGCAATAGCTTAGCCCTGAAGCTGGCAAGCGCCCACCGCTTGGGTGTGATTCGGCTGGGTGCCCAGCCCTGCAAGCCTGTCCAGGTCTCAGTTCCTGGTAACACCCTCATGCTTCACCCTCTTGCATGTGGGAGAACAGTCATCGGTCTGGCAGCAGCCCAGGTCAGCAGCTGATTGGGAGGGAGGATGGCAGAGATCGCCACCAGATCAACCCTTCTCCGGCGACGTTATTCAAACGGGAGTTTTGATCATCCTGTTTCAAAGGCTTGAACGTCAGCCTCACATAATGTGTCTCTCTTCTAAACACGTGCATTTTCTCTGCCACAACGGGAGTGCCGTCAGCGCTCTTCAAACCAGCAACCTGGAAAGGCATTCCCGTGGATGTTATTCCGCGAGCGGCTACGAGGGTGTCGACACACACGGGTAATGAAGGGAGGGCACCGGCAAGGCGCTATGCAAAGTGAGATGTAAAGATGCCAGAGAGAGCACGAAGCTTCCTCAGCTCCCATCCCCGTTCACTCAACAGCTCTGTGATCTTAGGCACGTCACCCAGCTTCTCTGAGCCTGTTTTCTTATCTGCAAAACAGGGGTGCCAGTACCGTCCGCAGGGTTACAGGAACTAAATAAGACGATCATCCTAGAGCACTTGAAATGATGCTCTGACTACAAGCCCTTGATTAACGTTAGCCATTCTTACAGGCATATGTTGACTTACGCCTTTCAATATCCCAGTGAGATGGGAACCAGTATACAGGCGACAAAGTGACTTCAGAGGCATTGAGCGAGTTTCCCAAGGTCATAGTGCTGCTAACGAGAGGCAAACCCAAGACCCTCAACAGGTTTGTCCGGATCCAGGCACCGTGCTCCTATTTATTGCACGGAATGACGCAAATGTCTCCCGAGAACTCATTGGCTTAGAAGACAGGAGGGAATTAGTATTTGTTTTGTGCCCTTATATTAACTAACTGCAAGACACTTTGCTGGGGCCTTGCGTATATTAACATAAGCAAACACATAACTCTGGTTCAAATCAAAGGGTGATGAGGGCCTCACTAAGGGCCACTGAAAGTCAGAAGAGAGCAAGGTCACACCGCGGATCCCTCCAGGCCCCAACAAACGGGCTTGCGCTTCCCGGGCTCCCGCTTCCCTCCGTGGCTCCTGAGAGGTGTCTGTGGAGAAAGTCAGACATGCTCCTGGCCCCTCTGACTCCTGCAGGCGGCCCCAGCACGTCTCCCGTGCACTGTTTTGATTTCACCAAATATCCAACCTGGAAGAGCAGGCTACACACAAGTAAGAGTTTCTACTCAAGGTTCCCTACCCCCAACCCCAACCACCCAGATTCCCAACAATTTGGGGTGATCTGTGTCCTGGTTCCATCCTTAATAACCGGTGTGGGTGGGCTTAAATCTTTTTTCTTTTTTCTTACCCATCTCAGTAGGGCGATTCAATGGAGCAAAAGAAATTTAACCCTAGCACTTAACATAAATGATATTACTAAGGGCACTAAGTACTCCAAAGAGAGAAGAGGTTTCAAGGGAAAGTTGTCTTCACTAAAATCTAAAGTGTGGATTTGAACAACCATATTTAATAACACAAAAGACTGGAAAAACCCATTCAAATGCTTCTTTATAAAAACTGAGGACGCATTAAAATGTAAAGAAGTTTGAAATGTTCTTTTTTGCATAATATAGGCCTGCACATCCAGTCTTATACAATTTTGTTTCACATATACACACAGAGGCGCATACATACAAAAAGCATGAAATACATCAAAACATTAATAGCGGTTGCCTCTAGAGCATGAGTTAATGGTAATTTTATTTTCTTCTTTTTTTTTCTTTTTTTAATGTTTATTTATTTTTGAGACAGAGGGAAAGACAGAGCGTGAGTGGGGGAGGGGCAGAGAGAGAGGGGAGACACAGAATCCGAAACAGGCTCCAGGCTCTGAGCTGTCAGCACAGAGCCCGACTCGGGGCTCGAACCCACGAACCGTGAAATCATGACCTGAGCCGAAGTCAGACGCTTAACTGACTGAGCCACCCAGGTGCCCCTTTATTTTCTTCTTTATACATTTCTGTATTTTACGAGTTGTAATTAGTCAGTCTATGTTATTTTTATCATCTAGAAAGATGCGAAATTTGTTTTACTTTTAAATTACTGCAAGGGAAAACAGATTTGTCCATGTTAGCAACCAATATTTTGAACTTGTGACAAAGACAAAGAATTCAACACTGATAGGAAAAGAACTAATTAAGAAAAATCAAGAGGAGGTTTGTGGGAGGGGGGGAAACAGGTGAGAGGATTTAAAAGGTACAAACTTCCAGTTGTACATAAATAAGTCACAGGGATAAGAGCACAGCATAGGGGAATATAGTCAATAATATTATAATAACTTGTACTGTGACAGATGGTAATTACCTTTACCATAGTAAGTGTTTCATAATGTATATGATTGTTGATCACGATGTTATACACCTGAAACAAATATAATATTGTATGTCAACTATAATAAAACAAAAAAAATCTCACCTTAAAGAGCATGAAGGGAGCATAGTATAGAATTTATATTTAGAACTTAACCCAAATTTGCCAAAAGTGCTAAGGATACATCTGTAACAGACTCTGGCTGTTTGTATCCATTTACAAAAAGTATAATGCATCCAAATGTATCTCTAGGGTTTTGTTTTTGTTTTGTTTTGTTTTGTTTTTGAGAGAGAGACAGACAGAAAGAACGTGTGAGGCAGAGAGAGAGGGAGACAGAATCCCAAGCAGGATGAACATTGTCAGTGCAGAGCCCGACTTGGGGGTCAACCTCACGAACCATGAGATCATGGCCTGAGCCAGTATCAAGAGTCAGGTGCTTAACTGACTGAGCCACCCAGGCATGACAACTTATCCCTAGTTTTAAGCAGTGTGTTTCACTTTGGGGAAGAGGAGCCATAGACTCGTTTGAGAATCAGGGAAGAACCACAACCAATAAACCTTTCCCCACAGTGAGGACAGAAATACACACACACCACCACCACCAAAGTTTACTTATAAATTTAGAAGCTTCCCGATCCCCGACACTCATTTGCCAATCACCTCTTCCCTGAAATCCATGAAACACAGTTCAAGAAACTCTGCGTGGAGGGGCGTCTGGGTGGCTCAGTCGGTTAAGCATCCGGCCTCAGCTCAGGTCACGATCTCACGGGTTTGTGATGTTCGAGCCCCCGCGTCGGGCTCTGTGCTGACAGCTCGGAGCCTGGAGCCTGCTTCAGATTCTGTGTCTCCCTCTCTCTCTGCCCCTCCCCTGCTCGTGCTCTGTCTCTCTCCCTCTCTCTCTCAAAAATAAGTAAAGGTTAAAAAAAATTTTTTTTATAAAAAAAATAAAGAAACTGCGTCGAGAATTTTCTTCTCTCAATCTTCCCCAAGTTTTTAATTATGATCACTTTCAAGCATAGAGAAAAACTGGGAGAACCAGAACAATGAACATCCATATACCTTCCACTTAGTCTTAAGAGTTCTTAACATTTTTGTGATCTTAGGCTTGTTATCTATCTACATTTTCATCAAAGCAATTGAGAACTGTAAACATTGTAACACATCACCCATAAATACTTCAGCGTCCTCCTTAAGAATAAAGATGTCTTCTTCATAACAACAAACACGTTACATTCCAGACTATTTTTTCAATTTTTTAATGTTTCTTTATTTTTGAGAGAGACAGAGCACGAGTGGGGGGGTGGGGCAGAGAGAGAGGGAGACACAGAATCTGAAGCAGGCTCCAGGCTCTGAGCTGGCAGCACAGAGCCCGACATGGGACTCGAACTCACAAACTAAGAGATCATGACCTGAGCTGAAGTCGGACGCCCACCCAACTGAGCCACGCAGGCACTCCGAGGATACTTTTTGAAGTTTTTTTAATTTATTTTGAGAAAGAGAGAGAGAGGTGGGGGGAAAGGCAGAGAGAAAGGGCGAGAGAGAATCCCAAGCAGGACCTGCGTTGTCAGCACTGAGCCAGACACAGGACTCGATCTCACAAACCATAGGATACGACCTGAGCTGAAATCAA